>NW_027509678.1:655000-1050000 GCF_048541705.1 Temnothorax americanus | reverse complement strand
AATTGCTAAGCTTAATATAATTTTATACAAAACTTTACAATTATATTCTTTCTATGTAGACTTTGAGCTACTTTGCTGTAAGAATAAAATAGATATGATTCGCGCGCGCGCGCGCGCGATAATACTGTCGCGGATACGTCTACTGTAAAAAAACAAAGGGGATGAATAGAGGGAGGTGGTAGACAGATTCAAGGGTGATGCGAAGATAGAGCATTTGCATGTGCCGATTGGCCACGTGGAAGCTCTGCTCGCTCCATCGCGCTTTCCTTTTAGCTGAATTTTTCACGTGATTTTTTTTTTAGCACACATACACACATCAAGTTATTCTCGACTATATAAATTCTTCATATGTATCTTGCTTTTAATATTACGTCGACTTTTTAAATTTGCGTAATATTTTTTATAAAAGATTTCGTCTCGTTTGTATCAGCGCGAATAATAATAAATTGACGTAATCATTACTTAGGACGACTTAACAAATATAGATTAAAAGTTGTTCGGATAGCACCGCTGGTGTTGTTACGAAAGTGCGACAAAGAGAAGAGAGAGGGAATAACGAAAGATGAAGGGAGATGCGTCGAACTTGGCGTGGAAAACGGGTTGGTTTTCGAGATTGGCGGCTGCGGAGCGGCGCCCTATACACGTACCGATGGAATTGTGTTTGTATTTTAATGAGGGGGCTATGCTAATCCCTCTCGCGGCATGCAGCCGTTTCAACCCTCCTCACCGGGCGCCGGCGACGAAGGAGGGCCCGTTTTTCCATTTCGTGGCTGCCGCGAACGGCTACACGGCGCTGAACCAAAGCTGAACCGCGCGGGGCTGCTTCTCTACGCTATTCGAGACTGGCGAATAAATTCTCACTTCACTTGTGTATTTGCAAATTTTAAACGGGACGGGCGGGCCTTACAACGCCCGATTGTTTTAATATCGTTTCGTTGCCGCATGCACAGGGGAGAGCTGCGCGAGAGAATTAGAGGATATTCGTTGATTCTAGTCACTTTTTCAAAATACGATACGTAAAATATTTCTCGCGAGCGATAGGAAAATGGCCTGCTTTATGAATTTGATGAATTAAATTGCACAACAACGAGGATACGCGAAATATTATATATCTAATTGTAAGTCAATGCAGTTAATTTAATAAAATTTAAGAAAAATATTTAATTATAATAGTTTGATGAATATCATTTTTAAGTTATGCGCATATGCTTTCGCAAACTATGAAGATTAAAAGTAATTAGGCTGACGCTATTCATACTCTCGTCTATTCATACAAAACTTCTGTTACATTCGTTCTAACACCCTTTCTGACCTACTGCCATAATTTTAGCAATCGATAGAGTCCATACGCTCGCCTACGTATGTATGTTTGTTTTCACCCCTGGACAGTCGGTTCCCCTTGTTAGAGGGTCGTTAGTCTTTAAAGAGGACTTATCGGGCTTAGGTTCAAATATCGTTCGTATTTTTTTTTTTTTTTCATACATTGATTACTATTACATTAATTGCTATTTTTATTATTTTTAAATATTTGTAATTAATGAATATCAAAAATGTACAAAAAATTAAATATAATATAGATATTTATGCATTAAAAAAATAATATTTTAGAAATGTGAAAAAGAATCGTTTTACGTTATATCAGAATACAGTTTTAAATGTGGCTTGCTTCCGTCAGAAATACATTTCGTATCCTGTAGAAATAAATCAGATTCACGCCTGTTAAAGAGATTTTCGAAATGTTGCATTTTGCAGTGAAAACATGTCGATACCAAATAACTCAACTACATCATGTGTACAAAACCTGATTCAAAAATCACTTAGAATTATTTCTGTTATTTGACGGTGGAGCATAAATTTTTATGCTCGTTTATGTTTGGACATGGCCTTGCTTAGATGACCTTGCTTAGGAGCGGAATAAGACAACAAAACATAAAAGCAAAGTCCGTCACAGGCTATAGCGGAGTAGCTATTACACGAGGACCGAGAGGTTTTTTCCGATCGAGGGAATGAGCTTGGGAAAATACAAAACTTCCATAGTACACATGAAGTTAGACCAATAGGGGTCAATCTAATCGAGTCAATGTACTTACAGATCACTAGCTAGCCAATGGGAAGTTATTCCCTCATATTGAATTCAAATTGTTTCATCGATTTCCAGCAACATTAGCCCCAGAATAAGCGTTCTGCGTGGTTTTTATATAATTTCAGTAATTTTATCAACAATATCGATTGTTCGTACATTTTTTTTACCGCTGATTTTTCAATGGAAATAAATTACTTTTACTAGAACTATAATTAATTTTCTTTTACTTAACATTTATTAACATTATTTAGATTAATTAAAATTTAAATAATTATATTTATCAAATTACATTAGATAAATAAATAGCGACTCGTGAAATAAACAATGAAAATTTCTGATTGTAAGAATAGAATAATTGAAAACTACATACAAATTATGTAAGTTACGTGAGAGTATGTGTGATACACATACGTGTGATGTCTGATTAATTTTGTGCTACTTACTGTATATATTGTTTACGAAATATAGAGACGTTTTTCAACTCATAATGCGGTTAATATAAGTATCTAATAGCATAATGTAAGCCATTATGCAATCGAAGCTATCTTAAGAAATAATTACTTATGTAAAAAGCCAACTTACAATTAGTCTCGGATATTCTTGATGGTAAATTGCAGATCGACCGATTACTGAGAGACTATATTAAATAACGAAATAATACAATTTAATAAATAAAAATTGTAACAGAAGTTAAAAAATGTAAAGTATTTACGCGATTTTATTCACTTATTATTATCAATGTTTGCCATCCACTAGTTTACAATTTATTATTTATTATTGTTACTATCTTTTACTTTATGATTTATTATTATTATACATTTTTAGAGATGTTAATAAATACACTCGTATTTTCAATATTAAAGTCAATAAATTACACAATAAACAATAAATTATTTTTATAATAAATATAATAAATAATTTTATAATAAATACACAATAAATTATTTTGACTACGTTTTTAGTATAATAAAATTAATTATTAAACGTCATTTAATAATTAAATAAACGTCACATTGCAATATAAGATTGGAATGCTTTCCGTTTAAAACCACAATAATTTTTTTAATAGATCCAAACAAATACTGCATTTAATATGAAGTTATAATATTCTCATGTTACATAGACCCTCGACACAGAGACGTTGCCAACAGCAAGCGAAACAAAAATGGCGAAGCCGCTAATCTTTCTCGCGGCCGTGGGGGCAACATTTAATCGGCACCTGGTTGACACAGCGCGGGTCGTTTCGTCCCGGTCTTCCGCAAATATCGCGTTTCCGTCGGCACGGTGTGTACGAGAGTGTAGGCCTGCTTGAAATTTTCCACGTTCTCCTCCCATGCAGCGGCCAGTGGCCTTCCTCCCCGACCATCCCATTCCATGGCACGGCCGACGTTTCGCGTTGGAATCGAAAACGGGCCAGGCCAGGCGACGCCCGGCAGCGGCAGACGGTTTAAACAATCGTCGAAGGGAAAACGAGCTGGAAAAGAAAAAAAAAGCGGCCGCTTCGCTCCGTGAGTCCGTGATACATCGAGATATCGCCGAGTCGTTGTTGACCGAAGTTTCGATGATCCCGGCCGGAGAAAGATTCAACTCGTGCCCGGACGATTATGTGAAGGGGGGGATGGTGGACGGCGCCGAACCGAGCAGACACGAGGGTGAACCGTGGAACACTGGCCTGGGCTATCGATGTATTTTCAATACCGAGACAAAGCGATATAATCCGCGTTTAATTGGAAAACTTCACCTCGGCCGCGGCCTCCTTCGCCGATACAAATCGCGAGAGTGAGATATCGCGGCTACCACCCTCTTTTCACCCCCGCCGCCAAGACCGCCGCGAATTTGTTTTTGTTGGCGGCAACGCGCTCGGTAATTCGACCGGTCGCGTTGTTTACAGACAGAATAATGAAAACCATTATTTTGTTTACCTCGATAAATAATATACTAAATAAAACATTGTCACACTCTGCGAGTACATGAGCATTGTAAATTGAAGATTGACGCCATTATATTCACGAGAGTTTATAATTCTACGGTGCTATTTACATTTCTATGTGATAGGGTAAAGTGCATATTTCGGATCAGCAAATTTGAAATGCCTCTCTAGCCGACTGTATTTATCATATGTGGATTTCTTTCGCTATTGCCTACAGCTATCCCTTGTAGACAATTAGTAAAAAAAATCCACATACGATAGGTACAGTCGGCTATAGAGAGGCATTTCAAATTTGCTGATCCGAAATATGCACTTTACCCTACTAATTATTTATTTGTTATTTAGAGTACATATTTTTTATATGTATTACCTGTTTTTGACGTGTTATTCATATAATTTTTACTAAATAAACAACTCTCTAAATTTATTTGTTACAGGTTACTCAGGCGCCTTTCCATCTTGAGTTGCTCTACAACAACATATGATAAATTATTATTTTGTTACAATATTTATTTATTTTTAAATGTAAAAAAATATAAAACTGACGTGCATTATGAAAATCGGCGGCACTCAAGATGAGTGGTTGAAGTTAGTTATCTGGAGGGATATTTTACGAGATTGCTCGCCATACTCGCCGCCTTGTGTATACTACATCAGTATTTTTCTTTTTTTTTTACCACGACGTTTGAAGAGCCTCGCCTAGGATGGGGTTAAATTTGAAAAGTTTTTAAACGTGCCTTGTCTCTCGCTTCATCGTCTCCGTGGAAACTTACGAAACGAGCGAATTCCTGTTTGCCCGTCAGTCATGTCGTTTCCATAACTTTCGGGAGATGATTAACCTGATGTGACGTTGGAAAATAACATTGGGGACATCTTGTTCGCGGTACAGAGAATGATACTCTCACGAAATACCGTCTTTAATTTCGTATAACTTTGTTTTCGACTATGTATTGCGCAATATATGTACATGTTTCGCTCTGTTTCGAACTTTCTATATTTATTTATTGCTAAATATTTTGGACATAATTAATTTTTTTATTAAATAACTTTCTTATAATTCGTTGCATTGCGAGAAGTAATTTTAAATCTTTATACACAACGCGTGCTTTTATATTTATATTATATATTTTACATCATGTGTGTGCACATATATTATTTGGTACATTTTTATGGAAATATGTCAATTATAAAATTTGTCTATTTTAGAAGATATAATGTTACACGTAGTTTTTCAGGTTAAATTACTCCGCGTGTTTTACGAGTAAAACTTGTTTTTTGTAATTCTTTTTCATTGCTTGGTTTATAAAGTTTTGGTGACTCTCCTACGTCACATACTACATCTCGTTAAAAGAAAGCTTAATGTCATGCAAAGCAAATTTTTGAGTAAAGTATATGAAAATAATAACGTGAATATATATATAAAACAGCCGCGATAAAATACCTTATTGCTATTTAATCACGGTTAATATTCTTTAAATGAAATAATACAAACAGCTTCTTGAAGTCGTGATATTTTCCTTGTTTCTTTAAGCACACGTGCACATATGTAACGTATTTAATACGAGTAACTAATTATTTGATAACATTAATAAAATTTATTTTAAAAAGATTTCTTTAATCAAGAGAAAGTGCCTAGAAAATTAGGCAAAACGATTCTGTGCAGTTTAGTGCTGTCATAACTCTGGCAAATACGTAATTGAATAAGGAAAGTCACCTACGAAACTGCAAAATCAATTTAATTACCTCATTTCCTGGGCACAATGAAGATACTGATAAGCTACCGATGGAACATTAAGAACTTAAACGAGCTCTAGAGGCGCATTCTCTCAACCGATAGAAATGCCATTAGCTTGGTTTCATTTTTTTTCCCAGCACTCCGTGCCGTTGTTCCGTGTATTTCGGGACACGAGAACACCTAATTCCTCGAGAATCGTCCGTTATATATATGCACGTAGGGGTATTGACGGCGATTGGAACGACGGGCGCGCGATGGATCCAGTCCGCGGATTTTTTTATCTCAGCCAGATAATCGCAATTGGTTCGAGCGGCCGCAAGGCCGGAAAACATTCTCGATATTTGCAGATTGCAATGAGACATGCGAGGGCCAGCGGTTTTTTTTGCCCTCTTTCGCGCCTGGTTTAAACGAGATACACCCCCGCCCGGTAATGGCCCACCCCTTCTCGGGCTCGTTTCTTTTACTCCCTTCCGCGAGGCTATACCTTTCACTCGCGCTGAAACTCTTCAAAGATACCCGTCGCATACCCGTCGCAAAGCACGTCGGTCGCTCAATTTACCTTTGCTTCCTTTCTTTTCCTTCTTATCCCACCCTTTCATCTATTTCATCCCTTCGTGTTCAGATCGGCGTACAGGTGTCAATTTAATTCTATGCACCTGTCTAAAAACTTGGAGATTATTTTTAATTTATATTAGAAATGCTCTAAAAATAATGTTTAATAAATAATGGATCTTTAATCAATAGATTGTTTTACATTATTTTTATGCTATTAATTATTTAACATATTGCTGTATTTTACTGCGCTGCTATATTGTATTATAATGATATCAACATTGTTCTTCTTATTTTTATATATTACGAATAATTTTTATTTAAATAATAAATATATTTACTTTTCTTTCTCACAGTGTTAATTATACAAAAAATAAATATATAAATTTATACATACATGTACAAATATATTATTTGTTGGTACAATATAATTAATCCGGTTTAAAGTGTCCGCACATTTGTCGCAGAAAAATTACTTTAACAACCAACAATAAATGTCTAATAAATGAGCAGTTGAATATAATCCATGTGAGTTATAAAATTCCCTGCTTAATTCTCTGCAATCAACCGACAAAATTAAAAGTGCCTGAAAATCATCTTAGAAGCGCGATATCTTTAAAGTAGCGACGATTTACCATCGCGAAAACAAATTTCTCATTGCCGTCGACTTTTTTTCTGACAAATGGCGCTACAACGAGCTAGCAATTAAGAAACGTAAGAAGAGGGCCATCGTAAACCAAACGACGGAAACGCGTAATGGAACAAAAGTCGTTCTGGATCCCTCTCGCCGCACCCTCGGCGCAGATCCATCGTCGTCATTACGGTATCGCCCGTGTCCGCCGCTAAAGAAGAACAATTAAAATATGACAATCGTTAGATTTAATTATCGGGACAAAAGGGCAGCGCGGACGAACCCCCGGTCCCGATAAGAATGCTGCGCGCAGCTGAAAACTTGAAAGACATTTAAAAGCGCGGCTAAAGGGGTGGGTGGCGTCTCACGCTTGATTTCTTCGCCATCCGACAGAGTTCCGTCCGACAAGTTATTATTAAGTACAGGACATAACAATCAAAGGAGGAATCTTTCGAATCATTTATAACAGGCGTTATGGTAATAACAATTATCTTGGGGACCCGATCTTCCGTTCATGAGACGAATACTTTTTGAAATGCGGATTCATTTTAATTACACAACTGCAAAAATGCAAAGAAGATGAATATTTGTTCAAATAGATTTATAATATTTATAAATGTCTACTTGTGTTCATTTAATATAAATAAGAAAATTATTAATTCTAATTTGCACAAATTAAATATAAGCACGTAATTTAATATCTATATAGTGGATTTTTTATTAAATATGAACATTGAACATATCTTGTTCGCGCATTAAGATCTTATTATTATTTTATTATAGAATAAAAGAAAAACATAGGTTTTTGCAGGCACAAGCAATGTATCCAATATTTGTTTCCTTTGAGCTGAATATTCACTTTGATGTATATTTAACATAATTAGTACTTGAGATAAAAAATGACTTCTAAGTTGTAATAACATGCCAGTTGTGATATTACTGAGGAAAGCTATAACACTTTTAATTATTGCGTATCCAATAGGAGTCGAACAGTGATGACAGCGGCCGAAACCTATTTCCGTATGCATAAAGGGCTCGAGTCACTAAAGGTTTTGCCGACCGTGCATGCGACAACTACCCGCAATTGCCTGGTCAACCTTATCTTTTATCCTCCCCCATTGTCTGAGGAGTTTCTTCGATCGCTTTTTACGCGGGTGATAATTGCAGTTCAACGTTTGTACAAATGGTACGACCAAGGCTAGCCAGCTCTTGCCAATTTATATCACTTTAGTACGATATAAACATTGCCTATTTTGATTTTGATCCAGACATTATATACGCGGTATAAATATGACAAAATTATATTTGTTCTGCAATTAGTTTATCTTACACAATGTCTGTTAGAAATAATTACTTTGTTACTTTGTTTTGTTACTTTATTTAGAACTTTACTTCTCGCGCATAAGATAATTTATCGGCAAGTTTAATCAGATAAATCTATTCGGTACTTTTATTTCTGTATAAATAATATAAATAGAGCAATTCTACTAAAATTTTGTAGTTATAATATATTTTACTTTGTAATTTGTTACAGAATTATTATTGGGATTTCGAAACTTTAACAATATGAAAATAAAAAGTTTATAGAAATTAATTATCAAAATAAGAGGTTACAAAATATAATTTCAATTTTACGAATCAAAGTATCTTTTAACACATGGTAAAAATTAGAGAAGGTTTATCTTGGACATATATTAAACTGAGGGTTACTTGTTTAAAGAGTTAAGTCTGTATGAAAGTCGAGAAACATTACTTTCCACGAGAGATTTTTCACGATCTCGATTATATTCCGGTAGAAGTATAATTAACTGCCACGAGGAGGGGTAGCAACCCACGGTTGTCTAAATAATTTACACTGCGTCTTGACTTCCAGTTTTGCGTGTCTCGTATAATACGTTACTAGAATAATCTATAATTTTTTATCTTCTCCATTCGTAAAATAATCTACTCGCCGTTCTTCTCGCAGTTAGCATTTTTGATCGTCTATACAACTTTCGTGACGATTATTAACTTCAATATTGTTTTGTTAAATAACTGCTTAATTTTATGCGGCTGCAATGTGGCATGGAAATGGTAATAAATTTCGTGGTTTTATTTATAGTAATGTAAAAGAATTCAAAGATCTCTCGTTTCGTATTTATTTCCGCACTTTTTATCCGATTTTTATTGGACAGTGAGACGAAAGAAATTTCGCTCATACTTATTAGCATGAATTTAATTAGCGCGACTCGGATGTCTGCATTGGCGCGCGCCGACACATTGTATAAATACTATTATTGTTCATAAATATTCATCCACATTTAATATCGGCGGCATTGTGGCGCGTAAGTTTCGCGAAGAAACCGCCGGTAGAGTTCAGTCAAATAAGTTTTATGAAAATCTTCTCTCTCTTTCTCTCTTTCTCTCTCTCTTTCTGCTGTCTTCTGCTTATTTCGTGTAATAATCTATATTTTTTTTATATAATTAAATGTACCGTAATAAGTACATCGATAAAGAATAATACTATAAATCCTCGACGTTATTAATATTACATGTTAAACCAAAAATTTTTAAGGAAAGATAATATTACAAAATTAATACTTGACTAATTGTAAGATTTTAATTTTTTAGTTGCTAGTCGTATTTTTAGCTTGAAAATTTTTCAAAGTTAAAATACATATTTAATTGCGCCTTTTGTTACTTGTACGAACTTCCGATTCACTTCCACGCGCGTATCTCACTAATGAAATTCTTAAAAATCGCGCACACATTTGTTCTCTCCGAATTACCGGATGAGAATTCCTTCAAACAAAGAAAGTAGGGCTTTCTTTCGTTTTTTTCCCTCCCCTCCCCGCTCCGTCACGCCGTTCTCTAGTCCCCGGCAGTTGAAATATTTGCTCGAGGTTTCTCCCAATTATAATTAACCTTAATAATATTCATTTCGCACACACCGAAACGAAGTTGTTCGTCTGCTAGGAAGCCCGAGCTGAGAGATTATATTAATTAATCTATTAAGATGTACATTTTTAGCGGGGCCACCACCGTCCTGCCACTGTACCTTTCTTACGCTTCTTTAATTCTGTTGTTGAGAAGCTCTTTGCTACTTTATCAAGAGTTATGAAAACTGGCAGCTGACGCCCTGTATCTTGTATCCGACCCTCCGATAAAATTTAAATACCATTTCGAAATTAATTGTCGGTTTATTAGCGATCACTATAATTATGCGATTGGATTAAGTTTGCTTTTTAATTAACAATATATAAAAGTGAATATGTATACCTAAGTAACTCTAAATAGTTTACATACAAATGATTTTATTAAATAATCTAAATTAACGTGATAACATCCAACTAATTTTTCAATCAGTAATTAATTAAAAGAAAAACAAGATAAATATTTATATAATCGTTTATTTAAAAATTGCAGTCAAATTTGTAATTACACCTATCGCATCTTAAATTAATACCAAAAGATTTTCGCGTCCAACGTATATCTACTTAACATGTACAATTAATAAACCTCTTTAGAGATGCTACGTGTCATTACATTCATTACTGAAATGGCAAGGGTGGGTATATAAAAATGCCATCGTAGACAGCGAACCGCCTTCTATGGGGATGTTTCGAACAGCGACAGCGGACAGACGCGCGGAAAATATTTAATTAAAGTAAAAACCAAAAATCCGCGGCTACTACCTCGGCCGCACATTGTCGAACGTCGGATGGTCGCGGTGGCCTTCTACCTCTCCGTGGTACGTGTCACATGCCACTTTATTGGTAAACTCTCGTCAGTTATTTAATTAACACGTCTGATCGATAGGCGTCCGGTAAAATCATATACAGCGAATGCCGACCGGTAATATGTGCGGCTTTCAACGAGTCAAAATTTTTCTCTCCTTTTTTTTCTATATCACGCAGAATGCAATTGCGCTTAAACGTATTCCCCGCTTGCTACAATAATAATTGTTATTAAACCGTTATAACAAATTTTTGATAAATGATGCAAAAAATGACTTTATAATTGAAAAATTTGCAAATCGGAGATTTTTGTGTTAAAAGCGAAAATATATTAGATGAGATGAAAATGGACATGAAACAGGAAACTGACAATCAAATATTAATTATGATACACTTCTTACTCAGGAAATGGATGTTATAATCGTCTTCAGAATAATGTCGTACAATAATTTGCATTTTCCTGATAATCGATAAATCTATTTTGCAATTAACTTTCTATAAAGGTAGGTATATGAATATGAAATGAATATTCAAATATGATTATGACAGCAGTTTGGTGACTTATACTATTATTTTCTATTATATTTCTGTAGATTATATCAATATTTTAATTTTTTAATCGCAAATTTATATATATGTATAATATATATACACATACACATATATATATATATATATATATATAAATATAAATTTGAAATTAAATAAAAAATTATAAAAAATACAATTTGGAGAATTTATGATACAAATTGTATTGCAAACACAAATGTTTATTAAGCAGGGTCCACATTATCGAGCAGAACCGCGAGCCGAACTTCGCCGCGAACCGATCATGCGTCCACATTATCGAGCCGAACCGCGAGCCGAACTTCGTTGCGAGCCGATCATGCGTCCACATTGTCGAGCCAACGGGCTCGCGCGAGGCTCGCGAACCTCGAATCGAACATCAGTGCGAACCATCGCGTACTCACCCCACGAATTTACAAGGATTTTGATGATACGCGGTTTGGCTCGCAGTGTCCCACCAAAAGTCGGTATTTCGACGAAACATCAAAAGATGCTATTTATGATCAGATTACACGCTTTGTCGGGTGGTAGTTAAGCTTCGAGCTAGACAAATAATAACAAAAGACGAACAATGAAAGTAAAGTGGGTCTCAGTCGTTGACGTTGACCAGTCGCAGTATTCGAATCGATCCGAGTATATGCAGTCTGCATCTGATACAAAATGGAATGGTCCGACGAAAAATGTTTGAGGTTAATTACTGCTTATAAGGAAAAAAGATTATTGTGGGACGCTAAAAAAATCCCCAACATTTTAATAAAATAAAAAGAAATGATGCTTGGGAAGAAATAAGTAAAGAACTGGAATGTGGCAGTGATATGTGTAAAAAGAAAATGACGACATTAATGGCATGTTTCCGAAGAGAAAAAGCTAAAATAAAAAAAAGTATGGGAACAGGAAAAGGTAAGTTAATAAGTGTATATGTATGTGTGCTTTTATTATTTTCACTTGTATTCAAAACATAAGTTCTTTTCATAAAACAATATTTAGAGTAGTGTTACTTATAACTATTTAATTAATATTGCATACTCTAAACCTATGAATATAATTTCATATAACATATATTGCAAATTTTTGTTAAAAAATGCGATTTTAAATATAAATATTTAAGTTCATGCTCAATACGTGCATTCTGCATACACGTATTGAGAATTGATATACTTTTATTATAAAAAACAAAACGATCTTTGGTATTATTTATCAATTATAGGTTCCAACGAAGTTTATAGTAGCTCATGGTTTGCCTTTCAACGTATGCAGTTTTTGTATGATAAGGACAAACCAAGAGAAACTAGAAGTACTGTAAGTATAAACAAAATATAGTTTTATTCATTAATATATTGAACATTTTAAAATTAAAATAAAAATTTAAAAATATGTAATGTACATATATCAAAGCAACATATAATATTAATTTTTAATTGTTAAGTGTGTGCACAGATTTTTTTTAAATCAGTAAGATTTATTTTTCTTTCTTTTTTCTCTGTCTTCTCCTTTTCCATGCATAGCATTAATAGTATTTCAGGTAATTCTATAAACTTTAATAATAATTTATATCTTAGATATAAAGAATTATAATTTATAACAAAAAAAAATATAAAGACAACTACATTAAAGAAAAGAATATATAATAAAATTACTAAATATTAAATTTATATATCAAATATTATATATTTATACTCGAAAATATATAATTTACTTTAAAAAATATATATTTATTTATTTAAATTCTTTTGACAAAAAACAAAAATTATAAAATGTTAAATAGGCGTAATTTCTCATGCGTAATCATTTTGCCAATAAACTTGTCCTTCATTTACAAAATAATCTGCCAGTTCATTTCTTATTTCTGTTGCTTCTGTACAAGACTTTCTCGGAACTCTTCTAAGTTCAATGAATGAACTTCTATTTTCAATATCGACGTTTCTCCAGGATCCTGGTATTAATTGGGTATCTCTTTCATAATCCATACTTCCTGGTGGTGAATAAATATTTTGCGATTCTTTGTTTCTACGTAGGAAATTATGAAGGTATACCGTAGCCATGACAACGCTAGTAGCTTTTTCTGGTTGTAGTAGTATTGGTTTTCTTAGTACTCGGAATACTGTTGAAAGAATTCCAAACACGTTTTCAACGACTCTTCGAGCTCTACATAATCTATAATTATAAATCCTTTCTGTTGAACCTTTCGGGTGTATTCCCGAAAAAACTTTCATTAAATTTGGACTGATTGCAAATGCCTCGTCACCAAGGAAAAAATACGGGATTTCTTTATCTCTGCAGTTATTTAAACATTGAGATGGTGGAATATTTAACATTCTTTTTTCCAACATTTTATATAAAGAGCTATTTTTAAAAACTCCACTATCCGAAATTCTACCCTGACATCCAATATCAACGTATATAAAATTGTAATTGGCATCTACAATTGCAAGAAGTACAATACTAAATTGTCCTTTATAATTAAAATATTCACTGCCACTATTAAAAGGAGCTTGTAGAACAATGTGTTTCCCATCGATTGCCCCTAAGCAATGAGGAAAATTCCATAGTTTTTCATAATCGTTTGCAATATTTAGCCAGTCTTCTATAGTTTTCGGAACCTATAATATGAAAAAATTATATAAATGTTGACATTATTTTGTGTTATGCAGTAAAGTAACTATTGATTATTGTTTGTATAAATTTTTCTTAAAGTCTGTAATTTAAACAAATTTACATGAAAATTTGAAATTTATTTTAGATAATTATTAGATTAATTATTGTAGAAAATGTAGTGATCCCTGATTTCTCTTGAGATTTTTCTAGAAGTATTTGGATTTATAGATAGTTAGCTTTTGTATTAGGTAGACAGTAAATTATAGATAGTAACATGTATTTTCTTTTTAAAATAACATCTAAATCTATGTCTGTTCTTCTTTTTATCAATCTGCGTAGATACTCATAATAATGATCTTTCAATATAAACAATTTATTTACTCAAATTCTGATTGTACATATTGTTTTAGTATATTTTATTAAGAGCTTAACACAAATAATGTAAAAAAGAAAAAATTAATCTCTTTTATTTCAATTTTTTTTATGTTAACCCTTAAATACCACACTTCTCAAGAATCTTGTAAATGACACATGGGGTCTAAAAGACCCCAGCATGAAAAATGTCTCCTTACTTATTGATTTTTTTATATTTAGTTATGAAAATTATTTTCAATGTTGTTCAAGGCTTAGAAAAAAGAACAAAATGCTTATATTGTTAAAATTTCAATTTCAACATAGTATAAAAAATTAAGATCGCCAACAGTTAAAATATTGGCTCCAAAATAAAAAAAAATAAAAAAAATAAAAATAAATATGAGCTTCATTTTTGGCGGGAACATTTGAAAATATATAATTGTAAAAGGTCTGGGGTCCGCTGGACCCCGGGTGGCATTTAAGGGTTAAAGATTATATGTAATAAAATATTATAAGTAATATAAACAATTAAACTTTTTTGAAGATAAATAAGTCATTTAAAATATATTAGTGTCTTATATTTGAGTCAATATATGTACATTGGACTAAAACAATTATTCTTGTATTTCGTAACATAAACAATACATTTTTAAATAAATATTAATCAAAATTATTAAAGCAATATTGATTGGCATATAGGTTACGCTTGAAGGAACAGACACAGCACCAACAGAAGGAGAAGAAGAAATCGCGAATCAAGAAGAAATTGAAGAGAATAATCCACATGACGAAGATATTTCTCAGAACGCAAACAAATTTTCATCACCGCATTCAAAAATAATACCACCAAGAAAGAGAAAAATAGAAGATCAGAGACTAAATGAAGGGTATAAAATTTTACAAACTTGTGCTTCAGATTCTACGAACGATGAATCACAAGATTTCGGAAATTTAGTTGCTACAAAATTAAGAAAATATGATAAATTAACACAAAGCATCGTTCAAAATGAAATCATGAATATCTTTTTAAATGCTGATAGAGGCTTTCATAAACGGACTCATTGTCAGTCTTCTTTGTATCGGCCACATTACAATTCAAACTATACAGCTCAACCACACGAAACAAATTTTTATCAATACCAATCTCCCAATACATATCATTCGCCAAATTTAGTTACAGAATCTTCATATAACGTATCTCCACAGCCATTTACTTCAACTATAAGACAAGAATCTTTATATAACGTATCTCCACAGCCATTTACTTCACCTACAAGACAAGAATATTCATATAACGTATCTCCACAGCCATTTACTTCAACTACAAGACAAGAATATTTATATAACGTATCTCCACAGCCATTTACTTCAACTACAAGACAAGAATCTTCATATAACGTATCTCCACAGTCATTTACTTCAACTACAAGACAATCTTCTCCAAATATTCCTATCAGTCCCACAGGTGTTACTTCCGATGAAGATTATACTTTACACAGCATTTAAGAAAATTTTATACTGTTTATATTCTGTGTGTGATTATTATTTACTTTCATCTACACATTGTATAATTTATGTTACACACACATACACACCCACACACACCTTATATATAATTTATTACGCATTACATATCGTTTATTTACTTAACGTACTATAGTATACTATATAATTTAGTTTCACGTATATTTTTATTGCGATAATGCGAAAGATTTGTCGTTTAAGTTTTGTTAAAATTAATTATAATTATTATTAATTAATTTACTAATATTAATTTACAAATTTTTTTAAAAAGAAATGACTTCTAAATAGTAGGTACTTTAAAATATTTTTTTTATATTATGATTGATAAAAATTTATTCAATAATGTAATTTTGTGTTTATAATTTTTTTTATGCAAATACAATAAATTACTAATTATAATATTATACAAATAGAATAAATTATCTGTTTACTCATTTTTTATAATTCTTATTTTAAGGACAAATAAATAAAAATAAGGAATCATATTTTTTAGTAAAATATAAGAGCTTTTACATACCTGTACGAATTCCTTTAGCAAATGAACTAAAGCTTCACAAATTTCTGGTATAATGAGGCTAATGGATTGTTTTGAAATTCTAAATAAATATTTGTAGACTTGTATAACACTCGCCAGTTGACAGAAATCGCAGTGTTACTGCAATAAGTCTTTCTTGCACATTTATGGCTTCTCTAAACTGTGTATTCTGTCTTTGTACTTTAGGCCCAATTAAATTAATGAGATATTCGAAATCACTTGCTGACAAAAGTGTAAAGTTCGTGTAAAGTTTCGTATAAAGTTTTTATATCTTCCGTTGATTTCTTGACATTTTAAATCACTGAGCAGATTATTAGCGTTAAGTACCGTTCTTCTTGACAATAAACAAACTTACCACTATCGTCTATTTCGTCTTCTTCTTTTCAGCATGTGATAAATATAAATGTACGTTGCAGCAGCTAATTTTAATTTTTGGTTGTTCATTGCGTGATGTTGATTCATCCGCATGAGTTACACGACTGGTGCAAACTAAATGTGTATCAGAAATGCAGGAAATGCTCGATGCGAGATTCGACTCCAAAATTTTAACTCGTGTTCGCGACGGAGTTCAGTTTGAGGTTCGTCTGCAAGTTCTGCTCGAGGTTCGGTTCGGGACTCGGTTCGCGGTTCGGCTCGCGGTTTGGCTCGATAATGTGGACCCTCCTTAGAATCTGGATATTTATAGAAAGAACGACATGCGTTATCTTCTCCATACGATGAAGCGCGCAAAGCGAAGTTTACGAGACTGTCGATAAGCATGCATTAGCGACGGCGTCGTTTTTATGTTTCGTCGCAAAATATACGTCGTCAAAATAAACCGATAAATGCCAGATTCGCGGAAAACGGATGACGAATCCAAGCGTGTAAGCGTTCGAGCGAAATGCAAATTCACCACACCGGCACCGTCTCCGCACTTTTATTTCGCCGTTATAAAAGTTGAAGCGAAGTCTCGTTCTCTCTTCTTTTTTTTTACGGCCAGCCACAATATTTCCGAGGACTTTAGCGTACTCGATTGCAAAGTGGCGAAGCGAGGGTCGAGCGTTGTAAAGCGATTTACGGTGCAAACAGCCAATAAACGACCGCGATCGTAATGAAATACCACGAATAATCGAGCGGTTACGTCGTCGTGCAAAATTAAGCATCCATTGAGCCAGTCGATAAGAACTCTTTATTATTATATTCCAGTATTATGCTTATTACAGCTGCACTAATATTTTTATTTTACAAAATAAATGCGCTCTTGTCGTTAGCTAATTAAAAAAAATACAAATTGAATTTCTTGTATTTGTCTTTACGAAACATAAGCTGCATTGTGTATATAATTTTCCTCACGTTATACAAAAATATCACAATTATGAGATGCTAAAGAACATATCTGTTTTATCTGTACTCTATTTGATACAAAATATATAGTGACGTTAATACGATATGAAACATACTCGTATACGAGAGAAAACTCGCGTAAAGCCACAGTTTCCGTCCTTTGTAATTTCGCCAATTAGCTTGATAAATTCCGAATATACCAGGTGATCTAAAAAGTTAAACCTAATTAGTAGAAACGTACGCGAGAGCGAATGTATTTGAGATAAAGAATGCTTTTTTCCAGGCGGACAAGCGGGCACAAAGTGTTTAAGCGTTTATTTACCTGTACGCGGCTAGTCTATTACGTGCATTGTCCGTACTTGTAAATTTACGACATCCATTTTTATCAAACGATTTTAATATCTCTTCCGGTCGTCTCTCTTTGCTCTCGAAAGCGCGTGAGCATTTGTCGCGGAAATCCAGCGTGGCGTTCGTCACGGACGCTAGTTAAAAGCGACCTAAATACACCAGAATATGTTTAAGAGAAGCGTACGGAGTCGTATTCTTCCATTAACACAAAGGGGTGGAAAAGCCGGGAGTAGCGGAGCTTTTGTGCGGGATACGGAGAAGGGAAAGAAAGAGAGGGGAGGGAGAGAGAGAGAGAGAGAGAGAGAGAGAGAGAGAGAGAGGGACAGAGTGGCTTGTTTACGTAACGCTTTATCGTTAGAGGGTCCGTCGGATTTTCTTGTTGATCCTCCACGGTCTCTCTAATAGCGATTTTGGTTTATTTTGGTTAACAAATTTGGTTAACAAAGTGCGCCTTGCCGCGCGTCCGTTCGTTCGTTATCGCCCGTTTTTGTTTCGACTTTTTCCCCGCTGTGAACATATTTGAAAAATTTACGTACGAGGCGACCACAATGCTAAGTGCACGCTTGCATGTGTATATGCATCGCTCGTACAAATAAATGACTTTAACATCATGTTATTTAATCATGGGTATTGATAGTTTTATACCTAATTTCTTTCTTTTAATTTAGGTAATTTGTACGCTATGTTACGTCAAAATCAAATTTATTGTAATTTAAACCATACGGATGCAATTAAAAATAATAGAAAAGATATTTATTTCTTCTAATTGTAAGCATTAAAAGCTAATAACATATGCACACACATGAATTATACATATGTGCAGTCTCCGTCGACTTGTTTTGTTTTCGTACAATTCTAGAGAGAACAGAACTGGGGGTAATATCGCGCATCTAAGTGCTTCATTTATAATACTTGTCTCGTCGACGAAGAATGAATTGTTTACGAGCATTCTGTTTAATAAACGGCAACTTATATTTGCCCAAGGTTGCGATACACTCACTTATTATTCACTACGGTTTAATACGGTGTAAAATGTAGAAGATACAACTCTGGCTTCGCGTGTCTCTCGCGCCTTGAAAATGGAATCGCGTCTGTTTGTCTGTTTGTAGTAGCAATTAGCGCGAGCTCTCCCCGTAGATTGGATCATCCGCGCGCCGTAGTTCATCTTGACATCAGCAACCATCGCGTCGGCGACGCCGCCGCCGCAAGATGGCGAATTACAATTACCTAAAATACACAAGCAGCGAGCACCAGAAGAGAACGATAACGACAAAGGTTACCGGTAACAGTTGCGCGTTCAACGCGTCGATGATTGATCACGAGAGCTGCCATTTTGATCTCGTTTGTTAACCTTTCGGTTCTCTCCCGCAAAGATATTCAGACCCGTTTGTCCCGAGGACGGTGCAGGCGATAGGAGATGTTATCTATCAATTTTAAGCAGCTCTGTAGCTGAAACCGGTCGAGTGGTTGAGGGACGTTACCAATAAATTGATGAGACACCGGCAGCCTCGTAATAAGATGACTACGTTATAACGATCGGGCACTCGCCCGATTATTAATTGGCCCTTCACGCGGAGACCCTCCGTTGTTCTGCTTCGATATATATTCCGCGATATCAAGCGGTCCCGATAAGTGGCCAATTGATCGATCCTATACCTTTGGAATCTACATAATCTCCACTCTTATACCGCTATACGCATTGTACGTTTCGGCTTTATATATCGCTGGGGGACAAATTTTTTAAGAATACTCTTCATATATTATAAATTATGATATTTATAACGAAACATTCTTATTAATACTTGTAGAAAAATAAAAGAAATATCAGGATTATTGTTATATCATTAAAAATATTTCCATTTGCTGCAAGACGTAGTTTTGTTGGCCTAAAATATGAAATATATCTTTTTTTCTATATATACCTATATTCAGAATATGATTAATTTTTATAAATTAATATTTTTAATTTAGATACTGCGTTATATTAAAAATCGTCTTTGGTCGATCATGATTCTAAGAGATTAGATAAACGCGAGACCCGTAATTATACGTCTGTATCTCAGAATATGAAACTTCATATGATAGTTCGTTCCAAGTATCTCACCCCTACGTTTTTGATACAAGATTCACTGCAACGTCTATGTATACGGGCCAAGATCGATCACGAGAAAAAGCAATAAGTCTCGGAAACTTAGACTAAAGAATTTTTTTCCCCGCCGATGGAACTGCGAAGACTGGGTAACGAGTAGAGTTTTTCATCGTTATTCCCCGACGAAAAAAAGCTCCGGGTGGGAAATAAATACAAATTGCGGGATTACCGGGACTTTTCACGCTGATATGGGGCCCCATGCTCTTCACGCGACAACGTTCTCTATTTTCCAGATACTTCGTATAAGTTACGACGGACCGCTTCATGAAACCGAATGTACCGTGAAATTTTCCGCCGCGCCCGCCGTCGCGAAACAACCGCGGCGATGCTGGATGACGTTACCGTGCATTTCTCTGGATACCTTATTTATGTACAAGATCCGTGAATGAATTTAAGAGTTGTGCAATTTATGCGAATAGTGACATGCGCTATGTAAATGTGCAAAAAGATTCCAATCTTAAAACGTAAAATATAGAAGATATAAAAGAATTGTACAAAAACGATCATAAAATCCATTAAAAAATAAGAAATATTGTTAAAATTATAATGATTTATTTTTTAATGCGATAATCTTTTAATATATATATATATATATTTTTTTTTTTAATTATATTTTAGTCCTCATATACTTCTGATATAACTTTAAATTATCTTGTTTCTGTGGATGGAATATTTCAAATTCTTTACGTGAATGTATAAAGCCAGTTAGAGAAGAGCAAGTTAAGTAGTAAGTTACTTGCTAATCTTTTTTGTTATTGTTTGTGAAGAAAGATAATCAAATAACTTGCTGCTTGATATCTGCTGGTTTGTAAATCCACAATTAATTCTTAAGCTCTCGAATATTTATTCCAATTTTACATAATTAAAGAGAAATAGAAATAAGGATAAAATTTTTCAAAATATATATAAATGCGCTATATTGCTCTAAAGTAAAAAGAAATTAAAATAAATTGTACTAATATATATAAATATCATCAAAAACGGCTGTATAATTTCTTGCAAAAATTACCCAGAGATTTTAACGATGATCTCGATAATCCACGCGGATGAAAACCGTGAGAATGTTTTTGAGATAAGCAAGCGGTGCGAGAGGGTAGTTCGAGTCGCACGAATTTGAACGAAGAAAGGGTGTGTCGGACGGCCGTGTCCTGTCATGTTCGATAGCGATATACCTTGGGCTTTGGCTCCCTTAGAATTTCGTGGTACCCACTCTCTAATTGCATAATAGGATGCCCGCATGTAGGGGAAAGGTGGACGGATAGTATAGACGTTCTTGGACCCAGCATGGGGGTAGCAATCGAAATAGATAGATATCCTTTCTAACATACGTTATGTACGCTTATTACGCTCCACTTTGAATTTTTGCAGCGTTTTACTTTGCATTTTTAGTCTTACAATTTGTAAAATAACATAAAACGAGGTAATGTGATTATATATTGTCCAAACAGCAGACACTTTTTAAAAATATTTCCCGCAGCAGTATCGAAAAAATTAAAACGAAATTTGCGTGAAAAAGGTATAATGGTTTTTGTATTTCTGCTCACCATTTTCCTCCTGGATTTTTGATTCTCGGGTAATTTGAGAATATTCTGTCTAATGCAGTAAAAATTCGAAAGTGGGTTGACTCCCGTTTCACTTTAAACTGTTACACACGTACATGGGTTCAGGTTGAATAATGAATTAGCCTCCTACTTAAGTCAATTACCGAGATTTTATAACTTCGGTAAAGCTGTTCATGACAATTATTAGCTGGTACATACGGCGATGCGTCTGTGTTTGTGTGGCATAAGATGAGACGATTGCCAGAGATTACGAGAATATGTCGTATCGAATATTTAACACGCACATTGGAATTTTATAAATCTCGAGATAGATGTATTCTCTGTACTCTGCTGAGTGTGCTATAATCATGCATTTTTAATGATAAAATTAATTGTGTTACGTCTTATTATTTCCGTCCCGTTATTTCAATGACTATATCGATTAATGACCAAATTATTTAAAAGTCAGCGGTTTGAAGAAATGGAGGTGCAATACAATTCAATTATCTTCGCAATTTAATCATTTTATTCTTATAATACAGATATTTTTACTTGAAAATGCAAGTAATATGCGCAATATAATAAAATTAAGAAATATTTATATTATTTCTGAAACCTACAAAAGTATCAGATTAATAGAATATTTCTATAAAATTGTTTTATTTAGCCAGTGTGTGTGTGTGTGTATTGTTTTAATATTTTTAATAAATAAAAAAACAGTAATATTTTCAAGATAAAAATATCAAAACATATCAGCTTAAATATAATAGCTTTTTTTAGTCTTATAAATTATTTTAGTTAGTTTGATACATTACAAAATTGAAATCAATTCTGCACTTTTAGCAGCAGTTCATGACGCGTGTATGATTCAGTAAATAAGAGAAACGTTATTAATAATATTAAAATTTTAATAAACCAAGGGCAATTTCTCCACACTAATCTGACGATATTAGCATAGATTCCTGGACGGTAGATAATTCCGAGTCTACTTGAGGGGTCGAAGGCAGAGAGACGTCTGATAACCGCCCCTTGTAAGTTAGCGTATCTACCGGCGAAGAAGGGTAAGGAAAGGGATGGTTTTGGGGCAGCACGCGTCCCTTCTATTAAATTAACGTAAGGCAAAGGGATGGAAACCACCCCCGCCCCAAACACTAGGTCAACTGTTTCAACCTCGCAGAATCCTGACTATTCATATGTTGGGCAACCCTTGGTGCACTGATTTTCCCGATAACAGATTAAAGTGTCGCAATAAATATCACGTTAATTTTTATTAAAGGAACTAGAAGCCGCCACCGGTAAAAAGCTTTTAGAAACTAATCCGCTGGATATTGTTGTATTTCAATAAACTCGCCGCATGTGCGTTATGTATATGTTAACAAACATCAGTGTGTGCGTGGTAAGGTGTTCTCAGAAGCGACCCGCACATACGATGTCACAATCATAGAAACTGATTAAACAAGATTCACAAACCGCCCTCATAGACGACGAATATCTTTCAGAATCTCAAACGACATTCGGCGGATCAATAAATCTGACGTTGTCACTTCAAAGATGTTACAGAGAAATAGGAATTAACAAACTGGACTTTAATTAAAAGATAAATAGACACGTTGTGTATTATTGAAAGAAATATTTTAAGCTAGAGTTTGTACGCAACAATTTATTGCGAAAACGGGAGATTTTCTACTGAAGATTAGGTGGAACCAACAAATTAAAAGAAGGTAAATTGAGGTACAATTGCTCGCTGACCATTGCTAAGATTCTTCCGCGTTGTCCGCAATAGGATCCGCGAAGGGAGGTAAGGACAAGCAGTAAACGTAATTTGAATTTCATGGCAGTTTAACGATCTTAATTAGAAAGCCCTTGCTCATCCTAGCTCGAGGCCCGTCCAGAACCTGGAACCTGCAACCCCGAATCTCGAACCTTACCTCTCGACTTAACCGGGCTTACTCAAGGAGAGACGCGTTAAGCCAGGAGGGATCTTAGCTCGCTGTTTATTCTCGTATTAACACCGTGCCTAAACTATCCGAAGACAAATCGTGTACACTACGCGCGAAGAAGGCACTCGACTGAGCTTGACCCTCGGGATAAGTGTCAAAGGATTCAAGCTGATTGATTTATCGTGTTAACGTAAATCAAACGATTGCTATCGTCGTCGTTTGTTACTTTACGCGTCTTGTCATGTCTCCTGTCTGATTAAGTTTTATCTGACACAAATAACATACATAAACATACATAAATATACATATTGGATTGTGTGTGTGTGTGTGTGTGTGTGTGCATATAGAAGAAAATACCGTCCCGAATGTGTTCTAGCGCAATAGAATTTTTCTGCCTTTGTCTTTTCAGTTTAATCGATTAAAATATTTCATACCTTCGCGTACGAGACTCTCAGGAATTTCTGGAAGAAAGGTTTAAGCGTTTATGCAGAAAATAACTTTGGGTTCCACATTGTGACAAGAACTCGCCGAATCATGCTGGTATATTTCTGAAAATGAAAGTAACAAAGAGTGAATGACAAAGTAAATTCACAATTTCTTACCGTTACAATGTAATTCATTGCAATTTATTAAGATTTAACCCAGCCTTATAGTGCATTATTGCATTGTATGAAAAATTTTTGTTGTATATTTCATTAATTAATCTTTTACATATAGTATGAGCTGTTCATATTATAAAAATTCAGATAAATATAGTATAATAGAAAAAGAATTTTTGATACATAATTAGCTAGCACAGCGGAGAAGTCCGATATTAAAATCAGGCGTGACGCAGAAAATATTTTAATAATATTTATTAAGAACTCCGTGCGTGTTATGCATGTAATATGCTATTTAATAGCCAACGCGGCAGCGCACCCATTGCTGTGCGGCATTGCCGAAATATATCGTTTTAATATAGCGGCGTGTTTGCATCACGAGCAAATCCTCCGTAATATCCACTGGCCGGCCGTATAGGGAAAAGGGGGTGAATTTGCGCGCGAGAGTTGGACGAGGTACTTTCAGAGTGGCCGCTGGCCAAGCCAAGGCGGACGCGGGGGTGACCGCTGCCGAGGGTGGCCCCTAAAAGAAACATAAATAAGACAAATAGGGGCGATCGACAATAGAAAATATCGAATGTACAGAATGCTCCATAAATCGGAGGGGGCGAGACTGAGCGAGGGTGGTAGCGCGGTGGCGCGACGGGACGCGGGGGTGGTCACCCGTTTGCTGTAAGGCGCGGCCGATCTTTTTATGTTCCAACGCGCTCCCTTTCGCTTCCCTCAGAAATATATCTATGGCCAATATCCGCAACCATTTCCCGTGCACACTGCACGTTTCCACTGTGGATTCGATATACTCTCTATGCGTCGAGTATTAGTTGCTAAGTGTGCATGAGATCACACGTGTTTGTGTTCTTGTACGTGAACTCGTGAGAAAAAACTCGTGTGAGGAAGTAGGTACGACGAAGAGAGATCGTGGATCGAGGCAGCGCTTAACTGTATTAATTGCGCGATTGTAATATTCTAAGTGGCCGATATCTGCTTGCATATTTTATCATGGTCTTTTTTTTCAATAAAGATAGAAAATATTCGTTCAGCACATATCCTGCTGCGGATATATGGAAATCCAAATTTCGAATTGTTAATCAGTTTGGTTTAGTTAGTGGAGATAAAATATGAAAATAACAATTAAATAATATGTATATAAATATTTATTATATTTTTTTATCTTATTTCTTCTTTTCTTTATTTTTTGTCTTCTCTCTCTCCTTATCTTTACGAGTTTCTCATTATAATATAAAAAGTAAAAGAACACGATCAAACATTTGTTAATGTGTATTGAATTGGTTTACATTCAAGATTTCACCTCGAAAAGGATAAGAGACGTTGGTCCAAATAAACCCCAGTTTTACATCGCGCTCGTTACTTCACGAGAGTATAGTTGTAAGATGCAAGACTTATAGTACATATGCTCGAAATGAGAGGGAAGGAGAGAAACAAAGGAGGGAAACAAAATGCGTGGTATGAACAACGAGAGGGTTTGCAAACATAATCCAACATTTGCGCAGCAGTGTCGCGCGTGTGCACGCCGCTACCGGAGAAAGGGCGAAGGGGTTTGTAGAAGAGAGAGGAGACAAGGAGAGCGCGCGCGTAGGACGCAGGGGAGATTGGTCTGAATTCCCAGGTTTACGTTTACAACCTTAACTACAAATTTGACAGAGTTACCGAGGCATAAGAGGGCGGATTGAGTCTCGCAAGGGTGGTTAGAACTGCGTGTAAGAGTCACCCAACCCCGCCCCTCGCTCTCTTCTCCGCTATTCTCTTCCAGTTGTTAAGAAGTCCCTCTGGGCTAATTTGGCCTCCGCGTCCTTCTCACGCTTTATCGTCCTGCTTCTTCATGTCTCGTTTCGATCGCTTCAACCACCTACGAGCGTTCCGCGTCATCTAAGCTCACGGTTGCGTCAAATTGGGGTTGTTTCATCAGAAGGCAGGACATGCTTTCTTATGTTAAGATTATTATTTGGATTCTCCGAGAGATAAAGAGATTTTGATGTTAAATAGTTAGTTATCATTTTTTTTAACACACATATATGTATGTGTATTCTACACATACATATTTATAAAAATATAATAAAAAGTACTATATTTTCAAAAGGTTTGATGAAAAATAAATATAAAGACAAAACAACAGATTCCTCACAAAAATTATAAAACAGCATCAATATAAAAATTATAATAATTTGTTTACAAACTTGAGTTAGCGTTCACAATTGCGAGTATTCCAGGTGACTTCAAAATATTTTTATTTTACTTACAAAGATACACGCAAAGATTTTTAAATGATCTTCTGTGTGTTTTATATATTTAAAAAGACATATTAAATAATTTATTAAAAACTAAAATTGTTTTAAAAAAAGCAAAAACTCGCACGAGAGAAGACTCCAACATGTCTCGCAAATCAAACGGTTAATATACAGATTACTCAACTCTTTCCCAACCAAAGTACCCTTTTTCTATAACCGGATAAAGAAATGAACGAACGGATCCTCGTGAGCGGATCCTCCGCCGTTGGAATTCGCTCCGGCAGCCAAGCTACCCTCTTGGCGCGTTCGGCGGGCACTACGAAAAAAAAGACGCATTTTCCCTATTCCAACACAATGCGAGGAGGTATCGAAATTATTTATAACAGCCGTTCATTAGCGAGGAACATTCTGGAGGCGAACATGCCGGCGAATGAAACTTCGATGAGTCATTTAATCAAAATTCTAACACGCCGTATGTATATGATTGAATTGATATCAAGAATAGCTTACTTACTGGTAAAAAGATTAGAAAGATAAATGTCATAAAATAAGATTTCTTTGCACACAGTTTTATACGACTTTAATCCTTCCACAAATATTCTTGCATATGAAAAGAAATTTGATTAATGATCTAGAAATAGAATATCCGTTTATAACACTATTATCCCGGTTAAATATTTTCTCTCGTTCCATCCACTTTTTCTTTGCACATCTATTTAATGAAATATATAATTGTACATTATAACTTAAAACTGTGTGAAATGTTTTATCAACGTTTGGATTTGTGATCAAAACTGTAATACCACTAAAGCATATATAAATACAATTTCACACAATTTCACTGATACAGTCATAAATTCATTTATGACTGCATTCTCTTCATCATAAATTGGATCTAATAGTTGTACCGAAACTGAACTCGCAATGAATGGCGGTGAACTCGTCAATCGTGTCGCGTCGATTCTCTCTTAGCGGCGGCTCTTATCAATGGCAATTGCATTGCTGCAGTCGCCGATGTATTGACGCTTCATACGGATTCCGCCATCCCCCGTGGCACTCGGGGATAATATTGCCAGTTCCGTTATTTATAAGCCGGCTATTTACCGCCGGCAGCTGCCAGAAGAGCACAATAAAACGAAGCAGCGCGTGGGATGCACTTCTATGTAAATCCTGTTGGTTGCCCCGTATCGCGCGCCTGTAAATGCATTTATGATCCTCGACTCTCGTATAGCCACTAGGGAAAGTTTACCAGGGAATATGCTTCGCACTGGCTTATATCTCCTCGTGTCACTTGATTTACTTCAGATAACAAGCACGCACTTCTTTCCAACGGCTGTTTATGTTCATAATAACTTTTTCTCGCAACCGCGCAAAACTGCAGCAGACGTTAAAATCTCTTTTCCTGCACTTTTATTTTTTTTTAGTATTATTTCATGGTTATTAGTTATTAGGATGTTCTTGGAATTTAAAATATGATTATTTTATATCTAATATTTATTATATTATATTCTGTAATTAATAAGCTCTAAAATTTTTATCACTAATTTAGTCTATTAATTCTATTAAATTAGATTACATGATAATATATTTGGAATGAATCCACAAAAAAGCATATCTCAGTTTCGGTATCATCTCATGCTAGAGAAACGGAAAACAGGGGTGGTTGTTAGTGAACAATCGAGGATAGCGCGAAGGAAGGAGAGAAAAAGAAGGAGGGAAAGAAAACCGGCGAAAAAAAGGGTGGGAGGGCGGAAACCACGGCTAAGAGAGTATATAGGTACTTGTAAAAAACGCCATGGAAGCTATTAAGCATTTTTTCGCACAAAAGGAAAAAACGAGTGCTTCCTTTTCTTTTATGCGAGACCAACGTAGAGAAGCGGAAGAGAGAATGAGGCTAGGGGAGGGATGGTATTTATTACATAAGCGACAAAAAATTTTATCAGCATTAGTTTAAGCTTGTCGGAATTCCGACATTTTCATCAAGAACAAAAAAAAATTAATTTTAAATTTAATAGAAAATTTGTTATTAAAATTAACATTGCGTGCCTCAGAGCGCATACGCACAGCGTCACAATCAGCTGTAATAATATCAGCTTTAAACTTTGTTCTTATGGTACACATTGACATCCCGTCTGACATTGCACATATATATTTGATCCTTCTTTCGAGCTGCTTGACACAAACAGCGCTTCTTGAGAGTATAAGTATATAGGGAAGCAAACCCGATTAAATACGCTCATATTTAATCAATATTTAAGCAATCGCTTGTAAGACATCAAGTCATTAGCATGGCGCCTGGCGAGCGATATCTCTCCCGCTAATTTCGCTAAGAAACTCGCGGCTGCGTTTGGGGGAAGAGACAAGGGTGGTTTAAGGAACGCGACGCGTACATTACAAGACATCCGTCCGCTCAGCACTAATGATAATTAGAACGTTAAAGCGATGAACGGCTAGAGAACAAGCGGAAGAAACACACGGAGAGAGCTATTAATTTAAGTGCGTCAGTAAGTGAAATATGCTAAGTATTTTCGAAATTTCGCGCGCGGATTGTCAAATTACCATAGGCGTAAAAAAATACCGGAATATTCTTCATTTGTTATATAGAAAATTTTTGAAAAAATTTTGTTAGTGCCATCTAAATAATATCAAATTATAAGAATTACGATAAATATATATATGTATATATATTAATAAGATATGCACGCAAATAAATTTTTAAAACATAATATGTTAAGAGTAGGTATATATTAAGGCTCCTGAATGGTCACCGCGGCCATATTGGATTCTTACTATCGAGGCGAGAAATAACACCCTATTTTATGTTGCGGTATTTTCCGAAATAAAAAGACATTTCAATAAAAAATCACTATAAATTGTTTCAGCACACTTCTAAAATTTAACGGATACTTTCCTTTTCCCTCGACAATAAACAAACAGCCATAAAACGAAGCCTAAACATACGGAAAAACAAGCCGTTTTCGACTATCAAAAGGAGTGGAGAATGTTCCTTCCGCATATGTATTTCTCTTGCAAATCTTACCATACGTTAAATTTCACGAGTTTCACGAATACGTTAAACGTTATAGCACAAGTGCAGAGCGAATAATAAATAAATTTAACGCAACGCAAAATAGGTTGTCAACATGTCACAAGACAGAATTCTCCATTGGAGAGAGTGAGAGGAGAGAGTTCTTATTTCTGCCGCGACGGTACGGCGCCACCGTCAACGCGGAGTTCTCGGCTGACCATCCAGGAGCAAGAGAAATTAAATTAAATCTTATATTATGTTAAAAATTATAATATTTTATCTATTGTACTTTAATTTATTTTCAAAATACGTAATAAATTTTTTATAGATTACTAATAGGTAATTTTTTAAAATAATTATGTATCGTGTTTGGGTATTATGTCATTGATACGTTTTGATACTTTTTATGGAATTTACTCGTTTCCTTTTTACAGAATAAAGAGTTTAAAGCGTAGGATCTTAAAGGGCAAGGGAAGTAGCAAGAAGTGTTTTATTGCATCCTAAAACGGTATAGAATTCCTGGTAAGCGGTGTTTCCTCCAACTTCCCAAAGTGTTTTGCACGCTTTATCAGATTATTTGATTATGCAACAATGCCGTGTACTATGAGGCACGATTTCAAAATCCGATTTGGTTCAATTATATAGAAATCACGCATTATATATTGTTTAATTATTACCATTACTGTACATATCATAAATATAAGTTCACAAATTGAGAATTTATGACAATATATGGAATAATATTATATATTGTTAAATTAGCTTGTAAACGCTATATTTTTAGTTTAAAAACAAGATTATTTTTTGAAAAATATGATATTTTTATTTGCATTGGATTTAAAATACGACGTAAAATATGGCAAAATAACACATCAATTATTTGCACAGAGATACGGTTATATTGTTTCTCTGATTTAGCTAAAATTAAAAGGAGTGTTTAAAATAAAAGTAAAATCCTTGAGAATAGTACAGAACAAGGAAACTGCTATTTTTGGGAAATGCGCTACCAAAACCGAGCAGGAGGGTTGAAAGCAAAAGCGACTTGTTTGGCCATGAGGACGTTACAGAGGGTTCAAGCCGCGAGGGGTTGGGGTCTCTAAGTAGATTTCAAGTGGAAGATTTATATAAAGGAACGATACAGCTTCTCCAGCATGCCGTCACGTAAATCGGGAGTATATCTAATCCGCCGGCGTAAATGCCTTGAGACGTTTGTTTCCGTGACGTTTTAAATCTGACTTGGAAATTATAGGATAAGAATAATATATCTGTACACGTATTTTATTCCCGTCTCTTCCGATTCCGCTAATAGAAAGTATCTATTTCGACAGTTTCATAAATAGCCATCGTTGAAAAAGTACACATAACACTATACACATCCAAATTGTTCTTATATTGAATATTCAATTAAAGAATTAACCCATATACGATAACATGCGTTACGGATACTATTACCGAATGTAATTTGATTTAGAGAGATTATAAGTTGGCGAGCCACGCGCAGAGACGCGATCGTGTCGCCAGCGCCAAGGGAACAAGAGAAATATTAAACAGACTTGTTTTCTCGTAAATCAGTTAGAAATTCCCCTCGAATAAAAGGACCGTCCGCGAGAAGGCTTTGAGAGATGGTTGGCAACCCCGCCGGATTTCTAATGACACCACCTCCCCTTCTCTGGTCCCTTCGTGGCCGCAATTCATCCTCGAACTGGCAACACGCGGCATACTTGACTTCTTGATACCTACCTACCTACGCAAAGTTTTCTATCCGATATAAAATTACTATGTAAAACATGGAATTCGAAAAGTATAATTCTAAAAGTATCATATTGTCCTCAATTCTCAATTACAAAGTCTGTACGGTGTAATCAACATGCTAGATCGATAAAGTCATTAATAATTCATCTAATAGCTGCGGTATTGTCACCTTGTTTTTCCTAGCGGAAACTTATAAGAAAATCTTTAGAATAATGGTTTTCAAATCTTTTTAGTTGTGCTATTTTTTTATATAAAAAATTTTATAAGTGAGGAAAGAGAGAGAGAGAGAGAGAGAGAGAGAGAGAGAACATTAACAATTGCATTCTTTATACACAATCTTGCATCTAATTTCAACTTAAGTATATGTTATACCGATATTTTTATTTTATTCGAGTAATATATTTTTAATTTTACAAGATTTGTTTTAGAATTTCGCGATCATAACGTGCTTTTTAGACACTTTGTTTTTCCAATTGAAAATTTGCAAATGTTTTAAACAAAGTAATTAATAATTCGCAATGGATATTTGCAGTAACAGAAAGTGGGACTTTTCTTTCGCGATTTAACTCGATTTGATCGCGATGGCGATCAATCTTTTTTAACGGTCTCATCAAAGTTTTGCTGAGGATTAGGTACAGAGGGAGTGGATCCACGTGATCGCAAAGGATTCTGGTGGCAACGCGCAAGAAAACCACGACTCGTTAATTTGTCATTCTGAAGCGGCGCTTTTGCGAAGCAATTCGCTTCGTGAGAATTCGTCGACGGTGCCTCTTGTTTTCATTGCAATGTTGGAGAAAGACAAACTTTCCGGATTTATAGGGATTAGATCCCTCGCGCACGATCGATGTATAGAGTATCGTGAAGATACGACTTTTATGTATAATAACATATATTATACATTAAGTTATATAAAAAATTATTGATATCCAGATTTTTTATCCAATTTTACTATAGATATGCATTATAATAGTTAATATTTTATACATAAGATAACAACATAATTAATATCTTATAATATTACAAATTTATTACAAATTTTTCTGCAAATTTCGAGAAAAAGAAGAATAAGCATGTAACGTAAGATTATTCTCATAAATATCTTCATACAAATGCCTCAATTTTTAAACGTAAAAATGTAAAAAATTATCGTATAAGGGAAAAAAGAAGTTCTCCGTGTTGAAACGCGGAGCATTATTTCCTTAGGTTTCCTCATTATCGAATTCCACTCTGAATCTGTTGTCCAATTACCAAAGTCCGGCTCATTGTGCACCGACGTCGAGGTACTAAGGGAAATAAAGGATTGCGAGGGCATAAAATATCCACGGGAAAAGGGGCAGGCCCGTGAAGGGGACGCGAGTTCCTCTCGACGCTCGCGCCGGACGAACTCGCGGAGACGGGACTGACATCCGGTTGACGGCCGGAAGAACACCGTCGAAGAGTCAGAGCTGGCGGGCGCGGCCGGACAGATGCGCGGTATCATTTATCCGTGCGTGTGTACGCGCTCGCACGATGTCAGCGCTCGCAACTCCCATTGTTTCAAGACTTTTATAATTGGGAAGAGGCGGTCAGTCACATTAATGCGCCCACGGAAGGCCACGTTGGCCAACTTTTCAATGGCATCGTAATTACACGTTTGCCGAGCAGAAGTATTATCTTGTACTCTCTCTCTCTCTCTCTTTCTCTCTCTCTCGCTTATTTCCTTCCTCCCTCATCCGCGCATTTCCCATTTTTGTCATTTACTCCTCTTCTACCGTTCCGTTCTTCGCATTTTCTGTTTTCTGTCTCGTTGGTCGTCTGTCGGTCGTCGCGTTATGTTCTCGTTTTCTCATTCCTTTCGCCGTCGTTCCGGTTACGTTACTCTGCTCTTTGTCCATAGCTTTTAACTGTTTTGTTATCGTCGATCTATTGTCATTGTCGTCTTTCAATAGTGTTATATTGCATCAAGCTTTCAGTATATGTCTATGAGAATAAATATAAAATGCTTTCATTATATGAGCGTAATAACACATATAATATAAATATGTATGCATGTATGTATGATGGATGATAGATGAGTATAAAAGTATATAAAATGTATTCAAGAGTTCTATTTAATTTAAGAGAAATGGATTTTAATGTTAATAATTCAACATACATTACTATTGATACATAAACTGAACAAATTTTGTGATCGTTATTTAATCAACAATTGAAAATTTTCTGAAAATGCAATTGTACGAGTTATATTAGCACTGCGAACAAGTTGATCACTGATCTGAGCGACGATTTCATATTGAAAGCCTGCGCGAGGAAATATATTTCCTTTGCCGGCGGTCGGGCCACATTAACGGAAACAAACCGTTATGAAAATGTTCCGTAAATAGAAGCATGACCAAACGCGATGTGGTTTTGCGGTCTCCACCTTTTGCCGTACCTGGTTTCGACTTTCAAGAGGGTGGCGCGGCCGGGCTGGGAGGGATTATAGAGCTTTGCCAGGATATCAATTATAACCAGAAACAGTTATTCTGTGCACCCAAAACCCTTTCTGCCCCCCTTCCCGCTTCCCCCCTGCCATCCGTTGCACCGGTCCCGACCATTCCTAATCCTCTGTAAATTATATTATTTTCACTGTTTGTTTACCAGCCTCCCTATTCTGTACCCGTCCGCGCAGGATTTGCGGCGACTTTCCGGCTTTTGCCGTGTCTCACCCTTTCTCAGCCGGCACCGTATTAAAATCATTTCCCGGAACGCCATTTCCTCCGAAAATTTCACTTTCCGCCTTATATCGATTCAAAGTTAATTCGTGACGTGATCTATGACATTTATCATATTGTCTTTATTTACGATATATTGTAAATATTTATTTTGAATTTTGTTACATAAGTATAACATTTGCCTTTATTTGTCATTTGTAAAAATTTAGCTTAAATTCACACTTATACATTCTTTTCGTAATAACAAGAACGCAATATATTGTATGCATATATGGATTCATTAAAAAATTTTAATATATTGTGAATTTTATAACAAGTAAAAAATTTACTGATTGTATATTACATTAAAAATGCAAAAATATAAAACCTTTTTCTCAGGTTTTATTATTTTATTTAGAGCTTTACCGGATGTATTGTATAAAAACTATACACAATATACATACAGAATGGGATTATTATTTTTGTGAATGCATTAAACAGCGTTAGACGAAATGTACATGCTAAATATTTTATAGACCACGTATCAATTTTTTTATGTTTAATTGCTTTCCTCACAAAATGGCTGAATATGCATGCTATGAGCACAATTTTTAATTATATTCTTTTAAACATAAAAGTTATGTACGTACATGTATTGCTAAGTAATATAATGCCTTTTATGCTCTGATTTTAATTGAAAGAAATATAAACATGTATAAAAATGCTTCATCAAAAATATAATTCAAAAACTTGATGTACATATATTAGAAATGAATGTATACATAATAAGACAATGAACACTTTGGTGGTCTGTAAATTTAAATCGTCACATATCATTGTGGTGGTATCTATTTCGTGCGATTATTAAGATCTCTATAGATTTGCATATTTCTTGATGACGCTATACACAGTATATCCAACGTAACGACGGCTACTAGCAGCGAACCCCGTATTACCCGAAAGAATCTCGCGACACGTATGATTTTTTTCCCGCGCTACACCTTTTAACGCCCTTATTTCCCCGACGTCGTGTTCCCGGACACGAGCTGCCCTATTATGCAAATGTACTCGGTGAAACGGCCTGGACCTGGCTATGATCGCTCGGAGACATTTCCCGCGCTCCTATGGGGGCAGTTTGCACCCCGCGCAAGGCGGTGACCGTGGAAGGAAATGGGCTGCGTGCGATACATGCGTGCTCGGCTCATTTAAGCGCTCTGTAGATGCTCGTATTTACTGATTTTACGCGATCCCCGTGTTAGGCTAACGACCAATTGTAATGACTAATTTTTACACGATACTGCCCTCAATTACATGGATATTCTTGCCCGGATTTGAATAATTACGCGTTGCATTTTGTCATGCATGCGCGCGCACAATCATTCATCGATTGTTTAAATTTGTACGGCTACACTTTCGTACACGTTACAGAAACTGAAAAGGAGGATACTGTGTCTAAATGTGATACATAACATTAGCCGTTGTTGCTATTTAAGATGAGCTATTTCAGTTATATTCTGATTTATACAACTGTGACTGTCAACAAAGACCGTGATTATAATTAGCCTCGTCACTAGAGTTAGTTTCGTTAACTGAAGTATTTTTGTCGTTTTATCCTTATCTCTAGATATCTGGGGGATAAGAGAATATTCTGCCGCCACTCGTAGCAAAAATCCACGTGCGGGGCACGTCGACAACGTGCGTCATAAGGTATACTTATAGACGTTTGTAGGTGTAATGACGTCGGTGAATGTCCATGCACCTACGGCGGCGGCGGCGACGGTCAGATACGACGGAAAGAGGGTCTCTAGAAGCGGATAAGAGAGACACTGAAGCGTCGGTGGGGGGTTGGGGGGGATGGGGGAAAGGACGAGAGAGGACGAGTGAGAATTCACCGGTAGATGCTTGACGGAGGAGCGGCGGGAGTGTTGTTGGGGTGATAGCGACCGGGGGTGGGTGTTTACTTTTGGTGTTGGGCAAGTAGCGCCCGGCATGCATGGTTCCCTCTGATAGCAAACACTGAGTATCGATCAGTATGACTCTGGTAAACAACTATTGTAGAGTAGTATAGTATAGAATAGGCTGCGACCCCTCGTCCCACCGCCGACTGTCCCACAACGGTGCCCCAACCCCCGCAGGATTCTATCTCTTGTTCTGCCTCCCTCTCTCTCTCTCTCTCTTTCCCTCTTCTCCCCCTCCGCTTCTCGGCGTCGCATAACCCCTTCGTTCTGTATGCCAACCCTGCGTCCACCCGCTCCTATCCGCAACAACGCCGCCGTGTATTCGCGATATGCCTGCTTACGTGTCGAGCAGGGCCGACCCTTGTCGGCAAATTGCTCGGAAAAATATGACCGCATCCTTCAAGAGAATTTTAAACTGCAGGTGATCCTTCTCGGCTAGTTGCGCCACAGATCATGGGATTTTATATGCTGAAGCATTATAGGTGAAAAACTGTTATTTATAGAGAGTTAAATATATATAGAGTTTAAGTCTATTATTTGATAAATTGAAAAATAAAGTAATGACTCGTCAGTGAGATCTTAAAATTGCTTTCGGCAAATTAAAATATTAGAAATTTTAATTACATAATACACATATTACGTTTTTAAATTGCTTATTTTATAAAAAATTTTCTTGTATATATAATTAATGGTTTTCATTGCATTTTGGATTTATTTCGATATAGAAGTAATTTTATAACAATTTTTAGCTGTAAAAGAACTGAAGCTTTTAAAATCAATTAATGTCTAAAAGTAGAAAGTAATTCATAAAAAAGAAACTAATTCATACATTTTAATATATTATATAATATTTACAATAATCTCATTCTCTCACCTTACACACACTTCTTCTATTTTAGTTTTAAAATATAATTCTTTTAATGAAGCAAAGTTATACTATAGATTTATTCTAGAGGCGATGTAATCCCACAGGATAATATATAAATTACTGCGTTATTACTGCGTTACTCGTGTTTTTTATTTTTTTTATTATTTAACGTAATCTTGACTCTTTTTTAAAGATTCTGTGGTCGTATAAGACTATTATTTATTCCGGGAAAGTTATTCATTCAATGTTGGGAAAGCGCGATGCACGTATAAATTTAAGCGCAAGTAGTTTCAGACACGTGTAGTCAGACATAGGTTATTGACTTCGATATTGAACGTAGGGATGCTATGTTTATAAGCAGTTACTTACGTCGCTAGCCAAAGCTATCTACAGCGTAAACTCTTGCAAAATCATACGGACAATATAGCGTATATGCTAAAATAATTTTATTTAAATTGTACAATAGTTTTCCAATCACACATACTTTAAACGAGCATCACGAGTTTTATGCCATGCAGACAGATGCGCTCTCCACTATTATATCGATTGATAGATTTCAGCGCGATGTTTTAAAAACATTTTATAACAGGCTCCGTCCCTGACGTGGATGCTAATCATCTTGGCGAAGGGTGTCTGAAATTGTCGCCCCATGGCGTAACTCCCGAGCTCAGCAACCCCTGCGATTCACCCTAACGGCTCGCTTAACCAAACAACCTTGATAAATTATGCAAAAATCAACAACACTACGAAATGCATCTCCCATGCTGCGGCTGAGACGACACGAGTCTCCTGTTACGGAATTCCGAACCTTTCCGCTTTTGATTTTGAATCGGATACTGCGCGCGAGCGTAATTTCACTTCACATATATGTATATTCGAATTAATGAGCTATATAGATACGTCTCTCATCGCAATAAAAAATAATAAAAACCGCATCAATGAAGTATTATTGATAACGTGTCTATATTTAGTGCAATATATTTTAGTTAATTAAGAAAAGAAAGAAACTAATAAGTGCATGAAAAGTAAATTTCCAGGCTAATAATTCTGGGTGTAGGCTATCAATTATTTCAAAGTTAAAATCATATCGAAAATAATAATTTCGCAGCTCTCTATAATTATTTTTTTTCATTGATAAACTTGTCTAAAATTATCCGTTCGTGGGGAAAAGCCACGAGCGCGCTTACACTTGCGCACAGAAAAGAGAAGAGAAAACACGTAAAATTATAGTTTACAACCCTTTACAAGATAGTCGCTGCATTTCGCGTATTTTATTTAAAAATCCTGACAAAATATGATTTTTATCACGGTACACACGACAGCTGTGTATCGTGTTAAAGGTTTTCGTGTCATTCGTGTATCGACGCGCGCGCGCCGTAACGCGACGGCGATGCGGCGCGGCGCGGCGCGGCGCGTCGCGACGCGCGACACGACCCGTCAAATCCGCGAACTAATAAATGAATATAACCCACGCGTGAGAATAAAATCCGTCGCTAAACTGCGCAACAGGTGTTAGAGGTTATTGACAATCTTTTCATCAGGGGATGACGGTGTTTGTGTGATATCTCGTCGAATATCGGTGCCGACAATTTCCCAGCGCACAAAGTCCGGCCCGATACGCTGTTTATTAAACCAGATGTCATTTTTTTCATATTCAATTCTCTTTCTGCGCTCCGCCGGCTTTGCCCGGATTCCACCTGGGCACGAGCGCAAAATTAGAACAGTTCACCGTGTGTCGACAAGTGCAGTTAACAATTTTAATTTTTGTCGATGTACGCATTATCGATGTCGAAATTATTGAGAAGTAGAACGATTGATCTTAATTAATCACACTTGAGAAAAAATCGCTTTTGTCCAAAATACTATAATAAATAAATAAACTTTTTTTTGTCCAAAATATGCAGATATTCTTTCGATTGTTAATAACAGAATAGAAAAGTAAAAATATATTTGTTTCAGGAAGATGCTTTGCGACTCTAAGTCCCGGTCTACAATAGGTGTTTTAAGCCCTAAGCCTTAAGAAATTGTTCAATCACAATTGAATTTGAGGAAAATAATTGACTGTGATTGGTCAATTTCTTTGGGCTTAGGGCTTAAAACACCTATTGGGACTAAGGCGCGGCAGCCGGCAGAAAGGTAAGAATTACTTTCTCGTGGTAATCGTTAAAGTAATAAATTCATCGAGATGCATGGCAGAGCGTCATGGATACGTGTATTGATGCCGCGCAGTCTGGAAACCGTCGTACTGTTTTCAATACGATTCTCCAAGTGCAAGTTGTTCGTGGCGAAAATGGGGTAGTATGTATCTTCAATCACGGGTATTCCCGGCATCTCCTCCCCCCCCCCTCCTCACTCCATCGGTTAGTCTGTTATCATACCAGCGTCACGCTCTCGGCATTGTGTCGCGGTTCGGTACCGCCGTGAGAAACAACGCGAACAACAACAACAAACAACAACAAACTAGACCGGCTATGAAGTCTGCCGCGCGCGCTGTCTGTACCTGCCTACCTACCTATCCGCGACCTGCTTTTCCGACATTGTCACCAGACCATCTTCAGTTATCGCGCCGATTTATAGCCGTGACAGTGTGTTTCTATTTTCTATCTTACTCGCTGTACGTTGTCTCTCAATGAAAGTTTGCTACCATTTTACGTAATCTTGCGAAAACAGGACATGTGGAGCAACTATAACTTTAGAAAAGACAGCAAAATACTACGATTAAATTTTAAAACCGGCTTTCAGTAGTTATACTTGAATACTCGAATAGCGTCGAATGTATATATGTAACATATCGCGACAATTACATATAGATCTAGATTTTGAAAAACAATAAAAAAAAAGTAAACAAGTCTTATTTTAAAGTGTGTAATTGATATCTTTCATAATTAACCGTACGCTTTGTAAACAACGTAATGACATTAAGCGGTTTGGATTCCGCGATAAATAAGATGAAACATTTGCATTCTGCGAAACCACATCGTGTCAAGTAAACTGCAATATGCTTAAATATTTCGGCAATTGTAAATCTTAGATAGGGAGAATATTTAGGATGACGTCGATTAATATTTGGCTGTGTTGCGAATAAGGAATGAACGGGAGTCGAAGCTATTCGAGGGCACATCAAGCTGGAGAATAGGAAATTATGTTGAGCATGATGAATACATCAGAACAGGTCGGCTTTAGTCTGGTCTTAGGAGTAGGTCGAATCGATAACAATAACTACATGGACATCTATACTGCTGCTATACGTGATGTCAGAGATTCGTTTATGATGATGAGACTTTGTCAGTCTCCTGTAGCACGTTTTTAACATGCATTGCGTGTTAAAGATGCAAAAAAATGTATCCTACAATTTAGCTAAATTAAATTTCTGTTTATGAATATGGGTATTTATCGTTATTGAATTTTGCTACAGAATGAAAGATAGGATAGTTTTCTCTTAAAATAAAAAATAATCACTGTAATATAATGTTTTAAGACATCGTAACTTTTTACTGGCTAGATGAAGCATTTATATACTTGTATATTTATCATGTTATTTATATTTGATTATTTTGACTTACGCAGTTAACAATAATTAAACCTAAGTATGATAAGTGATTCTGATTATTAGATTGTATAATGCTAAAAATATAATATTAATATACAAAAAAATAAGGACATTAAATTAAAATTGATGCATACAATTAAAGAAAAAACATCTTAACGAAATAAACATTTGATGAACAATTTAATTTTGTGGTATTGAATTGAATATCTTTTTTATAATTATTTATATAAAGGGGGAGGGAGAATTATAGAAACAACTATTCCATTATTAATAATTATCCTCATGGAATGTCTTATCATCAAAAATCAGAAAACAGGGCCAGAAGAAGCTGAATGGTATCGAGGAAAGAAAATAGGTGCGATGCAAATTGGAAAACATAGCGTGGCGTGGGTCAGCATGCCGGGCGACGATCGGCCGAAGTGCGTCGCGGCGCAGCCGACGGGACTGCCTCTCTCCGGAGAGCGGAGAAACACCCACGCCACGGTGAAGCGCGAAAGAGAGAAGGAGCGAGAGAGAAGGAGAGAACCGTCTGAACGGAGACGGAGAATCACCCCGCGAGAGCGTCGCGATAACGCGCGCGACGAGGACACCCGTCGCTGGAGCGACGAAGAGGAAGGCGACCGTCAAACGGAGGGAGACCACCACCCGCGGCCGCTGCGCGACGTCGACGGGAGCGAGACGCCGCGATGGTCCTCGCAATGCGCCGACTCAGTAGCCGCGTGCTCGCCACGGCCGGAGGGTTTCGCGGCTAAGCGGTGCCGAGCGTCGCACAGTCGCGACGGCAGCCACCGGCGCGCGGTTATACCCCTTTTTCTTCAAACCTGCACGCAACCCCGCACCGCTACGTTCGGCACACGTTTTGCCTGTCTCCACGACGGCGAGGGAACGTTGCCCCAGGTTGCGAGAGAGAGAGAGGGCGTCCTCTGCGACCGCCCGCCACCACCCCCCTCCGGCATTCATCCCCGGAGAGCGAAAGAGAGAAAGAAAGAGAAAGAGGGAGGGAGAGGGAGAGAGAAAGAGGGAGAGGGAGAGAGGGAGAAAGAGAGCGGCGTCGCCGTCGGCATCTTCGGGAATCGGTTGCTTCCTTTCATCGGGGCAACGGCGGCATCCGAGATCCGGCATTTTTAACCCGTCGCGGCGGTGCACGTGGCGCGCGCGGCACGCGGTGCTTCGAGAGAAAGACAGATAGATAGGTAGACAGTTAGGTGGATAGGTAGCGAGCGCGAGAGCTAGAGAAGTCGCGACAAGGGCGAGAGGAAGAAAATAAAGAGGGCGAGGGGAGAAAGAGAAAAGGGGAAGAGAGAAAGAGAGAGAGAAAGAGAGAAAGAGAGACAAACATAGAGTGGTACAGAGGGTGGAGAGAGAGGCGGAAAAGGGGTAGAGGTGACAGAGAGACGGTGGCCGAAAGAGGCGGGCGGGAGGAGAGAGAGGGTAGAGACGAAAAGAAACGGAGAGCACGAGGAGCTGCGTACCGACGGATAGAGGAAATCGTCGGAGAGAGAGCACCCAAAAGGAGCTTCGTATCTTCTTTCCGGGTTTTTTTTTCCTGTCAATCCTATCACGTAAAGAAGGACGGAGGAACCGACGGTCACGAGTGAATCGACGAGGAGGAAGCGGGACATGCTGGAACCACGCTGGAGACCCGTCCAGGTAGCCCTTATTCACCCCCTGCAACACTTCTCCAGTGCACTGCCTATATCATCCGATGTCTGATTGACCTGCCTGCGCGAACGCACGCATAATACTGCACTTACGTCACATAAATGTCCTCTGCTGATTTTACCTCTCTCTCTCTCTCTCTCTCTCTCTCTCTCTCTCTCTCTCTCTCTCTCTCTCTCTCTCTCTTTCGTGTTTTATCTACTCTTTGCTTTTGCTCTCTTTTATTCTCCACTCAATCGTTTGCTTGCTAGTTGTGTAATTTTTTTTGTCACCAACTTCATACGTTTCTGACGCTCTTTGCAACGCGCTATACAGACACTGGTGACAGCCACGTGCCACCGGCGCTTCTCTTCGCACGCCGCTGCTGGAATTTGGAGTACTCCTTTTAAACGCTTCACTCATTTAACACGTGCTTTCGCGGTTTAACTATCAACTCTTTCTGCTGCTGTCGGACTTAAAGTTTTGATCGCGTGGAGCCTTCGTTCTAATTGTACTTTTACATCGCGATTAATTTAATAATTTATCTGAAATTTATAGATTTATTTGTCGGAATAAAAATTTTGTTTTTATTGAACGCTTTTTTATTTTGAATGTAACTCCAAATTTTGCGTAACTCTTCTTTTCAGCACTATTATAGAGTTATAAAGTTTAAACCGTGACATTTTTTTGTATACAGTTTGATAACGCGTATATAAAAATACTTTTGACATTTCAGTTTGTCTCTCTTTCCACTCTCTTTTTCTCTATATGGCTATGTAATTGTATTGTTGACAAAGGTCATGAGATTTCTTGTCGTAATAATGCTAATTTGAATTGTTTAGAATCGCTATTGCTATTTAATAGACAGATATATTTGTATCCTTTCGTAACATTTTAGGATTTACATTATGGCTGTGTATTTTGAAGTTCGAAACTATCGCTAAGTTTAGAACATCCAACGCGTCGTACGATTTCGTCACTCTATTAATCTTATAAATTACGTTGCAAATATAGATATCGGGATTAAACAGAAACATAAGAGTGCGGACGACGGTGTACAAAATCGAATATTTCGCGCAATTTACTTTAATCGACTTTAGGTCGTGGCAAAAATAGAAAGGACATAAATGGAGATTATGGTACAAATTCCAAACTGATCGATTATCGTTAGAAACGCGCCTTCAACCCGTTTCTTATTTAATTAACTCCCATCCGACGACGCGAAATAGTATATAAATATTATATACTAATGGTTTTCTTAATCTCTTCGTAATTAGTGGGGCAAGCAATACGTTGTGTGCTGCCAAAATTGTAGATGTGGAAATAGAAACGTTATCGCGTTATCGCCAGTAAGGCTTGCCAAGACGAAATGATTTAGCGCATCTCCCGCGTAATGTTAAACAAATTAAATACGACGTTCCCGTATAATGCAGATAAATGTTCCTTACCCTCGAGATTTCCTGATTGATCCTGCACTCCACCCGGGGCCGGGGGCCGGGGTGATATTCGTGGAAATGACACTTTAACGATCGTGACAAGACAAATAGGTGCGCCGGACAACCAGAATGGTCGGTCAAATAAATCTCACTATATACCGGCCTAAGATTAACTAGGTTCGGGTTACTAAATACGTACCTGCCGCGGTACAGAAATCTTTGCGGCGTAAAACGCACATTTTTCCGAAAATAATCTTGGCAGAGGTGCGCCGCCTTTGAAGACTGCTCCTGGAGTCTCGGAGTAATCTAATATCGTATGAATCACCGTTGCCATCGGCTGAGGAAGTCCAACGACTTGTTTCGAAACGCTTCTGACAACCTGACAAAAATTCCTATTTCGTGTTTCGTCGTCTGTCACGCAACGCCTGCACAGCGTTCACCGGGGGCTTTTTGCTACCACGCGAGTAGTAACTTCAAACAAAGTGATCAAATGGAGAGATCAGTGATCATTACTCATGTTTGTAAATTATGCTCAAACTACTTTGAAATGTCGACTACTACGTCGAGGTAACGATTACCGTTTGTGACTCCCGTTAAATCCGTTTTCGAGTTATGACCACAAATTTATTAATATTGACATACAAAATAAACAATAATATTTAGAACGTCTGTCTAAACAACACGTGCATTAAAATCAATATATATGTGAATTACAAATCGCGTTGATTTTGCTGATGTTTTCAGCAAGAAATACATTGCTTCCATTTTCAAAATTATGAAATTAATAACTTTTAAGCTCGACTTTAGAAATTGTTCTCAAAAATATGAATATAAACGTTTATTGTTTTACTTAAAATCTCAAAACATGGAAAACAATATTATATTTTTTAGATACAGGTTTTTGGAGTATAATACATTGAAGCAGTTAAGATATCATTCTCCTTTGATACAAAATTTTATGTATAAACAATCACTTGCTTTAATATGCTTCCTATTGATACAATTGTGACCCTACTGTGATACTGCTGACAGCTTTTGTAAAAGACGTGAAACATTTGCAAAATAAACTTGAAATTTACAATGGTCCTTTGAATTAAGAGCGGAATTCTTTCACTCCTTCGGACGAAACATCAGAGATGGCATCGTCGCGCAATCGAAAGGGTGAGACGGAGGGTGACGGCAGTTACGCTTCAATCGGGGAACGCTCCATGTTACCTGAGAATAGGGGTGATTTTTTTTTTAGAAGTGTATAGCCGATAGAGATAGTCGGGTGCTCCACAGTCGCGGCTTTGTGTGGGTGGCTCGTCTACGAGACCGTAGAAGTCCCGGGTGGTGTAGTAGGTGGAACACCCAGAGACGGAGGCGGTCCTACCCTGCTTGGGGGCGTTAAAGAAGTAGGTGGGGTTGGCCACCCCCGCGCGTCAACCCTTACACCCCGCGTCTCCGAAAGCTCCGTATGCCCCCCCGGATCTCTTCGATCCCCCATATTCGCCAATCAGCCGAACCATCCCGTTCTTTGTCACCCTCTACCGACGAGGGCTGCCCGGCGCGGCGCGGCCATCTGGTTGTCTGGCCTTTCCTTCGGGTGATGGTTCGATTTCTTGAAAATTCAAAGATCAGCCTTGGCGAGCGCAGGAGACAGAGCGGAGACAGGCGACAGTTCGGTCCAGGCGAGCGTCCGACGGACGAACCATGAAGATCGCCGCACGTTCTCCGTTCCTCGTGCGCATCAGCCGGTTGATCGATTCTGTGTCGTTAGGTAGTGTTTTGTGCGCGATACCCGGCGTCTTGGAGAATCGAGCGTGGCTCTTCCTGGTTGATGACACCCGGCCTAGGGGTGTCACGCCTTCTTCATGGTCGCGTCGGGACGATCGGGCCGACCACGGGGGAAGAGAGGGTGGTGTGCGCGTCAATCGTGATATATATTTCGCATCATCCCCGCCACCTTGGCTTCGCCCATTTTCTCACCTCCTCCGCCGCCAGTTCAGACGTACGTGCCCGAGTACGCGCGCGGTTTGCACACACATCCACGGATGCATATACACGGATACCGCCGAGTGCAACGAGAGAGCCGGCACAGCTGCGGCGGCATAGCCCCCCCGTTTTCGCGCTTGCTTGGCACGGCACAGCATCCCTCTTCGGCCACTTCCGGCCAGGCCAGGCTCCGCCCACTTTTATATTAATCACGTCTTGGTTCGCTCCTGGCTTCTGTTCTCCATCTTTCTTCCCCAGTGAGCGATTTCCTACCGCGGACGCCTGGGAACCACACCTTTGCCCGTTGGCTTATTCATGTCCCGGGCCTTGCGACGCGGGCCTCGACGTCTCTCTCGCTCTCTCTCCCTCTGTTTCCCCTTTCTGTCATCCCCCCCCGTCTCTCGCCGTCGATCTCGCGGAAATACGGCGACGATGCGCTTTAGACGTGACGGTGCAAGGCTGATGGAGATATTCACGTAGCCGTTCGCAGACAAGCTAGCGTTGGCTTTTCCGACGCATCACAAAGACGTATAGTTCAATTAATTTATATATGGCAAACAGCGGTAACAATGTTCTGCGGAAAATGAGATGTGAGCGAATTAATTCTTCGCTTAGAATTCACGCAATTCAAATGCTCTTTTTTTTTTTAATCCACCGTGATGTTTGTTTTCACATTCGATGATATAGATATTAGCCACTGTCACGCGATTTACATTCGACCATGTAATATCATCGTTCCTTCAATACTTTCATACATTAATTGCAAGTGGCTTCGTTAATAACTTTTTAAAAGAAATATTTGCACTTCAACGTGCCTTGTTACTCCGTGTGGTGAGTGCCTCGGCGAAAAATGAATCGCGGCGAGGCGCAGGTGAGCGCAACGTTCGTGTGTTCGCGGTGCCGGAGTAATGAATAATAACCTGTTATTATTACCAGGTCGAGCAATAAACACGCAGCTCGCAAACGCGCGCAAACGTCTCCCCTCGCGCCGCAATAAGGCTCGTCACGCATAGACACGACATTTGTTTCCCCGCTCGTGTGGAGTGTGTGCAGGCTATTACTATTACGAATGCCACCTTCCTACAAACAGATATTGGTTCCATTGTTGCGCGTTGTGTATCGTGACTGCTTCTCCGCCGCGCTGTTTCCGCCAGTCGCCGACCACTTCGCCACCACTTCTCGGCCTCGTTGATATTCCACCTCGTGTCCCTTCGCTTTTAATTTCTCTTTTGACAGAACCCCTCACTTCCCCCCTCCCCCCTCGCGCCCTTCTCGCTGAGCAACGGCGCTGATAACGGCGTATTGTATTGTCGAGATAGTTTGCGACGATTCTATACATCGGGTACTCAAATTCGTTTCCTCTGCTTTATCGTCGATATTCCCAACGAAAAGGGTTTCGTTGCATGATTGTGTGTGCGTTATTATCTTATTCGACGACAATTATTTTCGCGCATCATGAGAATCGATTTGGAGAGGCTGCAGTTTTTTTATTCATATAGATTGGAATGATTTTATAACTTCATATTTAACTGAAAAAAACGAAAGAAGAAAAAAGATCCGTACCTGGTTAGCAGGTACAATGTTAGCATGAGATATTCATCGTTACACATTTTATGTCGTGACCACTGTTTCCCGACCTACCACACCTTACTGCTCCCTTTTTAACGCCGCGCAGTGGATCCGTTGTATTTTCACCTCGAAGATCTTAATCATAGCGTGCTAGGTACCTCGATTGTAATACACATTACTGGGTAAGCCAGACCGAAGAATCATTCTGAAGACAAAATTGCAATGTTCAGGAAGGTTTATCGTGTTTATACTCGATTATCCCGCGCAGTTTTACTTAATTTGTTATTAGAGCTTCCGTGATGAAGATTTAAGCAAAATGTCGTCGCGTAAAATCGTTGCAACATAATACTGCACAATCACAGAAACGCTGTCTTTTCGTCACTCCCCTTGTTGGTGAAAAAATATATAAGGTATCTCCGGCAAAATTTTTACACTTTAGTCGTTTTGTGACTTTAACGTTCGAAAGAGTGGATATATAATGACTTTTTACATCTAGAATCCAGCGATATGATCGAGGATATATTGCGCCAGGCGAAAATATGTTGTGGCTGTCGCGAAATTGGCATCGTCGATGCGAATCGGCCGAATTCCTACAACCCGGTTCATTTTGTCGCGATAATATGCATTCCATGTCATACCGGCGGCGCGTGTACGGCAATGCATCATCGCCCCCGCGACGGGTATTTGTCAATAGAAACAGACATCGACGCCGCAACCGCGGCAAGTATACGTCAATATACATAACGGCCGGCTGTTGACTTGTTACGTTGTCGCGTACCGCCGATGATTCGATGATTTGCCGATCCGTGACGGTCCCGTGTCAAATATATACCTCCGCGGCCGTTCTCGCGGGCGCGCGTTAACACGGAAAACGCCGGGCCGTTCATTTGCGATTGGCGCACTAACGCGCGTCGTTACATTAGATTATCAATCCGCCGCGATTGTGATGCGCCGCCGGTTTGTACTTCGACTCGTCATGCCGCGATAATGGCCCCTCTTTCTCTCTCTCTCACTCTCTCTCACTCTCTCTCTCTCTCTCTCTCTCTCTCTCTCTCTCTCTCTCTCTCTCTCTCTCTCTCTCTCTCTCTCTCTCTCTCTCTCTCTCTCTCTCTCTCTCTCTCTCTCTCTCTCTCTCTCTCTCTCTCTCTCTCTTCGTCGCAGCGACAATTTCACGAATGTCCGCCTACCTAGCGCGACACGCTCTCGCGAGTGACCAAATTTTAACAGCGCGTCATGAATCAGGTTGCCCTGTGAATCCCACTTGAATAACGACACATTTGATTAGATTTTAGTAATTTAAATTATCACAGTATTTTGGTATCCCGCGGTATCAATGCTGATCAGTAGATAATAGTAGCTGCAGAGCTTAATCAATAATTGATCACAATTCGAAGAAAATACATCGCGCGATGTAGACAAGAAAAACAAAAGTGCAACTTTTGTTCGCTTTACGGCAATATATGAATCTTACTACAAATGATATGACAGTGACATATTCTCAGCGCCCTTATTTCGTGTATTGTCCTATATCATCAAGTTTGCGTCGTGTGCAAACCGTTGCCGAGGTAGTTTCGGCCCATTCAAAAATATCGCGCCTAACGCAACGTTAAAAACGTAATAACAATGAAATGGGGGGGCGGGGACCGTTATGTTGTCAGGCATCGGCGATGATTCGCCGATCCATGACGGTGCCGTGTCAAATGTGCCCTCTAGCTGTTCCCGTGTGCGCGCTTCAACACGGCCGGCTCATTTGTGATCGGGGCGCACTAACTCGCCGTGTCGTTACATTAAATTATCATCCCGTGATTCTGATGCACGTACACCAGGCAGTTTGTACGAGGCGACTCGTTATAACACGATAATGGTTCTGCGCTCGTCTCTTCGCCGCGATTAGCGTTAAACAGACACCCGTCCACGCAAACCCGTGTGCACTCCGTGCACCGCGCTACGCGTTTGACGATGGTGACGTCAATAACTGATGTATCTGTCGTTGGTGAATCTTCATTGTGACAGGTTACAGACTGTTATGGCCGCTCGACAACGACACTAATGGCCGAATCGAGAAATTCCGTTTCAATTCCGAGAAGGTTCGGGTGTAATTCCCGGCGTATACGTCTTGGCATTATCACTCTCGCGATATTCCTCCTATATATTTATTAGCGTTGACGGTAATCCACTTCCGTGAGAAAGTATCTGTCAATTAATTAGAGGGTACGTCTACCTTATCAATTCCGCAAATATTCTTCAATACAATGTCATTTTGTGTGAGATACAATATCCTTGCATCGTAAAATTGTATGAATTTTTGAGAAGGTTGATCGATAGGAGAAACAGTCGTGTCAGACCGAGTGTGAACATTTAAAACAAAAGATGCGGGATAGATCGGCCGTGGTTCATATTTCGTTCGGACATCGCCTCCTCTCTTTGTGCGTACAAACTACGTAATAATTGATATACGATGGGACCGCGAACGAGGACACACACACACACACGCACACACACGGGAGGTTTTAATATGCCGGCCGCTGCCCGCTTCCAATGTCCAGCGCTCACCGGGATCTCTATTATGGCACGGGCGCATTGCAAACGAGATGCATCAGGAAGCGCGACCAATGCAGAACCGAGTGGATACTGATCAGCTTTTTTTTTTTTTAAGTTCCAACCCCGGCTCTGTTGCCCCGCTCGGATCGCTCCCGCCGCCGCCGCGCCGACAAAGTCGGCAACCCTTTTCCCGTTTCCCGGCGTCCCGCGGGGAACGTGAAACGCGCTTTGTAACGTCGCGATTTCGCGTTTTCGTTCGTTCCGAGCACAATGACGAGGGTCGGTCGTCCTTTTCTACTGAAAGGAAACCCGTAATCTCGTGTAACGGTATACTATCGGAAGACGCGGCCGAACGCACTCCGCCAGGAGCGCTATTAAATGACTTGCGAGCGATTTTTTGCGCGCCGCATCGTCGACGACAAAAATACGGAACGCTGGCTGGTTGACTCTTTGCTAAGCGAAAAGAGAATCGGACACCGAAAGACGCTCCTCCTCTCTCTATTCCATTTCGGATTGAAAATACACGGAAACTTCATTAGCAACGTTTCTCAACGTTACTTTCTATACGTTTAATTCGATGTATTTAATACTGAAAGGATAATGTCATATTTGTATTAATCTATAATAACCGACGGATGCAACTAGAATTCTATTAATTTTATTAATAATGTCGAAATTCTAACGGAAAATGTATCTTTAATATAATTTTGTATATCTATTATAATTATTGAGCGGAGATTGGCATTCATATATCGTAACTTATGCATGTACATGTCTAATGTCAGTAAAATTAACGGCACGATACTACTCCGATATTTATGAATATCCATCGATAATCGCGATATCACGGACGAACTAACTTTACGGATCGATAAAATTTTATATCGCATGTAAAAGTGAGTATAGTGTGCCGCAAAATGCTTGTTCCTTCTAAGAACAAATATGAAGAGGAGAAATGAGGGCGAGAGTTTTGACCCGTATGTAAATGACCTGTATCTGAAATCGCGCTGCCCCGTTGTGTACCAATTACCTACGGAGATACATATGTAAAGGGGATATGGTCGATGTGCCAGCGAAACATAAACTGCGATAACCGTCCGTATCTCCTGCCTTATGGTCGGATTGGTCTGACGTGAGTAGGTCAGTTTTCACTGCCGAATACCGACTGCAATCGAGCTATATCGTCCTAAGTGCTAATAAACGCGCGGATCTTGTGATGTTCTCTAGTTTCTCGCTGAGATAGCGATCTCGAACCTATATTCTCCCCAGGAGTTATTCGTCATATAATGAATGATAATATTCTTAAAAATGTGAAATATTATAGTGCAATTTATATTATAATGGAAAGATTGAAGATACTATCTTATAAGACGTTTAATTTAAGAAATGATAAAGAATTCCATAGTGTTAGTAATGATATTTTTCTAGCGATTGAGAATAATTGAAGAATTATTGCATTGAAGAGGAGAGTATTATACAATTTGTCTCTTAAATTCACTTTTTTAATAGAAAAAATTAATTTAATTTAATTTTTCACAATTTCAAGATTAACTTTTTTAAGTTAATAAATTAAAATTATATTTAAATATTAGTATAAAAGTACACGTTATAAGACGAAACGATATACATCTTTTCATCATTTTCTTAAGTTTTAATGTTATCGCTGTTGCCTAATTAGCTGTGTCTTTATAAAAATACAAAATTATTTTATTAAAAAATAAAATAAAGGCTTAATCTTGTCCGATAAGAATATCCAAATTGTAGACGAATAATGAACGCCGCGATATCATACATATATTTATTCATAAAAGTTAGCGTGTCAACCTTTCGAAATTGCGATATCATTGATACCTACATTATTGTGACAGTGCACGGGGTGCACACTGTTACAGCATCGCTCGCCGCACCACCGCCTGCTTTTCTCAGGCTCTATTGGAATAGGAAAATCGGTCGTGTTGATACCGCTATTGAAACAGCCGATCATTACGCACTCGTTCCGCATTGGTCGCGCTTCCCGATGCACCTCGTTGCAACGTCACCGGCATAATGGAGAGACGCTGCAGGCCGCCGTGCGCGCGTCCTGGTACCGACGGGCATATCAAAATGCAGCTCGGCCGTGTTTGAATTCGCGGTTCCATCATGAATCAATTACCGCGCGGATTCGTACACAACGGCGAATTGCGAAAGCTCGCGCGTGAAGGATGAGGAACATAAAGGGTAGGGCATTCGCATGCGTGGAGGTGAAGGGAAAGGGCCGCGTGTGTGCGCACCACCGGACGCACACACGCGTGTCGCTGTTGCACACGCGAGATCGTCACTCCTCCTCTCCCCCCGCATCCCTCCATTCCCTCCGTGTGCCCGGTTTCACCGTTTCTGCACGAATGCACCGCTATCGTCGTACACCGATCGTTCCTCTTTTTTCCCGCCCTCCTTTCGCGCTCTCCTGTGCCCTTTCCCTACGCGCGTGCTTTCTTTCTTTCTTTCTTTTTTATTTTTTCCTACGATAATCATCCCATCCAACTTTGCCCATTCGAAACGATGGCGCAAGTTCGTCGAAGTCACGCCTAGAGAAACGCGGAGGATTCCGAATAAAGCTGGGCTCTTTATTCGCTGTACGAAGTGAACGTTCTTTCGTGTTAACGCCACCGCGGCTGCAGCTTCGAATGTATTCATTTGTTAAACGCTGTAGTTGCATAATTACATTCGCACCGGCAATAATTGCAGATCTTATCATTATTACATATGTGTTTCTTGTGGAACTATCTCGGCATCACTCACGAGATTTTCTTTATTTGAAACAATGATTTTTTGGATAAAAATATTCCGTTTTGAACTTACTATCTAATTCGAAGGCTCCGTATCGGAGAATCTGCTAGTTAATTAGTCTAATTCACATTATAAGAGTCGTGTAAGAAAAAACTGCTATTTTCTAAAAATTACTTTCATCTAATTGTTAAAATGCAACACTTTTAAGAGCGTTAATTGACAGAAAATCGGTGACTGGTACGTGAAAAATAACTGCCAAAGTACGGTGTGATTAATATGTCACATGTTACTAAAGCGAAAGCAATATCGTACCCTATTTGTGTTGTGCTTTAGCCTTAGCCACATATGATATTAACATATTGAACGTGGTATTATTAAACCAGATGTTACTAAATGGAGAATATATGCCCTGCATCATTACCGTTATGTCGCAAAACGCAAAACAACATAAGATGTATATAAATCTGACTTTTTGCTTCTATTTTTCAACAGAATGTATTATCGTAACGAATACAGCATTATCGATTACTAAAGCAGAAATAAGTAGCACGTAAAGTAGAAAACATCTGTTTAACAATACTCGTATATAAACTTGTCATTTCTCAGAAAGTCTTTTTCTCTTTCTCTCTCTCTCTCTCTCTTTCTTTCTCTTTTAAATCTTTTATGAATATAAAGTTTTAGAAAATTGAAAAACTTAAATCTTTCAAGTGAGTTTTTTTAAAAGAAAGTTACTCTTTTAAGCATAATGCTCAAAGTACTATATTTTGAAAACTAAGCAAGAAAAATTCCATAAATATAGAAGTATACGGATTGCCAAGTTTCAACACAATCGTTAATCTGATGTTCTATATTTTCACCCGTCATTTATTGCTTATTTATAAAGATTGTTTGTGTCTACGTCGTTCACCTGTCATCTTTTAACGGCGAATTCTTGGAAAGAAAAATTCTATTCTTATCTCGGTTCATCTTTTTTTGAATACATAGATTGTCACGAGTAACTAGTTATGCAACACGCCAGTCGTCACAGCCTAAATTTAATTTAAACGAGTTGAGAAGCTAACGAAGAGTTGTTTTCGCGCGGAAGTGTATTTATAACGGTAGACTCGGGTTTAAGTCAACCATTCAATTTTTTAGCGATTTACTCTTTAAAAATTTACACAAACCGTTCTACAAATTTTAGGTGAGAGAAATCAATCATGTATCGTATAAGTAAACTTTTTGATTCTATATGTTATGTATTTATTACATATAATTTCGGTATTTTAATAACTATTTTTTTTATTTTTGACAAACAAGAAAGAAAACATTTTTATCATAATATATATTTTTAATATATATTCTTCTTCTTTTCTTATTGTTTTGTTACTTAATTATATCTTTATATATCAGTTCAAATATTATTTTGCTGATAAACCCAAACACAATAAAACACGCGCTGTCGAAACGCGCGTTTACGACACAAAATAAAATCTAGTTCAACGAACGTATAAAAAAAAAATATTTTATATAAAATACATTTATTGCGCGACACGATTAATCGTACGTTACTTTTCATCGGCAGATAAAAAAGAAATATGTTCATACTAAAAGAATTTTATCGCGTTAGCGATCCAAATGGATGACAACATCAACTTGATGCAACTTAGTATACGGCGATAAGGGAATGTCCAATAAACGAATAAATAAATAACAAAGCTGCAAGATATTCTTACCATTCAGTATTTTTATCTGTCTCCGGCTGTTTTCGCAGAAGAACGCATTGCAAATACGCATTGCACAAGAACAAGAATATGCAACTGATATTCTTGTTTTTGAGCGACTATATTAGTTGGCCTTATAATACTACAGAAATAATCACTTTCGCATTTTAATCGCAGTAAATATTGATCATTCCTCTAGACTTTTAAGATAACTCGTCGCTTATCGGTAATTATTTATCGGGGGGATGTTTATATACTGATTATTTATTTATACAATTTAAATGTAAATACCCCACTCGCTGTGAGATTATATCGATTAGATGCATAGATATTATTTTTATTAACACAGGTATTATTTGTATATGTTATTCTTAGCAACAGGCTTTAATCAGAATAGCTTTCTTAATTGCAAAGTCTATTACAGTTTTTTTCAGACTAATTTAAGATAGAGACTTCTTTTGTAAGGAAAACATATAAATGCAAAGTAGAAACTGTTTGAACGTGAATCGAACGCTTCTATCGTATCGAGATTACTCGTGTTTATGTTTCGTCACGCAGCCATATAGACCTGACAAAATTTTACGTTAGTGGTCCAGTAGATAAAATGGATATACTTATTCGCGTGCATTCTGCGGAGCGCCAATATAAAACCGTCGCGGTCGCATCCACAATCGTGGAATAGAAATTCATTCGCGATACCCACGCGGCTCACTTTAAATTCCTCAAGGCTCGAGCGGCCTTATCAGTTTGTCGACACCGTCTACCAGGTTCGCGGTAGAAAGAGATCTCAGAAGTCCGCGGAGAGCACCAGCGTTTGTGATACACGTTCGAGAGTCTGCTTTTTGTTCCCGCGTCAAGTCTCTCTCCGATGAACTAAATTACGTGTAAATTTCTGACGGTCTTCTGGAAGGTGCATCTCATTTGCATCTCGCAACCGCATCGGACGCGCATTGCTTATTTTACGTCTCTATACATTACCGTCGACGACATATAATCGTCTCAGACGCGCGTTGACCTTAATGAAATAGTCGCTGGAAAATACGGTTTCGTGAAGATATAATAATTAACGACATACGTGTAACTCTGATATTGACATTTGTGATCATCTGTTTTAACTTGGCGAGACTCTATCGGATAACATTTGCTTAATATTTATTTCAATATAAACGCGAAAAATTTTGTTGAACGTGACTAAGAAGCGTGACGTTTCATGAATTACCAATGTTCTACATCCTTGTGCTTGTATCGGTGATCGACCAAGGTTCAAAAATGTGTTTCTTCATCGGCTGGCGCGAAGGCGGCATAAAAATTCCTAATTTATGAAGTGGGAAGTCTATCAAGGTTTGTTCAGCAAGCATAAACTTTTCCAAAATTTTCATTTTATTTTGAGAGAGATGCATCACAGTATTTCATCATTCAGATCACTTAATTCAGATTTCATCTTTCGTAAATAGTTTTATTTATGGTTTATATGATGCTTATAAAAAGTATTTAGTCTGGGTTATTATTACATCTCTTGACGACAAATTTTTCGTCATTTTCAACTGTCTGCTGTTCATCGATTATTATTTATAACAAACGCAAGATACTATTGCCACATTTCTTTAGACTAATTTAGAGACATCTCCAAAGAAGCATTTTCATGAAACAACATTATTATTAAAATGTAAATTTTTATAATTCATTATTTATTGATTTGATAATGAATCGGTCATATATATATTAACGAAATCCCTATCAGACAAAAGGAATTGATAAAAATGTCGAAATATATTTAAAATTCATGAACGCTCGATCCTAAACTATATATCGCTATTATTTCGCAACATAACGAAATTAAAACCCGATGAAAAATAATTCATCGCTTGTAGACTCGCAGAAAGAGAAGTCATCATTTGTGTATTGCACTCTTATCTACGCTCGTTATTGTTTGCACAACATTGTTTTGTCCAAGATAAGTATTCCCCATACGTCTATTGCGCTGCCGAGCATATTTGCTCGGCTCATTTCTGTTTGGTTCAGAAACTCATTCTAAGGTCGCCAATGAGTTACATCGATTTATTTACAGTTCGAAATATTCATATTTTTCGAGCACAAAAAACATTTTTGTATTATACTTTTAAAGATATTAAGCCCAATCTTATCTTATCTGTCTTCTAAACCTGCAGTTTCTCGGTAGGTGTAGCGTTAGAGGAATTTCGTGAAGGTTAACGTACCGTTCGCGTCTTCGTGAAAAAGCGTACAAGTGTACCCGGAAACGTCACTCCAGCCGCTCGCTCGTGAGGAAGGAGGGAAGAACGAGCGCGCGCGATCTGATCGCGCTCCGCTCCGCTCCGTGGAAACGAGGCGAACGCATCGTGGAGGAGTGTGCAGCACAGCGGTCACGGGGGGAGCGAGCGGGAGGGGAAAGATGACATAATCTCACTCTCGCAATTTGCGAAACAGATTTACGCGTGGGACGGGCCCGCCGCGCGGGCATTTATGATAATGTGTAGCGCGGTTTACTGGACTCGATGCTCTTCATGCGTGCGAGTGCGTACAGCGTCGTTCAGAATCAGCCGTCGGAGTCGGCCGATTTCCCTCGCGTACATTGATGCGAGATGCAAAGTCCGATGCGATTAACTTGATGTTAATCGTGCTCGCACTTCGGTGACTTATCGATCACAAAATCTTCTCAACATTTTTACGAAAGACAACATCTTTTGAAGATACAAATGAATACTTTTATATTTATAACAGTCTACATATAAAAAATAGATAAAAAGTTATTAAGATAAAACTCGATGTATTTTCTACCATTTGATTTGAACAAAAACATTTCGTAAAAAAAAACGTTATCAAGCGAACACATCGATTTATCAAATTTTTCAATTCTGCTAATATAAGGACGATCGATTTTTTAATAGAAGTAAACTTTAAATTTCTAAGGAAGTTTATAATAACCACATTAATTACATTATTTGTCGCATAATTGTAAATTCGATCTATCACATTACAACGACAATAATCATTGCTCATCGATCAATAATGGGATATCATGATCACGGTGATCAAAGACGGTCCATCGAATTAATCTAGCCATCTCCTCTGATCACGTCTGATCTGCCCGATTCCTGGACAATGCTATATAACACGTGCACAGATAAATCCGCGAATACACACGCGGAGGGGGACCACACATAAGCATGCTGTAGTTGCTTCGCCGGTGAATCCTACTTAACGCCGTCCCTGATGCCTGAGCTGACGCACATGTACGATGTATGTACGACACGCGGGGCAGGGGCACCGGGATAATCGCACAAGACGATTGGTAGCTTCCTGTCGGTCACGTGACCGGCCTGCATCGCGGAACGACAGCGGCGAGCGCATGGGGCTGCGGCTGCGGAGGATGACATTCGTTGCACTCACCCGGTGTCATTAACTATGTCCGTGTGACACAACGGATTAATGCGTGCGAGCGCGTATACTAATTACAATTGACGATAAGGGATTTATCGGGAACGATATCTTGGTGATATCCCGATAATCGCCATCGCTAGTGGGACACTCTTCAATCAATATAATTTGACGCTAAAACTGGCTGGCTTAGCGATATTCCGAGACTGTTAAAAGCACACCACCGTCAGCTTAAAAAAGTCTTCTCTTCTCGCCAACGCCAACGAGAGAGAAATTGCCGCGGCGAGAGAATTTTCCGATGCGGAAAATGTAAGCTCTGGCAGCCCAATCGAAAACTTGCGTTAAACCGTCGTTCGGGCGAAATGTTTCTCGCGACGCCCTTAAATTCCGAGTCCGTAGCGAAATATGGACAGAGTAGAAACACTGTGCTGTAACTAGGTGAGCATGCACTCGGAACACTCAGCACGTAAGAGCGCACTCTCTTCTCTTTCTTCTTTCTTTTTGTGACCCATATCTTTTCACATACACGCGCGCACACACACACACGCACGCACTCTTTACTTTGCACACGTGACACCTTGAAGTATGTTACGAAGTATAATAGAATTTATTATTATTGGACAAATAATTTTGTAAAATTATGGAATGTTGCATTTGCATCGAGATTTTTCGCCCTTCTCGCGAATTCAGTTTCTTCATCTATCTTTTCTGAATCTTAATTATGACGAGCCAAATAAATAATATACTTATGATACGTACATATTTCTAATTTGTTAATGAGACAATACAAAATTCATATTAATATGTTTTTAATCATTTTTTACTGGATTTTTATTAATTTTTTTTATTACGCAAAGCTCTAAAAAGTTATATACTTTCTTTATATAATGCGCAACAAATTATATTTTTATCACGGTATATAAATTTCTTATTATATCCAACTAGTCAAAATGTGATAAAACATTATTACATAATATCTAATATAATTTGAGAAACAATTGATACTTTTTGTATAACAAGCTACTATGCTTCAATTACGCATTCAATTCGGTTTCCGGATGTTTTGCTTTGAAATGAAGTCCAAGGTATTTCTAAATTCAAATCTTATATCGTCATGCTTTGATCCGATAACATCCGACGATTTATCTACAATTGTTTTGCAAACATAATTTGCGTCGCGAAAACAATCCGCAGTTGACAAATTGATCGCGTGAGACCTTACGGAGAGTTAATAAAGTACACTCGCATGAAAGGAAAACTAGATCTCTATAAAAATTGCGATTTCAATGAATCACGTTGGTAAATAAATTAATCACGTTGACATTGACGCATTCGACTTCAATTCGAGTCACTTGTCTACTCCTATGCTAATTGTAGCTGTAACAAAAGCTCGACAGAGAATTCTCCGTATATCATAAAGAAATATTAATAAATACAGAGAAAACAAAAGTTACCCTTGAAAATTGAACAATATTACATAATCTATTTTTCAATATTAAGAAAATTTTAATGTCAAGATAACGATGAACAGATTGTTATCTTAGCATACATTCCAAATACATTACAAATGACTTTTGTCAAAATGTGTTTTTATATATTAAATCATTTATATAATTTTTTTGTAAAAACTTTTTCTCCAATGAAGCTTTTTGAATCATCTTTTTATTAAACGCATAAAAATTATTGGTTAATATAACAAGAAATCATACTTTAACAAAAATTTATTAAAATTATGTTAAGTGATATTTAATACATTTAATAATAGTTTTATAAATTCTAAACAGAGGCGGACAATAGATTATGAAACCTTATAAGCGATAACAATTCTACCAAAGATTAGAAATTCATCGTCCGTCTTTGTTTAGAATTAGTAAAACTGTAAACTTTCATTACACTTTATTAAATCTTTATATCACGTAACATAATTGTAATAAATCTTTATTGAAATTTTGTGTATTATATTAAATGATAATCTCCTATCAGCAAAAAAATATTCATTTCTATGCTGCTTTCAAAAGTCCTAAATGATAAATTTTTCACGTCGCGGTCGTAAAAAACGACGTTATATTATATTACGAAGAGGGACGAAGGTATTGAAATAAACAATCAGCGAAGAAACCGATTGTGTCGGGCCGTTCTTTCGTTTCTTCCTTGCGATCGTTTTCGCGGAGTCGCGGAGCTCATTCGCGCGGTTACGCTACCTTCCGGTGGAAAAAACGGAGATTAGCCGCGCGACGACGTTGCCTCGCAATATCGTGCCATCTATTTTGTAATAGAAACAACGGAAGAGCCTAATTCCGCGAGGCTGCCTCGCTCTCGTCCTCCTCACCATTAGACGTGCAGATACATGCTAGGCGCGCATATATGTGTGTGCGTACGTATGCATTATGTATATTATATATACACAATATATATAAACACACACACACACACACACACACACACACACACACACACACACACACACACACACACACACACACACATATATATATATATATGATACCATTCCTATCTACCTATACTTACTTATTTGAGCTATCTATACCTACCTACCTACCTACCTACCTAATTATACGTACCGAGTGGTCCACTAGGAGCGATAAGCGATTTACATACCGAACGGCGCGATGGATTTACCGCTCGGGTGTGTACGACATCGATATACTCGAGTCCCGGCCGAGCCGAGCTGAGCTGAGTCGCGCCGTCGACTTTGCTCCATTTTGCTCCTATTTCAGGAAGTCGGAGGAACGTCTCTCGCAAATAGTGAGCATTGCCGCGTGAGCGTTTTCTCTTCCTCTTACTCGCGCTCCTTGCTCCGTGTGCGTCGCGCGTTCACGGGAATAGTTGCTCTTTGCACTCCGCGCGGAACGCGCCCGTGCCCGTGGAGCGAAAGAGCGTATACTGTCGCCGTGTCCGCTCAGCTCCGCTCCTTCGTTTGCCTTCTTCGATTTTTTGGGGCAGCCTCGGTCTTGTTACGTCCAGAATTAATCCGGGGTAATCAAGATGTCTCGGGAAAGAACTATATTGTACATCTGTAGAGCGAATTATTTCACGATGATTATAAATATCGCAAAATGCGCATCAATTGTACTTCTATTAATTTTACTTCTTGATAATCTTTAATGAACATAATGAAAAAAGCGAGTATTCCCAGTTTTGCAACACAAACTGTTGTGAATTAAGATAATTCTTATAATGCAAATTCTAATCGAAATATCGCGAATAATATCTATCTGTGTATTAAAGAAAAGACTTATCTACGGCTTTTTCTGGATAAATTTTAGCGTTATTTTTTTCTTCGCGACGTCTTATTTGTCGTATCTTATTTTGCACGGCATTAGCGAGTAAAAAGATATATTTAGGGCGTTCAAAACAAAAAGACTATAATTGTAAGTTCACAATATATTCAAAGTACATTAAATAGAATCTTATTTTTTATTCGCAAAATACAGACTTTGCTGTACACGTTTCCACATACGCTCTCATATATTAGATTATTATTGTATTAATTTATTACTATAACCTTTTGCCAAGAACATTATTGCCATCAAGCAAACTGGTTACAAGTTGTTGACGTATTTATCACCGTATTTAAATCGCTGATAATAATTCTGCTTTTTGCAAAAATATTGCTTAAGATAGATTTTTGTTTACATATTTATATAACTGACATTAATAAATTTATTGAATTAAACATGAAGTAAGACATGTTTGTGTCATACATACTACGCGTGTGCTTTCGATAATAATTCCGATATTATATATAAAGATGTAAATATGTAACATATATTGTGTAACTGAACTGCGAGGAGAGTTAGTGCGCGACGGTCATTCGCGGACATAAATCTTGTTGTGTCGCTCGAAAAGATGGGCACAAACATGCCAAACGATGAGACAGATTTACTGTACGCTCCACTCTTAACGCCGCGGCATTAGTATATATTTTGCTTCGCTGTAGCCTCGCGGTTAGCTTCCGTAACCGCGAACGTACTAAGAATTGGTGTAATGCTTTCTCATTAGGGTCATTTATTTACACGTCCACGCTACTTAATTCACATTAATCTATATTATATATATCTACATATTTATAAATTTTTAGTCTATACACAAAATATTTCCGCGAAAAAAGGAGGTTTTTTATGCTTTATCTTTATGAAATATAAAATATGTACTTTATAAAAGATTCAAATTTTTATTTTATTTTATTTTATATCTAAAAATTTGTTATCCTCACTACATACATGCAAATGAAATTCAATTTTGTACCGTTTGGCAAAGCACAACGAGTCTATTGCGTATGCAATAGGAGAAAATATAAAAAAATAAGTTTTTAAATAACAAAATACTTTACACAGGGTAGTGTATATACTAGTTACATAATTTTTAAATATTTAATTATACATATACTTGACGCGGTTTACATGGAGATTGTCTCGTAAACTGAAGAAATTAAAGATGACAATTAATTCGTAAGAATCAAGTCATATCTGAAATTTTGCGAAGAATATTGCTTTGACCTTAATTAATATTCTTTATTGCAATATTAGATAAATATAATTTACTTTAAATTAGCGCGGAAAATTATTAATGTAATGAAGCAATGTAAATAGCTCTCGATATAATTTGTAGCCTTTCGTCGAACAGCTCAACTCAATTTAATTCAAATCTGATTACGGGCGCGAATAAATATATCGAGCACAGCAATGACAACAGGAGTTTCTATTTTCAACGACAGTTATTCTTAGAATGGCGTAAATTTAATTGCGACAGGCGTAGCGACGCACAGCGACAAGCATGTATCGCGCTTGAAATATGACTTGGAAATGTAGTGCAACGACGATTATTTAATTCAGTTAATTATTCCCTATCGACGACAAGCTTTCGAAGAATCCTCACTGAAATTTAACTCTAACGTGAGTAACGTGCGTTTTTAATGTATCGAAAGAGAAAAATATATATATCCATTAATGACTTTATTGAAAGTAATGATGTTGATCTCTGAAAGTTGTTTGACAGAATTTTTGTCACGCTAAGCAAGTTACGCTCATTATATTATATGTAGTTATATAACATGTCCTTGGAATGGTAGGTTGAAAAAAATATGTTAGATGCTTTCTTCAGTTTAAAGTTGAATTTTCTTTGTTAAGAATATGGAAACGCTTCTTCTCGGAGATTATAAAAGATTATAAAATATATAAGAGTATATCACACACGCACACACACATACACACACACACACACACACACACACACACACACACATCATTATTAAATTAAAAATGGTTTTTCACAAATAAATTATTCATGACAGCTGCGATATTTGAAAATGCTTTAATAAACTTGAACGTTGACAATATATTGATTTTGTTTGTGTGTGTGTGTGTGTGTGTGTGTGATAGCATTTTGAGAACATATTTGTTGAAATTCGACGAAAACGTATGTCTATAAATCTGAAATAATTACATAATAAACGAAATCGAAACGGGAAAATTCACTTGGTAACTTAATTGGTAAAAAAAACTTGGATTCTCTACATTTGCGGATACAAAAATTTTTTATCACTCCTTCGCATGGGTTTGTCTTTCTCCCAGAAAATGGTGGACTTAGCGAAGTTAATATTTTTAAAGGAATAATGAATTCGGACTGCCTGGGTCGCACGTTCTGACTCTAAATCTTTTTCGTAAATAGATTATGGCGCGAGATAATGAAAAATTTGCCAGGGCGCAAGTTATCACGCTCCTCTCTTGGAACTTCCTCCCTTCACCACAATCGCACTCTTGATGGTTGTTTATAATTCGGGCGACGTTTAAAAAATGTAACGCGCCGCATTGCGCGTTGCTCTTGAACTCACAATCAGTTGTCCACGCAAGAATTGTATGACGGTCTTTGTTGCACGTCTCAAACGGTCAAACGTAATCCATTTTAATATATGCAGTCATTAAGTCTCACGTAAAAGTGATCGGTAACGCCTGAAAAAATTAAAAATTGAAAATGTTTTTTCTTTCACCTAAGAGAAATTGCGCAATCAGCATTCAGCAACAGCCATTATCGCGAGAAGTATATGCATTGAGATAAGATAATTTATACGGAGCATCACGTGATTAGAATAATCGCAGACTTGTCTGCTATCTGGAAACTGGCGGCAAGAAAATTGAAATATGAATCATCGAGTACACAACGCGTGCTCCAAATATCTCTTCATTGTGTGTCTCACGACCGCGAAAGATGTACGACTTTGCGTATAATGTTTGCGTTTTGATCTCTACGAGATTTCTGAAGAAAGCAATTAATCGCCAGTTTCAAAACGCATGTAACCATTTACGCGAAAAATTAACTATTTTCCAAATTCGATAGATGGATTCCGGAAATCTGTGTTTATCTACGTTTAGTCGCAATGGCTAATTTACATCGGGGAATTTTTTTATTTGTGGTACCGCGAGCGCGCGCGTCGTGAACGGCACGCTGAACTCGACACGACAACCACGAGAGCGGCAGTCGGCGCGGTGGCTCATTCCCGTTGATAAATTCGCGTTTGCGTGTGTCTGAATGCACCATTGATGAGAGGTAGAAGTGGTCAACGTCGGCCAAGAACCTGGTCCTACCTCGGACAGCACGTGCATGCGCGCGCGCTGACATTAGTATATTAATAGTTATGAATCTAGAATAGAACGTACCGGGCTGTGTGTTATGCAGATATGCGAGGTACATCCGCGCGCATTTTACGTTTTAGCCGAGAGATATGAATGCAAATGCGAGGAATGTTAGAAAACCGAATAAAGTCTCCCGTCGGTCTCTGGGAGTCCCGATCGGTTGAAGCGCGCGTCGACGCGCGGCTCGCGCGAGAAAGGAAGGTCACGACGCGCCGCGCCGATACTTAAACCCGATGAAAAAGAGCTTCCCGGAAAATCGCGCGTCCCAAAGTCTCTACGCAACCCGCTGAGAATGCCATTAGGGTTAACGATCTCTCGGCGTGTCGGTCGGCGTGAAAGGTATGGGACGGAGCGTGTGAAAGCGCAAAACAGAGAGAGGCGATAACGACCGAGCGAATTCGCGCGAGTGCGTTTTTCGCCTTCGCGAAAGACCAGATAAACGCTTCTTACTGTGTGCGAATAATCGACCTTTTCAGACGGCTTCTATACCGTGGGATTAACAGTGATTTCATATACTGTATATGTTATTTTCTTTCTACTGACATTACGAATCATTATCACGGATTCATTTCAAGCGTATGTATTCGAAGTTTATTTCATAATTGCGGTTTTAATACAATAGAAAGACAATGAATGTCACAATTAAGTTGAGACTAAGGAAATTTGCATCTCTTTAAAGATAATGGAAAATGCTATCGATAAGGCATATGTTGGCATTATTTCTAAAATTAAAAAAATATGATATTTGTTTGTCTCACTACTATTAAAATTAGCTTCTTTTTATTATAACTCTATTTCTCAAGATTTTTTTCAAATACACATTGACTTTATTGGTTTACTGTAGGTACTATCAAATGAGATATGTTTTTTTTATACTTCTGTGCAGATATATAAGTGAGACATAATAAGAGATAGATATCTTTCAATGCAAGAAGAGTCAACCCTCTGAAATGATCTATGTAATGCGTGGATATTTTTGCTAGTGACAGATACATCTTAATTTTGGGCCTCATACCTATTAACTAGAATTTATGTGCGGTTAATTTTAAGTATGATCTACGATATGAGTCGCGTATATATTACCAGAACTAACCTACTTAGGAGTAAATAGCTAAATTCCTTACACACAAATTAATTATGTGCAATCTTTATATAGTACCTAGAGAATTCTGTTGCCTATTTTAGAGCAATCGGAGTTTGGTTTAAAATGTGAGGAGTTCTTTAGCTGATCATTCAAATGCTCGTTTTTTGGTACCAGGTGCCCTGTCTGCCTTCAGGTATATTTATAGTATAGTCTTCTTAGAGCGTGTGCTTTGCGAATTAGAGGAAACTAGATAGGCTTCCGACTACTTCTGACTACCTTAAACCTTGTTCTAGTTCTCCAAACTTCGTTTTTTTTCTTCTCCTGCATCATTGAAGCGTGTGCGCGGCTGTAATAAAGGAACACATTTTGCAATCCATAATGCGTTTACACCTAAATTATTTATATAAAAGAATTAGACATTTATATAGTTAAAAGATATAATCTCAATATATATGTTTTCACTGTAAAATTATCCTGGATTCTTTGTTGGATACTATCGGTACGAAAACAATAGAAAAATGTAAAAATATTTTAAACACGCTTTGCGCGTTAATCTTGATATACTACCGTACGCTATATACCGTCACGATACGTCTCGAACATCTCGTATTTACTAAACATATTTATACGCGAATACACTGCAGCGACGACATACGGAACATGCCGTCGTCGGCGTCGTTAGCATTATTGTCCGCTTTTGACGACACATCGTTACGTGAAAGTAATAATAAAGAGCGCCAAGTGTAACGACGGCTAGGATTTTGTACAGGATCGGCGAACCGCAAAAAATCTGAAGTGGTGTCGCGAGATGGGCTGAATGTAATGTGCGATGGATGGTCGGAGGACGACGCGGGGCGATTGTAATTATTTTTCCCCGATGACTCTGGCGCCGATCATCTTGTAATTGAGCCGCGAATGAATCAGCGTCGAGTATCGTCCCCTCGTCAGCTCGACTTCGCGTGAAGCAACGGAGGCAAAGTCGAGCCTTATCGGACCGTATTAGAACAAGAGGTCTCCTAGCGCACGCATGAATTCGATATTGGATTTGCGATCGAAAGCCGTCGTGCGGATGGGCTATTGTTTTGTGCCTGCTGTCAAAGGTGGAATATTGCTTAACAAGATATTTGAGAGAAGAATAAAGTTATCCCCGTGATAATCAAATGTAGACACAAATATATAAGTCTGTAAATAATTATTAATATATTTTATTGATTATTTGAAACTATTATTGAAAAGAAATTGTTTTATGTAAAGCTTTTAGCAAAAATAAATATTATCATAATAATTGTATAATATATAAACTCGTATCTAAAAAATTTTGTTTTTAAATTAATTCAAAACAATTTTGTTTTTAAATTAGCATTTCTAAGAAAATATTAATGGTATTTTATTATCAACGCAATGTGAATACGAATACAACGAATAGTTTGCTAATTTCATATTACGCATAGTTATGAAATATTTCCATTGCGATTCTCCTTATTTTGATAATTCAAATTTATCAATTATTCTCCGATGCGATAGGCAGCATTTCGCTCTCCAAATTGCTGTAAATTCCGTACGGTGTTAATTGTTTTCGCAATTGCCGTGTTTTCTCATAAAATGGCATGAAAGAATGCGTTATGCAAATGATTGAAAGCGCGAAACGTGTGCGATAAAATTAAACAAACGCTCGATGATTTTTGCTGTGTAGCAAAACACCGTAAAAAAAACAATGAATAAAAATTATGATTCATTTATAGTGCATTAAAAATCCAGATATATGATATATCATAAATTCTGGGAATATTTGGACAGCGCTCATATGTCACTTTGCTAAACAGCATAGCGAGACGCTTTAAAAGAAAAGCTTGTTGCTCAGAGTTATTCACATGTCATATTACGCGCGACAACATCGCATCGTCTCAAGATCGCGAGAACTCGTTCATCCCATCTCGTTCGCTTATCTCGGTTTAATTATGTACGGAATAATTAAAACGGTGGGCATTGCGACACATCAGAGGTTCTCCATTCCGAGCTTTATCGTTAATCCGACCAATGAATTATTAAGACGCGGTACAAGCGCGACGTTGCAATTTATATTCGCGGCGTATTGCATCTGATAACATCATTGTTTCACCGCGGCGGTAAACGTTGTACGCAACCGCGGCGAGCATTTGTGCGTTTCGTATTGCCTGCCGGAGCGAGCGAGGTATCGCTGACGCCGACAACAGGGTGTCAGGCATCCCAAGGAGCTGTCCAATTCGAATTTATCACCGGTTGCTTCGCCACTCATTGGATTATCTCGCGACAAGGTGTAAACCTGTGAGAAATCGATTGGACGAATTTATCGGGCGCTCGTGCGTGGGACTGTGTGTGTGGAAAACAGCGGCGAGAGATATATCGAACTGCCGCAATGTGCGGAAGGGAGAGACATTGGAAATGATTCCCAAGCTTCCTTTACCTGCTATCCCCCTTGGAACGAGCCGAGAGAACGAGTCGGCAGGCGCCACGAACAGGCGAGCAGATATAGTAAAGAGTTTCTCGACCTTACGGTTCGATTCTCGCGCGCGCGAAGTTCCTCTTCCTCTGCTTTCATATTGTAGAGTTTAGGTGATTCCAATACTATTTGAGAGAATGTGAATGTACTCCTACGTAATATAAGAATATGTATGAGAGATTTCCGCATGTAGCATTATTCTTTTTTCTATTTTCGGAATAAAAAAGTCTAGTACTTTTTCTTAATTTTTAAGAAATAGTTATAAAGAAGAAAGATTATCGTTATTGCATTTGTTAATTTGTGACGGGACGATTTAATATAAAGATTTGACGATCCCTTGGGAAAATTTACCTTAAAAATCTTTCAAAAAAATCTTAAAACTTACTTTAAAGAAAAACTTAAAAAAAATTAAAGGTTTTGGACACTTTAAAAAACTATTGTTTAAAGTAATCTTATAACTTACACTCAAAAAAAATTTTTTTTTAAATTTTATTATTTAATTACAATTTTATAACTAAATATTTGTTTCTTAAGATGCAGTCTATGATTATAAATATTTTCTCGTATTTGAAAAACACTTACCTGGTGGGATTCGAGAACTCGGGACCTCTGTATCGTGAGCTAACTGCCTTACGTGGTAGACTACTTCTTAATTTGATATAAAGTGTTATATATAGTTTACATGTCATAACCCCAGCGCAAATATATAATTTTTCAAAAATTATCTTAAGAAACAAATTCAGTTTAAAAAGAGTAATAAAATTTTGAATTGAATATATGATATAATATTTCTTAATGTCGGGTGAATGTCAGAAACCAGTGCCGGCTCATTAGAAATTTGCGGCTCTATTTGTTAAAATACTGCAATTATTGTAAAACATGCTACTTAATATATTCAAACCTGACGATAATTTAATACAATTTTGTTTTTTACTTGGAATTCTTTATACGAATCCTTTATTCTTTATACTCGTTTTAATAGAGAAGCAAACTATAAAAACTAAAGAAAATCTTATAAATTATCTTTTCCTAATATAAGGACAAACATATAAAAGAAGATAAATATTTATATTTTATATTTTAAAACTTAAAAACACATTAAAAATTCCAGATGCACAATATAGAAATAATAATAATAAAAAAATAACTTAAGAGTTATCCTCTATAACTGTAAACCTTATAACTTTAAAATACTTATAACTTTATCTTTATAACTTTAAGGCCCAGTTTCACACAAGTGTCGGTTAACTTTTAATCTTAGATTAACTCACTCTTCGTCTCTTTCTAACATCCACCTTAGAAAAAGACGAAGAGTGAGTTAATCTACGATTAAAAGTTAACCGACACTTGTGAAACTGGCCCTACTAAACCTTGAAGATTTAACCACATGAGATAAATCTTCTTAAAAGTTTGCTTTCATGTAACTTTTAAGTTAAGATCAAGATTCATAAAAAAACTTTAAAGTTTAATGATTTCTTATGATTACCTAAGATTTATTAAAATTACTTTAAAGCTACTTTTCCACTCCTTAAGAGTATCAGAATGCTATTTTAAAGTCAGTTTTTAAAACCTTTGGTTTTCTAAGATTATTTTACAGTCAGTTTTGAAATACTTTTAAATTTCTTAAATTACTTTAAATTAACCTTGTACACACTTTAATTTACCTAAAAAATTATTAAGTAAACTCTTAAATTTTTAAGATTACTTTTAAGAACTTTAAAGTTATTTAAAGTATATTTTCCCCACAGGGATATCATCACTTACACAATTCATCTTTCCATTTATTTTTCTGGTATCGTGGTATGTGGACGATAATTTAACGTATGTCTATAAGAGACCGCTCGATAAAATAAAATAATTATTTGAAATCTGTCACACTGGTCTTGTAAAATATTGATGACTGCGACAAATGAAGATTTAAGACACAGTTCAATTATAACTTGATTTAATCCTTCGAAGATAAATGACGTACTATTGTTTGCGATTGCTATTTTGATATCAAAAACAGACCTTTCTTTAAACTTTTATGTAAGAAATACTACGAAAAAATATGAATATCATGAAACTGTATTTTTTAAAAATAAATTAACCATTTTTTCTTCTTACTGAGAAAAAAATGTAATTATTAGATTTGGACTTATTCAAATGACGCAATTACTCTGCAAGGGCATTATTATATAATCATCGCCGTCTGATTGTCTATATGAGTATGCATCTGCGAACCACTGACTACCGCGACTAACCGTCACAGGTGTTAAATATTAAACTCAGTCACCGGGAGGTAGACACGCTTTAGAAATCTCGCCAGACATTGTCGCGCTCTCATTTGGGATATGATATTTAACGAAGCTGTGTCAGAATATGCGACGGCGTGTTACGGAAATATTACATGCAATATTTGATCACTCATTACTGTCTCTACGAATCAGGTATTTTTATTACTCGGGATAATCTGATATGGTTTGATGCTTCCGGACGTGAAATATTGAGAGGCTACATCGCATGCTCATCGACTGTAGGAGACATTTTAATAAACACTCGCAACGTTATATGCGTCGCGCGTGTTTTATTTTGCGCGTTGTATGAAATCAATCTCTCGTGAATAAACGCATAAATTTATCTTTCTTATATGCTTATTTACTTCCAAGATTATTCTAATAGTTCTAATATATTTTTAAAATAATCTATTTTTATATATATAATGTAACAAAATTGCTTATTATTTTTTATACAATTATTTCAAAATTATACCAGAATTTCTAAAATATTTTATATAATCGATATTGCGTAATGTGTCGTATTATAGTTGGTATTTTGAGAATAGTAGCACTTTAACAAAGCCATCTGCAAATGAAGCCAGTTGACAAGGGTTGGGCGAAATATGATTAGTATATCGTTACAGAGGCATCACCTCAGATCCTTAAATTAAGTTTATTGAGCAATTTTCACGGTGTTACGTACTGTCGCAGCGACCCTCGTAAAAAGTGAGGGCGGTCGGCTATATCGAGCGCGGACTCGTTCTTCTCGTAATATATCGCCACATTAAAATTTCAAAGTTAATTAAAAAAAAAGTAGTTCGATGACACTTAGGATGTTGTAGGCGAAAGTAATGCAAAACGTATTAAAACGTGCAGCGCGCGCGGAGAACGCGGTAAACAAAGGGAAATAAGTGGCTCGCGCTCGTTTTCCAGACTTTTACGAGTTTAAAACTTCTTTCTCTTCTTCCGTGCCGATATTTCGTAAACAATTAGGCCGACGAACCCGACCTCCCGATGCGATGAAATTATGGAAAATAAAATACGAGTTAAATGCGAGTTAATTGGATAACTGTTTGCAATAAAAGGAGATGCCAATTCCTTTTTTAATTAATTAATTAGGTACTTATTTAAAATTTTAATTTACTACTATATAGTTTTAAATTTTATATACTTTTTTGTTAAAAATTAATTTCAACCTTAGGCATAAATACATTTAGATGTAAAATTATTGTTTTCTTTCTCTTTCTCTCTCTTTCGCTTGGCACGCAACAGATCCAGAAATTACGAGCAAAATATTTTTTCTTCTATTGAATGGGACGAAGACGAAGTAGTTTGCAGCGATCATTTCCGGCGGGTGATCGCGCTCTCGTAATTAGCCGCCCCGAGAAGTAAGCGTCGCTTCTTAATTTCGCATCGATTGGCAGAACTTACCCTCCTCTCGCCCCGCAAAACCGACCGTTGGTCCTCCCATCGGAGGGAAATTTTTTCAGCGAGCTGCTCAGAAACGCGGAAAATCGTGAAAAATGCTTTAAATTCGAGGCGATTTGATTGATCGTGTTAATAAGAAAGTTTCCTTCCTTTCTTCGTCATCCCGCTCTTATCTCGGCGCTCGTGGAAAAGTGCGCGGGACGGCCTTAATCGATCGGTTACCATTGATTACGCATGATTAATGAACCTCTTGAAATATGGAAAATATAAACCCCCCGATACTAACAAAACTCCCGGTGCTTTACGGGGCATGATACGAGCGGAGAAAGTAATTAATAGCGGTGGAAGCTGTTTTTACCGAGGCGACCATTGTTCGCGGTTTTTTGCTATCTTCATGTACGGAAAATATGAGTATTTCTTATTTTCTGGGATGTTTATAGCTAAACGAAGTATACCTTTTCTGTTTGTTTCAGGTAAGAGCAACTGTTACCATCGGTGTTACCATCCACGTTGCGATAAACATTGGTCCTTTGCGGTTCCGACTCCAGGTACAATATCTTATTATGGAAACGATATTTCAGTTTTCATTACAAAACATTTATTTATACTCGTATCGCGACGCGTCTTACGCCCGTATTTAGAATCGCGTTTCTGCCGAAGATTTCAAATGAAATCACTCTTGAGACATGATATACGGTTTAATAGATACATCTTGAGATCTTTAATAGACAAATCTTGATACTCAATTTGATCCGATATCCGTTACGTCGTATTTGTAATCGCGATTCAATTAAGGCAAAGTCGGATAGAGTGTGTCTTGAGACGGTCTGAATTTTATTTCTTGTGATGTAATACTCGATTCTTGAAAAAGATTTATGTAAAAATTTGGTTTGAGTCCAATAGATATTTAAAACTGTAAATTTTGGACTAATACAAAAAAATTCTTTAAATTCTTTAAATAACAGATTTAATAATCTTTGCATAAAATAAATTAGTCAATAAAGTAATCAATCTCAACTATTCAAATTCTTATTTAAAAAAAGGTAATTGTTTAGATGGGGGGACCACCTTGGATGACCTTGATATTTTAGTATGTTGTCAAGGTCACCCTCCTGAGTGACCTTCAGAAGGTTTTAGCCCGCGCTTGTTATTCGTTAAAAAATTATTAACAAAAAATGTTTCGAAAATATAGCAGCTATTTTAAGTATTGGAAGGCATAAATGACTAATATATGTATACATCGAAATAGTTCACGCATACACTTTCCACGCGAAACAAGGTGCCATATGGGTTCGTGGCGCGCTTTACAAGCTGGTTTACATATATATACATATATATATATATATATATATATATATATATATTTATTGTATATACATGCTTGGAACGCGTGCTATTCAAAACAAGGTCACTGCTTATTTACATCTAGACGTTGTGATTTTATAGAAGTTGTGATTTTGTTAAAGCAGAGCACACACACATGTGTGTATGTTCTGCTTTATAGAAGTTGTGATTTTTTTTAAAGCAGGGCACACACACGTATATATTAGTTATTTATGCCTTCAAATACTCAAAATAGCTGCTATATTTTCCAAACTTTTTTTGTTAATAACTTTTTAACGAATAACGAGCGCGGGCTAAAATCTTCTGAAGGTCACTCAGGAGGGTGACCTTGGCAACATACTAAAATATCAAGGTCATCCAAAGTGGTCTCCCCCATCTAAACAATTACCAAAAAAAAGAAATAATTTGCGAGTAAAACAATTAATTGGTTAAACAATTTTTTAATATGATTAATATGAGTAATATACATTTATATATTAATTAAATTAAATTAAATAGAATTAAATACAAGTAACAATATTTTTATTTCCGCAAATGTTTTCTGGAATGGAATTAATCTTAAACCACGCCAATCAGTTTACAAAATAAAGCGCAAAATGTAATGATTGCTTATTTATCGAAATGCAAAGAATAGAATATATTCAATGCGATTTCGAGTTGGCGCATTACTTTATGATTTGTTGCGGTACGCAAAGCGTTGAGGTAAGCCGCGCGCGCGCCGTACGTGTTGTCATTCGCTATTGAGTGAGCAGAGAGCGGCACAGCATTACCCCTCGAAACGTGGTTCGCGACAAAAATCAGAAGATATACCAAACGCGTTTATTTCCTACGAGCAATCAGCATACGCGATTAATTAATTCCGCGATTAACCGACTAAACGTATTGTCTGTTTATTGAAGCAAGTGCTTCGCATAATTTATCCAGTATTGAATAGGGAGATGAGAGTTACAAATTGTTTTTCGCTAATCTAATTTGCTTGTCACTTTCGCTCTGCTTTTCACAACCCACCTGAATACACTTGTCAGTTGATCTCTAATCAAAATGTGTGCTATTACACCGTCTGTGTCTCAAGATATGAAACTTTATTCTGGGTATCTCGCCTGATCCGTTTTTTGAGATTTATATAACGACTATAAATACGGGTCTTATTTCTTTTTCCTTTCAAATATAGATATAAATTTGAACATATATTCCTGATTGATTACAATCAATGGTTACTTAAGTAGCGCACATTTTTTTAATAGTTCCATCAATTTAGAACTGTACGATTTCACGTTTTATTCGATATCGAATTTTCTATATTTACACCGATATTGAAAATCTCGATTTAAGAAATCTGGTCTAACAACCACATCACAAGCGGCGGAGATTGTCGATTAATAATCTATTAAATCAGCAATTTGTGTTTGCGTTAAGCAAAAGAAGTTTTGGAAAGTTCGGTCTCGCGCATTAATTATTACCGTGATAAGTTGCCAATTCTCCCGCCGTTATTTTACCTCGGCGCGTTGCCAGATAGATAAGGATTGAGAATAAATTAAAAATCCATTCGCGAATTTACAATCTCCTACTTTCATTATCTTTATTCATGGACACGTTATATATTTGTATCTGAATTTATGACGTCAATACTAAATTAATAATATATATAATACCAGAGACAAAGTGATTGCAATAAATTAGAAATTGTTAAATAGAATTGCTATAAATACAGATGAATTTATTGTGATTTATAATATAAATGTCTATATAATATGTATTATTAAATATTATTATTATTATTACAACAATAATGTGAATATTCTGAATAAGAATCATAGTATACCAAGTAGCGCTGTCGTTGCTTCAAATTTATTCGAGAAAGCCAATAAAAAAATAACGATTATTCGTTATTCTTGCGGACGAACGAATTCAGAGCCAATAAGTTTGATCGTCTTACAGAACGCTGGTTCTCCGTGTACGAGAATGGGCGTCTGCATAATAGTTGTCCGTAATTGGCAACACAGATCTGCTCCGCTAAATTACAGACAATGCATACCTTATAATGTTGTGCGGTACTATTATACCGCAGTTTCCTTCCCCGCGCGCGCTATTTCGCTGGCCATTTTCCGTTACCCGTAACAAGTCCACCACAGCCTACGTAACGTCGGCATTGTCCAGAAATTTATCTCGAAGCGATCTGAGTTTGAAGGTTCCTTTATTCTTTGTTATATTGTTTCGTTACCTTTAGCGATATCGTTCGTTAGCCTCAGACCATCGATCCTCGAGAAACTTCGTTTCTATGGTATTTTCCTCGAATGTCTTACGTCTCTTTACAAATGAAAATATTAAAATTGCAAGCATTACGCTGGAAGCGAGCTCATTAATATCATACGAGGGTATGAGGCATGAGTTATGAGATATTAGCATCTCGTGAGAGAATGTTTATCACGCGACGGTATTAAATTACAATAGATTCACGACGTGATGTTGACGATGATTCATACCTAATCCGAATAAATCATCATCTATGAAAATTTATCAAAAAATTTATTAAATTCCTGTGCTTAAAAGAAACAAGTTTCTTTACGTTGAAAAGTGTTGACAAATATATAACTGTCACATGAGAATGAAACCAATTGAGAACTTGCAGGAGCTAGAAGTTTATAACATTGATATCATAAAGAAAGCAACAAATGAATCATTCCGCAGCAAATACGGGGTCCCCCGAATCGCATCAATTCCCGATCGTACCTTCAGAACACACTCTCGGTCGCCTTCGACTAAAGTCGATCTAAAATTTAGGTTCGCATCGCGCGCGCGGACATTGGGGGAGAGGGGTCCGTTGAGGGTGGACCCTTTTACCGGGGGCAAACACAAAATGCATTATTTATTGCCCGTAGCGGCTGGCAATTCATCGAATTCCCGCTAAAAGCAAAAGAGTTGAGGTCGAGGGTTGGCACTCGTGCAACGCGAGGTGCGTTTATCGGAAACGGCCGCGAGGGGTGGGGCTAAGTGGCACCTTTTTTCTTTTCCACCCCTTTGCACATACTCACGCGTGTGCACGCATTCTCTCACGCGACTGAAAACTTTCCATCTCTTCTTGTATCGATACCTTCGTGTGCGCGAGAATATACGGCTTTTTTTGCTCTCCGCTGTCTTGTATATCTAGAAAATTACTCATTCGGAGCAATGCTGTTTTACCGCGGAGAGTTTTTATAAAACAATAAAGTGTAGACGAGCGAAACAGAAAAAGAAAAATGAGAGAGAACTTTGAATTATTTTCAAGAATTGAAATCTTTCTGACAAGCTTGTATTTCTCGATTATTTTATTATATAATTTCTTTTTTCTTTTAAAAAATGGTTCTTTCTAAATTCTAAAAAAAAGTAATTTAAGTCAACATTCGCATTTTATTAATCTTAATTTTTCATAACACCGATGGTCTAAATACAGTAAATACCGGTCATTAAAAAAATTTATAACGCCATATATATATTAACAATATAATCTTTTTGTTTAAATTTTGTAAAATCTGTATATGCTATGAACTAAGGAATAAGTGGCACATGCAGCGTGCACGTTCTTGTGTTTCCTAATTAAGTTGCGAAGCCTGAAAGAAGTTTTTTTTATCCTTCTATTCTCAATGAGGTCAATACTCATGTGTGTACAGTCCCACGTTTTCTCGCGTCCTGCATTTCTGTTCTCCCGAAAACGAATCACCCGGTAAGTTTTCGCGGCACTAATTGCCAAGGCAACGAACGAAATTCATCGGTGCCGTTAAAGAGTGCCGCGAGGGGATGCACAAAGTGAATCGAATAAACGCCCGATCCGGATTGCCCGGAGTCCCTCTCTTTCGCGTTCCCTTCTTCTTCTCGCTCTCTCATTTCTCCCTCTATCCTCTCTCGCTCCTTCGCCCCGTGATTTATGTTAATGTTTTTGTCTCGGAGGCGAGATACACCAAAAGGCGATTCGATTCGCACGGGCGCGGCACCCCCGTCTCCCGCTCTGTAGTTCTCGCTACGGCGCGGATTAACTTAACTGCTTTAAGACGGCAATAAAGGTCGTCGACGCGATTTAACCGGTTCCCTTATACTGCGGCACCGATGCCCCGACACCCGGAACGTTAAACCAATGTCTAGGCTGCATATTGACGGTAATGGGAAAAGTTCAGGGCTTTCGGTATCTGACTTTGCGCGGGGGTGCGTCGATCAATCAATCGGACCGCGCGCGGTCTCCCCCCCCCTCCCCATGCCCTGGAACCCCACACAATAACCCTTTCTCTCTTGTTCCGACTTTTTCCTTCCGTTCGTCCAACGACTTCTCGTCGGTATTTTAAAGTTTTTCATCGCACAATCGTGGCAGAATCATGGCATGCAAAGATGATTTGAGCATAAGGGTAGTTCAAGTATCGAGATGCTTGTACGAATAAAGTATGATGAATTTTTATTGAGCATAATGTCAAACATGTTTTCTTGTATAACAAAACAATATTTTGTGTTAAAAATATTTTATTTACGATTAAATAAACATTATACCTATATTTTAAAATATATTTTTGACCAATTCCTGTTGTGTAGTTTTATTTATATAATAAAGATTCAAATAATATAAATACGTTATTGTAAATATTTATATATAGAAAGTAATTAAAAATTGCAAAATATGCATTTTGCTCAAGAGCTTGTATAACGATTTGTTGATAAATCTAAAATAACTTTTAATTTCGATTTTGAAATTTTGATTCTCGAAGTAAAAAATATAAACTGTCCATCATCTTCCTCTCGTTTTCTTCCAATCAAATATATGCTTAATTGGGACTCGCATAATATTTACAACTGATAAATATATTCGTATAAATTTAGTAAATACAGTCGTATAAATAAAATAAATACAATCAAGAGAGAGAATATCGATTTGACGCGTATAATAAGCACTTGTGCAAGTATCAGTTTGCATAAATAGCAGTTTTTGTATGACTTTTTTACTGAAAAGATAAAAGTGATCTACTCTTTAGATGCCGTCTAGAAAGAAAGATCTCTTGTACCGCCGACAACGGTTGACACAACCTATGGATTCTCGTAAACGCCGCGGATTACAATGTGCGACAGGTCGGTATAGCCGCTGTCGAATCACTCTCATGGAAAGCGTGAAGAAGGGTGGCGGATGCGCGCCCCGATAGTCCGTATATCGTATAATAACCGGCCTTCGGACTTAACCGCGGCCCGCGAAAGGACCGTTCTCTCCGGGTCTAAATCGCCGCGTAAACGCCTCGCTATATGGATCGCCATGGATTTCGTTTCGGAATTGGCGCGCGCGAGTGAGACTCCGTAGATAAGGTAATCCGGGCCTCGAAAACTCTCGTCGAGACTCCGAAAACAGCCCCTGCGTACCGGATACCGCGTACCTGCCGGTCGAAAGACTTCCGATCGGTTAAACCCTCTCGTGACGGAGCGGAGGGAGCGTAACGTTAGCGTAGCGAGATTAAAAATTTTCTTGACAAACGTTAACGATTTTCATATTTTCATATCGTCCGCTTTGATGAATTATTTACCATGAGAATTTAAATCTAATAATAACTTCTAGTATTATTATGTGCATTTTCTATATCATTATAATGAGAAACTTGGTTTTTGTTTTTTATTGAGATTTGTCATCTTATCGCGTCTTACATTTCGCCGCTAACAGCGGCGGTTCAAAGGTAATACGCATTGTTATGTAAGATGCAATGCTGTGGAAGAGATGTGCTATGAATAGTTATTAAATTATCAGTTATGACATCTGCAAGCATATTTGATTTAGATGTAACAAAAATTAAACAGATAAGTACTTGCGATATAAAAATTTATAGCAATGCGCGATTAGTACTTAATGTTAATAAATTAATTATTTTGCATTAATAAAAACGTTAATCATACAAGGCTACAGAATGCGTCGTTAGACGAAATGACAATAAGATCGTGAGAAGTGATAATACCATATCATATGCTTTTCCAGAGAAGTCGCGATTATTGCGACTGTCCTGACGAATGTCACGACACGTAATATGTTATACAACGAGCGGTGGTTTAGAAACAAAATTAACACGTGATGAACGACAGCGGGTTCCCACGTGTATCATCGCATAATTCTTTTCCAAGGAAACGACCCGTACTTTCCTTGGCGGCGCGGCGGTGGCGGCGAGCGAGAAGGTGACGGAAAAGGGGATTCTTCTACCTAGTACCTGATGCAATTAACTTGCTATTAGTGGAGCAGACGTTGAGCAGGAGGCCCGCCGTTACGAAAGTATAGCCCGCTGTACGCGATTAAAGTGGGAATTTGTTACATCGGCGCGGCCGCGTCGATAAGATTAATTGATAAATGGCTGAATCGATCGGCGCCGTTGTAGTTTCGTTATAGCTCGGCGGCCGCGGCGGTAGACAAGATAAATATCTCGTCGCGATGCGATAATCATGTAATCGGGTTAATTTCGGCACAACGTAACTTCGCGCGGCGCGATACGTGAGAGATTATCATTACCGCGAGGATATCGGTCATTAGTCATTAACGTACGTCTCCCACGATAACCTTGCGAAAGACTCTATCGCGACTTTCTTTGAATGATCTTTTTTGTGTCGATATAAAAATATCGAGGCGATTATTGTATAACTAGTAGCGAATTTTCTTAATAAACAACTCCGATTTAGTATATATATTTTTATTTAATCGACATTTATCTGCGCTCACATTGAAACTTTTATCATTCTGAGTTAATGGGTTACCAATAAGCAAGCCAATGTACCGATCAAGGTCACACTTTGAATTTGGTATAAAAAAAATTACATTCTACCATAGTTTAAACATTAATTAACAGCTTAAGCATTAATTAGCTTTGCGCTCTCCTATTTTTTCCCTCTATCTTACTTTTATGCTTGCAGTAGCTTCACCTAACGTTAATCACAATTAACATCATTGATAAGCACTTTTTTCAAATACTTTTGCATACGGATGTAATCGCATATTATTATTGTATTATTGTGATATATTCATGCACGCGCGTGTGTAAATATTATATAGCATCGAATAAAAAAAAATACAATTTTGATCATCAAGATTTCTCGTGCGTGTGCATTTTGCACGCATACGATGAACTCACACGCTGATAAAAGACTTATGCTCTTTTCCGGAAAAAAATTTAGGCGCGAACATTTTTTTCGGCTCGTGCACTGACGTCAGTTTTCCTGGTACAACGTTTATGAAGTTTCCGCGAAGTGTCGAGGAAAACGTGCGTTAACGCAAGATCAAGTAAATAAACCATGTGGGCAGAGGTATCAAGCGGCTGCTCGCCGCTGTGGATGAGACGAGACATCCCAGCGATGGTGGGGGCAAAAAGTGAGACGGCGAGGGCAAGGCAAATGTGTGTACAGTCTGCGTAGGTTCATCACGATCCACGTGTTCGAACAGTCATGCTAGTCCGATGACGCCGCGCCGCCGCCGCGCCGTTCGGAGAACAAGATGAAGGCGCATTAAATGATATTCAAGTATGTTCCGCGCCGCGGAGAGAAGATGTTTCGGTATTACGATAGTATAATGGGTGACAGATTGGTACCACACCTGTATATGATGCAACTTTATCCGATTACTACTTTTCGAGTTCGAGTAAAAGGAATGTTAACTGTTAGAAAGTATGTATTCCAACTTCGTGAAACAAGCCGTAACGCGTTGTGTGCAGTTTGCGCTTATTCACGTTTAGATTTGTGTTGAGCAGTTGCTAGATCTTTGACTAACTAATTAACATTTATCATAAATTTACAAAATATATTTATATATGAAACGGTTAGGGAAACTCGGCGCGCCTTAATTTGACTATGGATCGTTGTTGAGTATCGAGAATGCAATTTATATCGCACTGAGAAATCACTTGGAGGAGTACTTGTCGGGCTATCGCATCAGTTTCGATTAAAGATCGTGTTGTACTCGATCGCGGATGAATCGTAATAATTATGACAGATCAATCAACGCGCTCTCCGAGTATCGTTTGAACAATTAATTGCGAGAGTCGAGAGAACGAAAACGCCGTGGAGACGTCATCCGCGCGAGTCTATCATCGCTAAGGCTGACACTGATGTAAGAAGTCGCGCGGTGCCGAGGTGCGAAGACGAAAGTCAGGGCATTCATACGGCACTGTCACACTCGCGGCGAACGCAGAAAACGTGAGGAAGTGAGACCGACGAAGGCAGCGGACCATGGCGATTCGTGGGAGGAGGTTAAAGTCCGCTTTACAGCGAAATCCGCGCCTCATCAGCATCGTCGATCAACCGTTTTCCGTTTGCGATCAAATGAACGGCCGGAACTTAAATGAGAACATTGTAGAAAGCATTAAGCACGCAACTCTCTGCGACCGCTGGCTGCGTGAATTTTAATCACTGATATACCTAGCAGCAAGTTAGTTTATCTCTCAGTTTATGAATATGATATTTATATTAATTATATACACTAGACAGTTATGTAAAACCACTGGAAACATGAAGTGCCTTTATTTTTTTATGATTATCGCAAGATTAATATCGATTAATTTATTATTAAATTATTTTAACATGCTAAATATTACTTAATTTTATCATTTCTAGACGCATATGTGATATGCGATATAAATAAATGGCGAATGTTATGAAGAATAAAACATATGTAAAATAATACTCTTATTCTGTGCAACAGAAATTATATTAACTATTAACAAAAAAAAAATAAATACTATATTAGTGAAGTAAAACTTAATAAATTATAATTCTTTTTATAAAAAAATTAATATTGTCGCTAAATTAAATAGAGCGCAAATAGTAGAAATTGAAATAATCGTTAGAAAAGTTACGCTCCATTTAATGACGATCATTTTAACGACCTTTGAATGTTGGTCATTAATTTGATCAGACAGTTTCATATTGTATCGCTCACTTTGCTTCGATAATAAATGCTGGATCATCTTACGTATTTCTATAATTACAATCACCGTGAGGATCTTAACCAGTCCACTGTCGTCCTACTGACTTCCACTTTTCCGCGGATATGGTTTTAAAAAGGAGCTTTATTCGTTGACACATAAAAACCAGAGTGCCATGATGACTGATTGCGCAATCAGTTATTGGAGAATCGTGTCGCATCTTCAAAAATTGACGTGGCTTAAGGATGTATATCGCTTATGTCAAAATAAAGGGATGAAGCTGAAATTTACAGAATTTGTGCACTTATATATCTCAAAAACCTGTGTTAAATTTGCAATCGATTGTCCGACCCGTTTCTGAGATATTTGCTTCAAAAGTTACAGAAATTATATATATAGATATATGTACTTCCCATGTAAATATCATAATATGTATCTCTCCTCCTGTATCTACAGTAAAAATGAATAAAATTTTTATGGTACACTTCTATGACATCGAGAATTGCAATTACGGTTTAAAAAATTTTTTTGTTAATATATATATTTTTTAATTTTTAAATGATTTATTTAAACAATATCAAGTAAAAAATGGGAAAAAATTGCGATTTTTACGCTTTTTCTGTCCCAATGATAACATGTTGTTTATGAATAATTTCTGAGACTAGCTTTACACTGTTTAATCAAAAAAACAAAATTATACTACATATAGCTATACGTAAAACATCCTTAAAGCGAACAAAAGTGCCAATACGTCGAAATAATCTACTACGCACGATATACATTTAAAATTAACAGGAATAATTTAATTCACGGTGGGTAGACTGGTAGTTTTTTTTACGGACAAAGAAATCTATATTTTTCTTGACCGAAAACGCCGAGATATTTTCGCTGATACCAGAAACTTATCAACAGCGATTCCGATCGTATCAATAGAAATCACGCCAATATATTACGTAAACGATATCGGATAGCTGTAAACAATTAGAATATCGGCAATTCGCGCATGCTAAATGACTCTCTCGTCGCGTGCTGATTTAATGAGTGTGTATGCCTCGCATTATATAATTTCTACCGATGTTGCGACCTCAATAAATGCCGAGGCGAGCGCAACGGACGTCCCTCTAATACGACGATCTATTAATATCACCAGATATCTCTCACATTAGGCTCACAGATGTAAACAACGTGTTTCATACGTTGTCAACTTGATAATATAGGCGCACGCATCGGCACGCGCCGCTTCAAGCGGGCTTCAGCCTTCAAACCGCTCGATGAGTTTAAAGGTTCGTCACGCAAACTTAACCATCGACAGTCGAACGCGAGAGAAGCGCATTTCCTAAGATTAAAATGCATATTTTATTGGCCAGATAGTGTAGGTTGATTTACATAACAAACAATTATTGGATAATTATCGATTATTGAACTACGTCGTATTCATCATCGGATTGTTATTATTGCTTTACTAATTTATTCATAATAATGCACAAAAAAAAATATAACAGCGTATAGACGGACAAGTTGAACAAGATAGCATTAAATCAACACTCATTATTGTTTAAAGTTTAAATAATATGAATTTGTGCTAAAATAGGTATAAAAGTACATACAAAAAATAAATATAGATAATCTAAATATGTTAATAACAGTTATATGCGCATTTAACTGATAACAAACAAGCTTACGATTACGATCTGTTTGAGCCTAGGATTGAAAGAAATATATTTTTTGATATGGAAACAAGCATCTTATACTTTCGGACTACTAAATAATAGATATTTCTCATATTTCTCAACATAATTCTCTCACGAGTTTTTATTAATTTTATTGTACTAATTGTCACGCCTGAAATGAGCACGATAAAATCTTCAATTTTTCATACTCATTAGCACGTAAGCAATCCACGCTTTATATTTCTTTATTTTATGTGAAATTAAGAAACAAATGTCGCGCTGTTTCATATGCATGCATTATAGTACATACAATAATCTATTCATCTTGTTAACGCGCTTTTATGTGTATGTACATCTCGGGGAAAAAGTCGCGCGACATCTAGAACTCGTCCGTCTTGCACGGTCCGTAACTACTGCGAGGTCGACGTACGTAACTACTCGTTAATTGCCATAACTACTGCAAAGGACTGTACTGCGACTTTATCTACCTGTCGTTCAGTAATTATAAAATTTGCAAGCATCTATCTTGACATCGTTTTGCACATACACACACATATGTACACGTCGTATTTATATTTTATTGGGACACACACATTGCCTTACCAATGCAATGTTACTGACTCAGTAGCGTTACGCGATATCGCATAATTTAATTAAAAACACATTGTGTAAATGAATATTTTTTGATTATGAAAACTGAAATCGATATACATAAACTTAAATGAATATTCAGAAAAGCATGCGATTTGGGTTCTTAATCAAATAACTTTTAATAAATCAGCTGTCTGGATTGCTCACAAAACGGACGACATATATATTGTCCGTATAATTGTTTCACGGCTTTTTATTATTGTATTTGGGTATTTTGCATGTCACCGTTACATTTCTATGGATATTAGTAAAGCGATATATATATTAGCGGTCACATATAACATAAATAATATACGTAGCTGTACTAATGTCCATAGACCATAGACATGTGACGGTGATGTACTAAATACCCAGAATAAAAAGCTGTAAAACGTAGAAGCTATCCGCTCGTTTTTCTTTTTATATTATTAACGAATAATTCAAAGTAAATAGCAAAAAAACTCTCTCGGAGTTATCAAAATAACATCGAACGAGTTTGAAATAAAATAAGATATACGAGTACAGTTGTTTTATTAGCTAAGTTAACTACGTCTAGTCTTGCCTATGTAGGTCATATCTACTTGGCTGACATTCTGTACATTCCGATATATTCTAGAAATAAACAACAAATACCGAACGGTCAGAATTGATAAATCGGTTTTTATGTTGTATTATCAACTTGAAGTTTCAAGAATAAAACCTGGATAATCACGTTGTATTTCGAGTTATAGAGAGATTAAAATAGTCTCTTTGCAACTTTGTGCGTCACAATTGATAAAAAAGTGATAATCACTTTGGAATATTGGACTTAAAATTGTAGAGTTAAGAATATCTATATAATGAAAGACGGAATGTACATTTCATTAGTCATTTTTTTGAATCGGTCCGAATCAAATATTGTCGACGGTTGAAATTTAAACCTCAAAACATTGCGATAAAAAGTAGTAGACATCATATCATAATTCTGCAATCACGATATTTTGTCTCTGAAGACACGTACTTCGGAGGATTATCTAAATAAGTGATTCAAACAGGATCATGCGATTCCTCACTAAGACACATTCATCTTTCGGATATACCGATAATTTTATCAGCACGGCAGTGTAAAACGGGCTTTATTCGGCATCGCGAATACTCGTGTCGCGACAGAAAAAGAGAGAGAGAGAGAGAGAAAGAGATAGAGAGAGAGAGAGGGGGGGCGGACAAAGAAAAAGAGAGAGGGACAAGACCGTCAATGACACTGACGAAGAAGGAGAATGATAGAGTACTGGGGAAAGGGAATTGCGCGGTGCCAGGTCGCGAGAGGGGTGGAAGCCGTGGACCAGCGCGGCACGGGAGGGGGGCGGAAAACGCGTAAACAGAGAGTCAACATGTAAACAGGCCACTCGCGAGACAAACAACGTGGGGGCCGCGGGCTGTTCGCCGCCGAACGAACGAGGCAGGCAGGCAGGCAGGCAGGAGGCAGGAGTCAGACGGCCAGGCAGACACACAGTCAAGCGGGCTCGTGTACGTTCACTCCGTCCGTCCGTCCGTCGTCGCTGCGCGCTCCGTATTTTCCGTGCGCGTCCGTCCGCTCCGACCGATTCGGAAAGGAGTAATAACGCGTCGCGCGTCTCATCGGCTCCGCGTGTTCCCGACTTATCAAATCGCGCGCGCCGCGCTGCTACGAGCGGCGAGCCGCCGGACGATCGCGGATCGTACCTGCTGCGCCGGATCCTTCGAGCTGCTGCGGCCTCCTCTGCGGCGGCGGCGGTTCGATTCGAAAACCCGCCGAAATTCGGAAGCGAGAGAGAGAGAGAGAGAGAGAGAGAGAGAGAGAGAGAGAGAGAGAGAGAGAGAGAGAGATCTCGCGGCCGTTCGGCGCGGCACGACGGATTCGCTTCGGCCGGTTTCGCCAGTGTCAAGAGAGAGAAAAAGAGAGGGAAAAATGAGCGATGGGAGAGAGAGAAGTGGAGAGGAAGAGGAACAGTGCTTTTGTTGATAAAACATACCGCGCTGTACAACACACGTGAATTTTTGCTGCGGCGCGGGCGCAACGATGAAAACGTCAACCGCGCGCGTCTCTCGACGTGTCGAGACGATTAATTCGTCGAATCGTTAATTGGATTGTGTGCGTGAGTTAATGACTCGTTTGCCTAATTAATTATCCCGTGCGTCGATGATCGTCGTGAGTGTCGGTGCAATGATAAACTTTGTGACAGTGCAATCTATGGATGAGGATATAAGGAAAGCATAGGCAATTGGATATCGCCTAACCTAAATGGGTGACAGTTTTTCTAGTCAGAAGAAAATTACACGATGACACTTTACATCGGAGCACGATGAGTTATGATAATGGAGTGATTGCCGCGGCCAGTTCAAAAGCAGCACGTCCGTCATTTCTTCTCGACATACATTCATCAGTTCCTGTTTAACTCGCGCTTTACTCGTATTATAATTTGCATTTACCGACAATCTTTTTACACTTGGATAATTCTTTTTTACGCTAATTTTAAATAATAAGAAACGCAAAATCACAATCATTGATGCCAACTGACGTAAATTATAAAAATTCGAGGAAATATTTGGGCTGTTGAGTGTATATAATTTTTCGATGCAAAAAAAAAATACAGCAGGCATTAATTTTTGTGCAATATTTTGTAATATCAAGTTGTTGAACAACGACAGTCGCAGCGTGTTAACAAAGTGCAATATATAATGTACGACGTGCAAAAGAGGAGGATTCGTTAACGAGCAATAGACGAATTTGTAATTATTTAGCGCGTCAGAGTGACACGGTGCGTTACGCGTCGTTTGTGATTGCGGAAAAAGAGTGAGTATTGCATAAAGTGAGGAGGAATACGCATTTCCGGGTAAAATAATCACACGTTTCGCACGTTTCAGGCAAATCGGTAAGTGTATTTTACATGAATTATCATTTCGTTGCGATTGGTTACAACTCAAGCGTCATTATTCGAAACACCTAAGACAAACGACAAAATACTATATTAACTCTGACACAATCACTATTTAGCAGCATAAATACGCAAATTATACCATATATAGGAATAATCTGTTTTGATCTGAGAGGGCCGATATCACAGTCTTTCTAGGGGGACAGTTAGAAAGAGATGCAGAGTGAGTTTAATCGGAGGATCACGTTAATCGGAGACTGTGATATCGGCCCTCAGTCTCGCTGTCTTTTCGAATTGAGAGAGTTTTAATGTCGGCCGACCGGATGCTAACTATTGTTGATGCTAAAGGCGATTTCTCTGGTTACGTACGTGTTATCGAATAGCCTGCCAATGTAGTCGGTGCCAAAAGGTTACGATCAGCGTGCATGTTTTGATCGATTGATTTTGACGAGCATGTTGCCACGAGGCCTACATTCGCTTTGACAAAAATTTTATAAATATCGTTTTATTTAAAATCATGATTGTTAAATATTAGTAAAATATTCAAGACAGCATATAATATTAGCTGTTAAAATAGACACCTCTTCAGTCAATTATGTTTAGAGAAAGAAAATGTAAAAATATTATTTATCACGCTACTTTTTTCTATAAGTAATCGTCAATACTGTGATTTATATTCTTCTTGTGTACTGTACCGAACGCTACAATGTAATTTAACGTCCTCTCGTGGAGCGAGATAATTGATAAGTTATCTAAAGCAGTTCACGGTGTAACCGCCGCGAGTTAGCAAAACGTGCTTATTTGCTTCCGGTTTAAATGTCAATAAAACATATAAAGGCCATGGATTACGCGAGAACCTTGCTCTTTTGCGTCAAGTGCATCACACGGTGAAACGTAATCGCGCGGCGCCGAAATTCGCGATACGTGTGGAACACACAATGTTATAACACGGCCATTCGCAATTTCGTAACCGTGAACTCGATCAGCGTGACACGAAGAAATCAGAATGTGATAATAATGTTTCCTTAGGAGCGCGACGATTGTCCCCGGCGATCGACGTGCGTCGTCGAGAAAATGGAAATCGCTGTTAGCGCGGCGAGTAACCTAACGGAGGAATTATCCGCGCGTATTGGCGGCCGCTCGCGTGAATCATTATCTTCTTGCGGCAAACCGTGTGTGAGCAATCGTTACTTGCGGCTTTTATTAAGATTTATGAGACGCTATATACGCACACGTTCTCTAATTGCTCGCTCGCGCGATCGAGCGCCTCCTTTTAAGAAAACTCTGCTCTCGGCACGTCCATTATCCGCTCATTATCACGACTACGTTGCGCTCATAAATCGTCGAGCCTACAAACACCTTTCCGGGTATTCCAAATTTAAGAGCGGCCAATTAATTATCCCCGCGAGAGACATCCTCTGACCATCGCCTGTCCGCCTGCCAATTCGAAACCCGTCCGATTCGTGCGAATCTACCGCGTCGCGCGCGTTGCACCGTCTATATAAACCGGAGCGCGGGAAGAAAGTGTCGAATGGAGCAGAAACATTATTCCCAGATAAGAATATCTGACTAATGCAAGCCAGCTACTTGTTTCTTAGGAACAATTGCTGTTTCCAGCAACGGGAGCTTGATGATACGACAGCTCGTTTTTTTTTTTAGAACTCGGGCGAATTAATATGAATTGAATTCTCTCATCTGACCCTTAATAATATAAAACAGTCTCGAAAAAGCACGTCAGATTGCATGGCACTGAATCTTGTAATTATTTATTTATTTACCCGAGTTGTTATAATTGCAAAATCTGTTTCGAGTTGCTCTTAAGATTTCAATATTTAAAAATAAATTCGCGTATTTATATTATGATGAGATTTGACAAAAACATTCTCTTCTGAACTAACATATAATCAATATATTCAATATTATTGTAGTATTTTTCTGGACTAATAATTGTGTCGAGTAAATTATTACGTAAGCAGCTGTTTACTGTGCATGGTACCTTTAATCCGTTCCATATTCTCGCGCCGTTTACGGAATCTGGAGTGCAGCAACACGTGGAATATATGTGCGTATACGCACGTGCACGATGTATGACAGTTTAATCAATTGGAGTTCGATGGACGTGTCGTGCGTTCGATTCGAGCGTATTAGAAGAAATACGTTTAATTGGTCGGTTCGGAACGAACGTTCGGATCTCCTTTAAAAGCCTTCAACCACTCTTTCTTTGCCTTCTACAAGAAAATATACGTTAATACACCGGGTCAAAGGTTGAATGCGCGATTGTGAAATCTATATGCACTGAGCAAAGGAATTCTTACATAGAAATTATTGCGTAAGATTAATTGAGCCTAATCTTAGTTGTGACAGCAAAAATCGATTATATAATTAGATAATCCGCAATAATTATAGCTTGACGTGGTCAAGCGGTTAATTTCGAGTAGAACAAAGTGATTTCAAATAGATTTTGCAATGAATAAATTGTTCTCCCCCGGCATTTTCTCTAGGCTAAAATAATTTCTCGCAACAGATCTTTAGATTTTTAATACTTATAATAAAATAAGTAAATGGTAAAATTGGCGTAAATAAATTACAATAGTGTGTCGATTAAAATTATTTTAATTCGAATACGATAACGCGTGAAGAAAAACTGTTAAATTCGAGGAAAACTAAGGAAAAATTGAAAGAACTAGAATACTGTACAGACAAGCGTCATTATACAATAGATTTATACAGCAGAAAAATATACGTGTCGAATATATGCAACGCTTATTGTAATATTAAAAGATTCGAAAACTCGCGCACAATTACCCCTCTTCACGTTATATTGATGTTTAATAAACTATTGCGGGACTGTTTAATAACGTTTTAACTATCGATCCCGCCGCGTCAGCCGGATCGATCACCGGGCGAGGAGTTTGATTCAAGCGCGCAATGGGAGAAAACGTTTAATTGGATCGGTCGTCGATTTGATCTCGTTGATCGAATCTGAACAGTTTAACGATTCGTGCCAGACGATTAATCGGCGAAATTCGTGCCTGCAGTCTTGTCTGGAAACGCGGAGCCCCGCAAATTGTCCGTAATTATTTATTGTACCAACGTCCATACACAGGGTCAAACATTCAAACGTCAAATTAAAACTGTTACTTCTCAATCGTGATCAATCTTTGTGAAAGACAGTTATTGTTCGTTTGGGGAATGATTCAAACGGATTAACACATTAGCGTTAAATAATAAATATTCGGAAAATAGAGGCAAAGTATCCATCTTCGGGATATAATTGTCATCACGTTTGTGATTAATGCAATTATCTAACGCGATTAAACGAATTTTTTGTCTTGCTGCTTCTCTATTTCAATTGCTGAAACGTATCGATACAAACTGAACACTTGTTCCTACGGTAATTTTTCTAATTTTTCTAAATTTGCTTATATTTGAGAAATTAAAAAAGAGCAATTTTTACGTTTAATTTATCATTAGGGATTATTAAAACTTCATATTAGTTCGCTGCTAGCCGTGTAAAATTTATTGCATCGTGTAATAACGCGCGTAAAGTCGAAATTGTCATGAAGATATTATAGATGATAAGCATTAGAACTATAACCGCCCGATAATAATTTTCAAATAAACATACACGTAGCATGTATAAAGTGTTCGCGCGCACGATTCCCCCGTGTTAACAGAACCAAGATTACTTAAAGTAGGTTTCCATTAGTTGCTCCAAGTTACGATCGTTTTATAGCTGAAGATAAGAAGTTAATCTTATTTTGTTTATAGCCACGTGTCATGTAATTTTACGGCGGAGTTCGTATTACCTTAGAATAACACGTCTTGTCTTGGAATAAAATAACGTGGAATTTTCTGACGATGATTATGAAAATTAAATTAAGCACAATAAAATGCGTGTGTTGTAATATGAATAAAAGTACAATAGATTCTCCTATCTCAAGTGAACGATTGCGCGCGGAAATAATATTTCCAACGCGTTCCAGCGCTCGTATATGAATTGGAGCGGGTTTTCCCGCTTTTACAACCTTGCATTGTCGTGATATCTCGTATACACATACGTTGTTCAGTCCGTACTTTCAGACCTTCGCGGGGAGTAGGATGCATTAAAAAGTGCTTGCGAGCAGCAACGAGTAAACAGATGGTTATTTATAGCCAAGCTGTGCGTCAACTAGTAAGGTGAAGCGAATAACGGGGAAAACCGCGAGACTGCGCCGCGCATTCAAAACTCTGTCACGGAGTTGAGGAATTGCCGTCGTTTCTCGCAATTATTTCTCGAATTAGCTGGATTGCGGAATGATTGGGCCCATTCGCATGCAAAATAAAATTGCCTCCATCATGTACACACGGAGCATAGTGTATTTCGTATGCGTTCATCTCGCCGCGGTTCCCGTTAAACTTCATTACTTTCTTACCTCGATAAGTATCAAGCATTAGCTCACAATACATGAAATGTAGGAATTTGTTTCCTGTTGGAATTATGTTGCACCGTTCACCGGGGAGACGTGGGGGGATCTACGTCTTGCTCTTCACGTATAATCGATGCATTAAAGCAAATTGTTTTACCGCAACATTAGATTCGTAACTTTGTCGTGGAATTTCAAAAATCGTGCGCAATCTATGGAATTAAAGATTCTTTTTACTCTTGGATTCTTTAACTTATAGACATTCTTCAGTTACGCTTTTATAACTAATTAAATTTTTATTTGCTTTTTACCGTACATTTTTTAATTTACTGAAAGAAATTAAAAAATGTTTAATAAATGTCAAATAAATTAAATTATCTTGTAATATTTCGTCATCCACTGACGCGCTTTGTTAACGAATTACTGTGATAGCGATGCAAGTATGCTCTAATCTTGAAATTTTTAAATTATCTCTTTGCAAGAACAGCTTATGTAATTATAATGACATAAAAAATCATATTCTGATTAGAAGATTTTGAATAAACCGTTGCAAATATATAAAGGAAGAAAATTTTTAATACCTAAGAAAATGATATAATATCTAATAATTGACATTAATACAACAATATCATTTTCTTGTAATATTTAACAAATTATAAGCTGCTTAAGGAAATAGTGGTAATCATTTATAATGAACTATCGTCTACGGCCAATATCGCACGCGCCAACAAAAATATATTGTAAAATCATACGTAATACTGTACACTCACAATGCCTCTACGCAAAAGCACTATAAACGGAAAATAGCTGTATACAATGAAGGTAATAAAGTTATAAGGATAAATCTAAACGCGCAAATAGGAATGAAAGATGACATGAAGATATTCGAGTATAAACCATTGACGCACATATAACACATTATAATCGCTGAACGACCGCAAAAACTTTCTTCAATGCTGCAATTGCCACAACATGTCGGCATTTTGCATTGCAATACTGCGTCAGCTGCAAATGCATTTACCAGTGTAACAAATTTGCTAAATTACCATCTTGAATTGTTTGTCGAGGATGGAGGTATGTACGTTGCTGTTAGCTACCGTATAACGTTCTTCGCTACTGATAATGACAGTAATAAAGTTTAAAAACGTCGATGGACACATTAGACTTACGCTTTCGTGCATCTATCCTTATTCTGAAGTTTTCTGCGTGTAATTATCTGACAAGTTGCAGTTTCAATCAAGTTAAAAACATTTTTTTTATTTGCCAGACGAAATATTAATATATATTTCTGCCTAATATATCCGTTGTAATATATTTGTTATTAATTATTCGTGATATACTGCGTTAAAAATAACAAGACATTAGATATGATATTTTGCGTCTTTATATGATTGATTCTTTATTTTGTATCTGTTCTGACGCAAATGAATTTTATTAAACATTTCACATATATATATTCCTACATAATTTTATCGTTCAAGTATAATCTCTATTGAAAAGCTCGCGGAAAAACGCGTGGAGAAAGGTTAATACCGCGTGAAACCTCAATATGTCCTGTTTAACGGACAACTTCTATGTCGCGCGCGTCAAGAGAGACACGTTTATGCAAATTCGACGGGAGGTATTGTCACTCGGTGAGGAGCAAAAAAAAATGCACGCATCAGGCGAACAAAAGCTCGTTACAGCGACAACGACGCAAACAGCATCGTGCAAACAACTGATACAGGCGGAATGAAGAGAGACGGTCGTTTAAAGATTTCATTGAACTGCCACGATAATGGACTGCTGCCGCATACACACATAAGCCCCGCGGCGCGGCGGCGCGCTATGCCACGCCACGCCACGCCACGCCACTCCACGCCATGCCATATGCGGTTCGTATTATCAAAAGAAACTATTGTCGGGCTGTTGTTAACAACGCGTTGTTATTAAAGCGTGTCCCTGCGACAGCGCGCGCGCGGATACTTCGCGCCGCGTGTCGATTGTGCCGGGAAATCGCGCGCGCACGGGGATTCAGGCGCGTTCCTCTCTTTCGCGCCACGGTTCGCGTTTTCCGCGGTTGACCTTGACTTGAACTTGACTCTCAGCTGGCGCGGCGGTCCGGCCGCGCGCGAGAATCAGCTGTGCAAAGCTTGTGCGCGAATGGCACCTGCGGCTAGCCGCGATCTCTCTCTCTCGCCTCTCACGAAGGCCGCGCGAAAAATCGTATTTTGGCCGCGTTCGATCGCCGTGTACGGCGTGGTACGCGCGCGAATCCGTGAATGTGTTTCGCGATCGTGGGATTAGCGCAGCTGTCGCCGCGCTTCGCGATGCGGCTAGGCTATTTTTGCGCTAACTAGTTTAGATTAGAAGTTTAACGTTTGATAGTCGAGAATTCCGATAGATTGCTAAATTTTTAAAGGACTATTTTGAGAGGCTGATTGACCTGAATGGACCTAAGTAAAATGCTACTTGTAAACGTTCGTATTAGATCTATAATTGTTTCGATGTTACTATTATGGAGATTAATTAATTTCGCTCGGATTATTATAACGAAGAAAAGATTTTGCTGATCCTTATCTTTTACTGCTTCTTTATATTTCATGAAAACGCATTTGAATATAAAAATGTCAAATAAAAATGTTTTGGATTTTGCTGTTATATTTTTATTTTTATATATTTTACATTTAAAATTAGCAAAATTTATAATTTTTTTTCTCCATGCTGTTTTATATCATGTATTTTTCTCAATTTGCAATTTTTTTTAATTTGCCTCTTTAAATTTATTTTTCGAATGTTTTATCTTTTAAATACGCTTTCACCGTGATGCACTGCCATTCAATTAATTTAATTTTTATCCTTATTTTTGCCTTCACGATGATAAAGCGTGAATACCCGATTGTTTCATTTATTACTTGCGAGAGATGCGTTTCTTAAGCGTAACGGCGTAAACATTCGATACGTGATATTTCTCGTTAAGGTCGTTAAAAGATACTTTCCTAAAAATTTAAATACACGATTTCTGTCCTACATTTCACGTTTTGTTTTTTAATAATTAAAAATTGCCTTGATTCACAGTTGTAAATTAACGTTGAAGTTTATATCTTGTAAGCATCACGCAAGTATCTATATGCTATACGAGTAATTAAACGGTCGCTGCTTTCAACAAAGCGGTAATATCAAAATTATTTATTGGCGACACTATCTATTACGTATATATCGACAAATCATGCCATGTCGCGCGTGTCTCACATGCCTCGTAGTCGTAATTATCATCGCTTTTCTATAAATAAAATCATGCTGCCTGATAAAATCCGCGGCCAGTCATTTGAAGCGCGAGATTTACAGAGTCGCGTTCGTATAAATAGCCGGCAATCGCGCCTCGGTGCGATGTCGAGCCCCGCGTGGAGTTCGCACGCATTTCTAAACGCTTCCTTTCTTTTTTGTTTTCAATGGAGATTAATCGTTTGTGTTCCTGCATCGTTTCGACTCGCAAACAAAGCAGGCACGCTATTCAAACTTCGAGTGGAACGACTTTCGATTTGTGTCGTCTGTTCACGCTCCCAGCGCTCCCGCTCGACTCTCATTAATTCGTATTGCGTTGCAGTATAGCATTTTTTTTCACGGTATTTAGAGAGCAAGGAGTTAGGAATAAATCCCACGGTGCGATGTTCCTTGATGCGAATGACGTATAGGCAAGAGATGTTTTATACATCTTACGAACGATTTTAGAAATCAGCTAAGTTTGTGAGTTAACTCTTCGCGTATATGCATAAATCAAAATGTATGAAATTACTCATTGATCGGTCTTATTGGTTCGTGAGTATCGAAAGGAAAATGTATCTTTATGCATATCTGAAATATATATCTCGTTTTGTGACTATATTCGTCCTAGACCGAAAGAAGAAAATTATATATTTATATTTGCAAAATGTTATATTTGTATATACATATACAGATATACCTGTATATCTATATATGTATATGAAAAACTGGCAAATAAAAATATATTTTACACTGCCTTTCTTCTGTTGCCTGAAATTTTATTTTATAATCAACCTTATTTTCTATGTTTTTTTTTGTTAAAAGTCATCTTTATATTAAATTACGTTTGTCTGAAAATCTCCTAAATCAAAAAAGGCGTGTATTAAAATATATAGAAAATAAATTATATACCTATACTAATTATCATACATATCTGATGTATGACAGTCGTAATTAATTATGCACCGTTGCGGCAAAATTTATATGAATTATATTTCAAACACATCTACATTTCTCGTGAGGAATAATATTACAATTTTTTTACGGCAAACAATATATTACAAAAAAATTGGAGTTCCTATAACAAGGAATACAAATGATCTAATTTTCAAATCTCCAGGGCTTCAGAAACTTTTTATTTTACATTTTTCACATTCTCATCATAGAAACTAATCTGGAGAGATGTAATAGATCAATGTTCGATATTCAAAGTTCGATGACCTGAGTATTGGTATTGGTATTACCTGTGGGAATACTAAACCAATCAATATAAGCTGAAAATAAAGTCATGGCGTCACAGAACGCTCTCCAAAGCTGCCCGTATTTTAAATGCTTTACGAAAAATATATGCTATAATTTATAATTTACCTTGAACCTTGTTCTAATTGATATTTTTTTTATTTGCATTTTGTTACAGTCAATTTTAAAATAATTTTAGAGAGAGAGAGAACTACTAAAAGATATTAAATATAATTTTATTTACAACTTGCAGTCGATTTATAATTTTTGCTTGTAAAATAATCGAAAATATCTTTAATTTTTAAATATTTGATGTTAATTTTTTTGTAAACAAGTTTTAAATAAAATTTTTATTAATTCAAACTGAACTTAACCGAGAAACGAAATGATATTTATTTACAACTTTGGATGTAAATCTGTGAAACGTCTTTATTTTTAGTAAGACATTTTCGTATAATTAAATCTTTTTGGAAAATTTAGGAAGAAATTGATTCTACATTTGTGACATTATTTCAAAAACATTTTTGAGTTTATCTGGGATTCTGTATATATTATGAAAATATTACTTTGATAGAATTGTGATTGAAGACTAATATCTTTTAAAGTAAATAAAAAAAAGCTAATTGCTCTAAATTATAGTCGAGAAAAAGATATTTATAATAGTATCATAAAATTATATCAAATGTGATTAAATGTGTTATACATTTCACGTGTTAATAACATTTTTATTTCAGAATAAAACTCGAATTTGAGGTAATAAATTATGTTTTCACATAATTGACATTTAGCGACATTATCAGCTTTGTTTATTTAATGCTTATTATCTCTGTATATGTCGTGGGTGAGAAGTTATCATGTAACTTTAATTGATTATTTTAATATATAATTTGATATTTCATTTTCATGCTTATTTATGGAGTTGTTAATTTTATTTAATACTCGTTCTTTCGCGAGGTCCTCGATAACAATATCAAGGAAAGTATTCCTCCCCCCTCCTCTCTCTTCCCACTTGAGGGAAACTCTTAACAATAGTTCCCGCAACATAAACCCGAACGAAGTAGCAGCTCGTGCGTGTTGCAGTCGATTTTCCGGGCTTACCACGTGTCACCAGCCGCGCCGCATTTTTCCCCAAGCTTTAAGGTAAACTCATTGTTTGCGCGAACGTGCGGGCGCGCGAGCGCGTGGATACACATTATAAATGCGCGTGTAAGGCTATCCCGCGGTGTCTCTATTCAAGAAGGTATTATGAAACTCCCTCGGAAAACGTACTCCGCTTTGTTTCACCTTTTATTTTGTTCTGCTTTAACCGGATGGGAGGAACGAAACCCGGGCACACGAATACGCACACCCACCACTCACTGCGCACACACGCACACACACACACACATACACACACACACACATACACACACACATACACACACACACACACACACACACACACATACGTACACTTGACGGCAAAAATGTCGAATCGTCGTCCCGCGTCACTTTCGCTTTCTTTTTGTCGCGCGCGGAGAGTTTGACGAGAGGCACTTTACGTTGGACAAAATTCCAGTTCCGGAGTAATTCTAGTGCACAGTTATAAACAGGGCTTTTCAATGTTGCAACACCGATCCTTCCGAACCTTAATCGTGTAGTACAAACGTCCATCCCCTTAAACGGTCCTTGAAACATTAAACTCTTTAGTACGTCATTACAAAGCATCGGAAAAAGTATCACATGTGAGTCTAAGAACCTTACGAAATAAATAAATTTTATATATGTCCAATGTGTATATATAAATATATATAAGTATTTCTCTGATATCTTAAAGCTGTCTTTAACTATGACATGCGAGATAAAAGATAGTAATAATTATAACTTTTCATGTACCTATACTTCAATATTCCTTTTTACAAGCGATAAAGTTTTGTCGCATAATAATATAATATCTATTTTAAACTCCGAACGCGGCTTGTGATACTTTTCCATGTGATCTTGCTTTATTGATAAGAATCTTTTTAATTATCAAGTTTCGCAGTGTTGCATTATGATTAAATATGTATACCTCGTTGCGTCAGCTTGCAGTATAAGTCTAATTAATCAGCAGAATATTATTTCGATTAGGCTTTTACAATTTTTTCATTATATGAGTCAGTATGATGTCCGTAATATCGCATGCACCTATATAGTATTCCAGGTGTAATCTATTTGTCATAATGACGTGCACTTAATTCAACTACAAGGATTTACCGTTGTGCAACATGTCCGTTACATATCTAAACAAGTTTAGACCGGGGATACCTTTCATTAAAAGACTTAAAACTTGGTCATTGGGGCAAACGACCTTTGAATTTGTATCTTTCGTACTTCTTGCACTATTCATTTTCTTCCGTGGAGCATGAGTAAGATTAATTTGCTTTTGTGTGTGTGTATGTGTGTATTATACAACGTGAAATTACCTCGTCTCCGCTTCAAGCAGGAAACATTGAACATTTGCTAGCTTGTCAGATATTGCATTAAATCTTCCTTGCAACACATTATATTATGGTATTAAAGAAATAAAAACATATTATAGTATTTATAAACCGAAAATCTTGTTTTAATGCTACCAGTGTGATTCATTCCGTATCGTCTCTTATTCATCTGCTTATATATTTATACATATAATATCAATAAGTTTATTTTTCGGCATCAAGGATGCTGGTGCGAGGATGTTTCGGAACAATGCAGAACGTACCCAAGCAGCATTTTGACGTCCGCCCGACGTTAAGATAAACACACTTAACGTTGGTATCCAACGTTTTTGCTACGTCGTTTCAACCCTCTTTTGCACTAATTTGGGGAATCAAATTTAGGTTGTACCAACGTTGGAATCCGACTTATATAAGTTAAATTGAGGTTACATTTTTTCCACCAGTTTTAACGTTGGTATGTAAACTTTGATTTTGTACACTCTGCTAGACCTGAGGTTATTTTTTCACAACGTACATTTTAGGTGTAGTTTTCGTGCTTCCATTCAAACCATATGACGGCATTGGTGTAATAAATGTATCATAATACGTACTTATCAATTTGGCACAAATAAAATGGCTTTATAGGAAAAATATAGTTTGCGCAGTCTTTGATACTATTGTAATTTTGCCATAAATACACGAACCCAGCACTGAAATTGTATAACAAAACCCACTTTATTGATAAATGTGGAAATGATAGGTCAAAATTAGACGAATCTTTTCTAAAATATTCCAATTTACTAAATATTCTAATAAATAACTAAATTTTTCAAAGTGTAGATTTTAATTTTTTTTCATCAAAATTACTTTTAAGATAAATATGTTGTCAAAACTTTAACAACAGATATTATATAAATGCTTTAAATTGTTAATAAAGTGCGTTAAAAAATTTAAATCTAAATATACTGGAAAATGGCGGATTATTTGCCTTCCTCTTTGAGGAATGAAAATGGCGAAGTCAGCGTTCCACACTATATCAAACTTTACGTAGTAAAAGGTGCGATAAATTCTACTAAAATTTGTCTTTTCGTATAAAATAATTAACTTTTTCCGACTTTTCCAAACTAAGTAGTATACCACTGTAGGCAAAATTGTACCTATATTGACTAAAAGTCTTAACAAGGTCGCCAAACTGACTTAACATGTCGATAAAGTATTAATTAGTTGAAAATTCTATACTAGATTTTCGAATGAGTCGTATATCTTAACCAAATCCGACCTATGCAATACCATCTATATGGTGATCTAGAGCATGGTTATGGCAGCCGTGCAGCCGAGCGAACGCGCTCTCGAGCTGTGAACCGCGCGGCGCGCGCGCGTTGTTTCCCGACGACGCGACGATAACCGCGTGAGATGAAATGGACCGGTTCGGCCGTGGATCGTCAACATTCGTCGCATAGTCCTCATAGCTCACGCACGACGCCGCGAATTGCCGTCGACGATGCCCGCTTGACGCAGCAGTAATCTGCTCTACATTTTTTTAGGCAGAATTTGTTACCATTTCTCGCGATTTCTTAACGTCAGTCAGAAATGACCACAGGCGACGTTTCACAACGTTAGCGTTTTACAACGTTTGATAACAAAACGTTGGTTTACGTTGGGAATTACGTATTGAAGTCGCTCGAAAAGTGTAGTGCAGAGTATAACGTCAGGCGAACGTTAAATATCTTAACGTCGGGTAATAGGACTTAAACTGTTTCGAATTTGACGTTGGGAAAGTGATAAAAAAGCACGTCGTAATTTTAACGTTTAGACAACGTCCAAAAAACGTTAGTAATTATAAGTTACATTTTATAACTTTCTTGAACCGCTTACAACGTTGTGATTAGTAGAAAAGTAGTCCTTAGTCGGAAAGTTAACCGAAAAAATGCTGCTTGGGTAGTTTAATTCGATTTTCTTTGATTTTCTGCGTCAGAACCGGCTCAACCGGTGTTTCTTTCAGCGGGTTTAAGGAACACTCCGCGTCATCATCGGTGACGTGTGCGTACCCACGCACACGTTCGCATTATTTTCGAGCGTGCTCGTTCAATTGCGCTCAAGTCCGACTATAGCGACCGGCAATTTCAAACGAATAACTGCGTCCTGACATGCTTCAGGTTGAGTGTACTTAACGCGCGCGCGCACGCAGCGTGAAAATATCGTAAAACTATAATACGCGCACCGAAATACTGGTTCGGAAATCACGTGCGTGTGTTCACGCGCACGCACGTGGGCACGTTTCTATGCGAGACTAAGCGTTGCGTTCCTGCGCTACGTCATCTCACCGTGCGCGCCGATACATTCACTCGCACGCACGGAAACAAACGTATACGTGCGTTACGTATGCGTACGCGTTCAGTTCACCACGCAATTTCTCTTAGGATCTTTTTGTTCCGGTACACTTTCGACGCCTGCAAATTCATGTGCGTAGCGTACGTATAATACCTTACACTGGCAAAGATTTATGCTTATGAAATAACACGCATGGATTTATACATGCAAATTATGCGGACGCATAAATCCACCGTTTATCGTCGCCGATCGGAAAGGTTTAATATAAGTGTGTCGTGTTTAAAGATGTACGATCTGTGTGTGCCTTTGTTTTATATTTATATAAAATAATTAGATGTTTTTTGTAATGGCTTGTCACATAAGTGAAGAACAAGTAAAAAAAATAGTGCAAATTAGAAATTTGCACTTAGCTTCTTCATAGAGGAAGTGATGTCTTAAGATCACGGTCTTATACATATACAGGTCTCTCAACTCTAATGTGTGTATGTGCCAAATTTACCGAAATTTCTATAACTCCAGAACTAATTAACCAAATCTTAACGAATTTACTTGTTTTTTAAAAGTAGTTGCACAACAATTATTTTTCAAAGTATATTAAACGTGAACAAAGCATTTCAAATTTCTTGAAGAACTGCAGAATGAATATATATCTTTTACTTTGATAGCGATGCGCATCTAGTAATCTCTGAGAGTCTTAAATAAAATATTTTTACTAAAACATATAACAGAAATGAAAAACGAAAGTTAACTCAAAGTTATCTGTAAAAGTGTAAATAATTTGAAATTAAAGTTGCACTTTTTGTGACGTGTTTTGCTATGTATCCAAGCTAGATAGGAGTAAAATAAAAATATTTTACGATCTATATAATATCAATTCGCTACCCAAATCGAAATATTAAAAAAATTCTTAGATTAAAACAATAACTGAATATACACAATTATGTTTTAAGTTATATTAATATAATTGAGTTTTAATTAAGTTAATACAAATTATATTGATATAAATTAATATATGAATATAGAAAACGAACTAACCAAGAACCAAGCGCGGTAAATGATATGCGAACATTTTATTTTTATTTCTATTTTAAGAATTAGAAAAATAAAAAAAACGGTTTCCAGAAAATCGGTAACAAAAAACTATACACTCTATAGTACTCCCCGGAAAATTCTACCCCTATTTCATATACAATTCGTTAAGATTTGGTTAATTAGTTCTGGAGTTATAGAAATTTCGGTAAATTTGGCATATACATACACGCACATACACACATACACACATACACACATACATACACAAATACCGACATTTTTTAAAATAGCGATTTTCCGACGTTTTAGAACATTCTGAACACATTGGCAAAAGCAACTAAAAAAATTTTTTTTTACGAAAACAAAGCTTCCTCTATGAGGAAGCAAAATTAGGGACCTTTGATCACGTATAAAGCTGATGAGTCTAATCAACCAAATCTTAAAGAATTATATATGAAATAGGGGTAGAAAAAAGACTGAAAAATATAATAAAATTAGAAATAGATATCTCGATATCTCCAAATTTGCGGAAATTAAAGCATAAACAATAAACAAACATTTTTGCAAAAATTCAAAATTTTATTAAAAAAGAACCCCTTGATTATTAGCAATTTTTATTAATTTTATTATATTCTTCAGTCTTTTTTTTACCCCCTATTTCATATACAATTCGTTAAGATTTGGTTGATCAATTCTGGGAGTTTAGAAATTTCGGTAAATTTGGCACAATCATACACACATACACACATACACACAAACATACACACATACCGACATTTTTTAAAATAACAATTTTTCGACGTTTTAGAACATTCTGTACACATTGGCAAAAGCAACTAAAAAAAATTTTTTTTTACGAGAACAAAGCTTTCCTCTATGAGGAAGCAAAACTTTATAAGACAAACCAGTAAAGATAATTTTTTCTTGGAGTATGTAATTGTAGTATAAGATGAAATAATTAACATTTCATGTTGCAGCTAGTTTTTGCAATAGAAAATAAAAATAGTATATCACGCTATAAAAGCGCTAATAATCGCGCTTTTCAAGGTAGCTTACAAAAAATTGCAACGACAAATCGTCCGCGATAATATCTAAGCCATCTTCGTAATAGATTAATTGAGCGAGCTTTAGTCGTTTGCAGATTTAACTTAGTCACGCAATTATCCGAGAGGAGGATTTCCTGTTTAGGCCATGAGATTAAGTGGGTGTTCGTAGATACGCTCTATTCTCGCTAGCATTGTGTTGAATTACGCATACTCTCCGCCTAATACGCAGATTTAACAATTTCGTCAGCTCGAGACGTACGTGTAACATGTCTCAAATACAAGATTGTTTTATATCACGCGCGACATATCGTATTATAACGACGAGAGATGAGGAGAAACGTAATCGATATCGCGTGCTCCACGCGGAGTATCGCGAAAAGTTGATCTTCCGTTGTAAATAACTTGCATATATATATACATATTTTATACGTACGTGTGTGCAAAAAAATTTCGCTGACGTCAATAATGGCTGCGCCGGACTATAAACCGATATTGTTAGTGCGAGGAAGCTAATAAGAAAATTTTTCAATGATTGATGTTTACATAAACACGTCGCTTAAATTTAAATGCGATTCATCAGGATGTATATGAATAAATATGATATAATATCTAATCTCTCTCTCTCTTTTTCTAACGTTTTAAAACGTGATCATGCTTACGCAAAAACATTTGAAGCGTCAGTTTTTTTAACGGAGATGACGCATGTAAGAATATTATACTAGAATAGAGTCTTGTAAAATACTACACACTAGAGGAACTTTTTCTGAAATACTTTATTGCAAGCGGTTATAGGAGATTATTTTATACAAGACAAATTAATTTTTTATTTATTTGCATCTTGGCCAAATGTTTGAATATAATCTTGAAATTAGTTTACAAAAACAAGATAGCGGTATTTTCACAGAAAACAGGAGTGCTCTCAAAATAGGAAATAAAAATTAACTTTTAGAATACGTTTTACATTTAAAATTAATTATTTGTACTTTTTATTATCATTATTCGATTATCATTATTATCAACTTACATATATGTCGCTTCAATTAGTTTCGATTTAATTAACCTTCTTTTACGCTGTCAAAAAATTACGTTAATGATGGCGATTAATTTAAGAGTGTAAATTATCCAGCGTGTGAATTATCTTTAAATAAATATTTTTACGTAATTTTCATTATGAATTGGAATATTCGGCAGTATCGAGAGCGTTAATATCACAAGACGTTAAGGCGATAGAATGCTTTCGGCGAGAAGTCGCGTTAAATATATTCGGTGGCCGATGTAACCCGGCACGCCGTATTGTAAGATTACGTAAATCACGTTATAAGGAGCACCTTGCCTGGAAGGAAACCCATATATTATCCCGGCCCTAATATGCCCGTACGTGCGTGCATCCCTGATGGTACCTGGCTCCTTAAGATGACGCGATATCAACCCTTCTATTCGTCCTTTGTCTTGAGTGCCTTATTTCCGGCTTACGTCCATCACTGTACATCTCTGTCGTAGCATAAATAGTGTGATATTGTTGACGTCGTCGCCTATGTACAATGTACAACGTAAGAGTTTATTCACATCCATTCACATGCTTAATTAGCATAAGTGTTTTAGCACCTGTGGGCAATATTATTCTATATAGCACATAGGTTATTCTAACAGAATGATATTATTTTAAGGAATGTGTTTTGATCACTTTGATTGCATCTCAACGCTATCTAATATTTATTCGTATCCTATATAAATTGCATATATATATTTTTCACAATTTTATACAAGTGACGCATAGTATATAGCAGCGCAGATGAGGTCCTAATTGTTTTTAATGGTGTTCGTTTATTACGTAATTGATCGAACGCATAAGTCATTTTTTCCGACATTTTTTTAAATACAGCGCTTTTTACAAAGAATTGATTAGGGAGAGTTGCGTCGAGAGATGCGTTGAGAACCGCTGTTCCTTCTGCACGACGAGAACCCGCGGCAAAGGGTTAAAGGAAGGGAGTGTAACTCTCCGTTATCTCGGCGTGCTTCCGTCGAGCGGTGGGCGCCCCGAGGGTGGGGAACGGTTTTCTCGAGGGGTAGTAGAGGTACCGGGGGCTAGTTCTCCGGAGTCAAAAGAGGTCCGCAACGTTTTCATGATTTTCCCAGGCTAATTGTTATGCATGGCGCGCATCCCGGCCATTTAGCCTTTAAACTCCTCGAGCGCCTCTCTCTCTCTCTCTCTCTCTCTTTCTCCGTATTTCTCGCCTTCTCTTTTGTCCGTTCCCTCGTCGCTCGTCGTCTCTCCCATTCTCCCTTTCACACGTGTTTCAACGTACATGTGCGCGCCCCCCTCCCCCGACGCGCATCCTTTCCTTCTTCGTCCACGAATGCCCAGCTATACTCTCGTCTCCGTTTGTCTCGTGGAATATCGTGGAATATTGCCTCCTCCCCCGCACAATTTTCCAACCGTGCCACTGAAAATCTCACGTTTCTCTACGTAACACGCCGCATCTCCTTATTTTTATTCCGCCCGGTGACACCGTGATAAGAACGCGCACGTGCTTCCGTATTCTTCCGAGAGCGCCGTCTTTGGTGAGGGGATGACGAGTGACCTGCTCGCGGCTAAATGTCTTCGAGAATAACCGAGATTCTCCAAATACTATTTTTCTCATAATTGACGACCGCATATTTAAATCTTTAATTCTTGCATGATGTTACATGAGAATTCTTTTTTCGGTTTTTATAAAATACGAATAGTAACTTTGCGAAACACACACACACACACACACACATATATATATATATATATATATATATATATATATATATGAAGACAAATAATGGAATATTTTTTATATGTCGAACATGCAATATTGTAGAATACAGTTATATTTTTTATTCTTTTTTTTACGAAATTTAATTTAATTTTATATTTTGAGTGAGTAATATAAATTAGACTAGCATATCTATAAGTCGCTGATGTTTATATTCATTTTTGAATAAATACATATATAAAATGTATTTCTTAAAGCTCATTTGGTCATTGCAGCAGTATCAATCACATTGGAGTACAGTTAGCTGGATAATTGATAGAGTTTGCGTTCCGTGAGAACTATTCATTATCCCGGTTATTGTATTGAAATATAAATTGCAGATACCGCATAAAATATAAACGTTCGTAAAACAGCACGGTTATTTTGCAAATAATGGAGGCGGCACGGCGCGCGCAGTTTTTGGTCATCGTGATTTTACATGTGCGACGGACACACACATACGATACCAATCGCGCTTGTTCTTGGTTTCGCGCAAGGCCGCGGCAACTCTCTCGCGAGCATTATGTATAGGTTTTATCTGACGATGCAAAACATCGTTATTCTTCAAATCGCGCTTCCAGGAATCATTTTACGTTACACAAACGTACACCGCTGAATTATTGCGACACGGAGGTGCGCTCCATGTAGATCGGTCATCGCGGCTTTCCTCGTCGAAACGCACGCAGACGTCGCCGCCCGCGTCGCGCCGGTTGCGTGAGCGCGGTGCGGTATTGCTGTAAACTCTCTCGTGCGTTTCTCGGTTTCTCCCGCCGCGTTGTCGTGTGCACGGCACAACCAGCGTCGCGTGACGTCGTCGCGTTCTAGTCGATATACCTCGCGACGAGTGAAGACATTAAATAACAAAGCGCGTATCGGTACGCGTCAATGTGAGGTCCGATTCTCGGAGCGCGACAACGTTGAGGCAAAAAATATCCCCCCCCCTCTCACCTTTTTAACAATTGACAAAAGTTAACTTTTATCGGTGTTTCCGTCGACTACAGCGACGATTGAAAGATGACCGAAGAGAGAAAGAGAGAAAGAGAGAGAGAGAGAGCGATACGCCGAGAGGATTAAAATCTGAAATGGGGTAGACTTAGGTAAGGGATTAAACAGATTCCATTTGATCCATCTACACCGCGTACGCGAGGGCGTGTATTTACGCGTATATTTGGGCGGCGGTGGGCGCCGTAATTCGAGGCATAATTCCTCGTTTGACCGTGCGATTTATCGTCGTTGCCAATGCATATACGTCAACGCGATAGTTTCCCCGGCGGCAGCGTATGAGGTATAAAGCGAGGCCCGTCATTTCCTTTGTAGAGACGCGTTGTGCCCGATGCTAAGTTTAGCGTATCACGGCTGGGCTGCCTTCAATAGTAAATGACACTCGGATGCGGTAGTTTGCTGTGCATGTTGTAACGATGACGATTTGCGACGCGACGCGTTGACGTGATGCTTAAGGGAACAATGAGGCGCGATGCGTTATCTTTACGTGAACGGGATGCGTTACACGACGTCACTGATCTGTATTTAGTGCAGCAGCATTGGCGATCACCGATTTCAGGCGATGTCAGCGCCAATGGGAAATAAGCAAATAATTTTTGCTATTTAAAATAAGTTTTGCTTCGGCCTCTGTGTGTGTGTGCGCTATTTTAATTCATCTATTAGAATTATTCATGACGCCAGGCGTTGTCAACAGGAAGTTCAAAATACTAAAGTTTAAAATCTTGATGTGTCATAGTTTATGCCAATCGAACAATGAAAGAGCAAAATATCGTAATGATAATATAAAAGCACATTTATATTTTTCATTTTATATTGAATTAAAAAGAAATTTTAGTCATAAAAGTCCATATAAACGTGTAACATCGCGCTCGTATTATTTTCGGGATCGAAATATTTTAAAATCGTCGCGTTTCATACGCAGAATTTCTCTCGGTCAAATTCTGGTAATTTAATACACAGTTAATGCATCATTAAAAATCTGCGCGATACAAATAAATTACGGCAACATAATCCCAACTGGGAGGCTCCGCGCGCGAACGTGCGGGCTCGGCGGCGCGCGGCGCGGCGACGGGCGACGGGCGGCGGGCGGTGGTGCTCGCATAAAATCGCTCTTTCGTCTCGTTCCATTTTTGATACCCGACTCCCTCGGCCCTTGCGACACTGCGTAATTACGACATCTAAACGATTTACGGCGGAGGTGTGACGGCGAGGGAGGAGTCCTCCGGCGGCGTCGCGACGCCGTTGCCGGCGCGTACAAACCGCATCACCGCGACGCGACGCGGTCCTCGGGGAAGGGTTGAGAGCGTGTCCGGTCGGGAAATAACTTTCTTACCTACTTACGCCTTCATCTCCTGACGCCGACTAACTGCGAAACGCCTCGAAACCCCTGGCTTCCTATCGCATTGTGACGCGGAGGAAGACTTGTCGTTGTCTCTTGCTCCGGCTCTGAGCTCTTGTTTCGCCTTCGACAGACCGCGACCTCCGTAAAGTTTCGACGGTTAAGACACGTTCCAAGTTTCGATGATCGTTGCGAGATTAGAAAGCGACGCGTTCTCGGCGGAAGTGAAGTTCACGTATGTGATCTTTGCCCTAAACTTACTGTCGATCGTAATGAGCATTTGAGCGCTGCGATCAATCGTCAAATATTATTAATGGAGAGGACGCGCTAATAATCTTGGCGATAAAGCTGCAACCGCGATTGTGTTGTGTTTTAATTAAATGTTTACAGATATTAGACTACAATATACAGATTCGAGTTTCCCATCATTAAAATTAAATAAATATATCAATCCCGCACGTATTCGACGCATTGTCACTTAATTTTCTATATATACAATTACATTTTGTCGATTTTATCGTAAATAATGAAATTTATACCAATCGTCTTACTATTTTTAATTGCTGATCAAATTGATAATATTTAGATAATTAATAAGAGTTAACCTACAGTTATATATTAATAATTTATTTTTAATTATTGTTTAATTAATTAAATTAGAATGCGGCAATATGGCAGTAAAAGAAAAAATAAGAAATATTATAAAAAAATATATTTTTATTAATAAGTATGTATATTTTTATAAATAAGCAATTTAGCAACTGCTTGATGTAATTGTCAGCTAATTGCAAATATTATAACGGATATAGCCATTTTCCGCACATTGGTCATTAATAAAAGAACGTATCTCTAAAAGAACTCGATCGGATTTAAAGGTCGTTAAATTTAAGACGGTGTGTATCGATGCTTAAATATTGCTGTGAAGTATAATAAGAATTCGGGTCACGAGTTTATAAATGTATATTCTTGGGCTATTAAAATGGAACTATGGGTAAATTCCATATACATATATTTGTCGTATATATTGCAAACATATCGGTATATTGAAAATACAGAGTGTTATTTTAGTGACATGCTCGTGAAAATATTGTTAGATAGAACAGATAAAACAAGCGGACGTTTTGCCTTTAGCATATAAAAATCGAATTATAATTTCACGATTTATTTAATACTTTGTTAGGACTGAAAAACATATGTTGGCATATAATATAAACGATGTTTGCTATATAAAATGTGACATTTCTACATCTATATATATAAAACAAAGTCGGGTTATTTACGCACTATTTATAACTCAAGAACAGCTGGACAGATTTTGTATTAAGACTATATAAAATATAGGGGTAGAATTTTCCGGAAGAAACTATAGAGTGTATAGTTTTTCGTTATACCGGGGCGAAGCCCGTGCGAGCTTTGTCCTCCGTCCTAATAAGAAATATAACGGGATTTCATATTTAATAAAAAACACCTTTGGAAACAACTCTTTTACTAATAATCATATATATTTTTTATATAGCCAATTTTTTATATATAAATTTATTATTATAGACAGTTTCAACAATGATTGTACAAATCATTTCAAATACATTTATTTAACTTGTACGTAGAAGGCTAATGCAATGACTTCTGTATTAATATTCTGCCATTGAAGCGAAAAACATTAGACTCGCAAATATTATAATTTCCACATTTGAGAACGGAACGTCAACTTGATAAGCAATCATAAGTCATTATCATTTTTTATACGGATTAAAATCACGACTTACAGTAAAAAAATTAATACTCATGTAAGTTCATCGGAACAACACAAAAAAAGCAAAGAAAGAAGGAAAAAGTCTGCGAGCAAGGAGTCAGTCGTGCATGGAAATCGCCGCGCCACATGTCATATCGATAATCGTCGGTCTTTCTGCATATAAGAGAAGGCAAGGGCTGTCGTGGGGTCGCGCACGTGGGACACGCAATCTCCGCTGCCGGACATTGTTTATTATTCGTGGCACATGTGCAACTTGAACGAAACTCGCGCGAATGCCCGTGTAATGAATCGTATTTTCTAGCGTGTGACGCGCGGCGTGTAGAGCACGCACGCATACGCGTGTCGTGCGTGTATAGGTATACATGCGAGCACCGAGTGTCCAGCAGTCCAGCATTGCGCTGATAATCGTATTTACCAAGCCGTCCACCGCGAGCCTTCTTCACGTATATTTTACTTGTCATTCCGCTCCTCGAAGGTATATTAACTTTCTAATTCGAAACGTGTGAAATCACAGTATGGAAGATACGTATCTCTTTCAATTAAAAGAGCAATAATGATAATTCACAAACAATTGTTGCGAAACATCGTTGCGGAATATTATTTTAATTCGATCGAAGTTACGTGCGTTTAATTTATTAAGCTACACACGCAACTTATCGGTATATTATTCGATTAGTATCAATTGCAGTTTTACATTCCGCGTTGATTAAAATTTACGCAGATAAAACGTTAAAATATTTAATAAGATTACATGGGGAATTTTCGTAATTAATTTTTCCAAACTGCGAAATGCTTCTTCGTGCGCGTTCCTTTATACCTCCTAAATGTAATTTTGCTATAGGTAGTTCTGTTATCTTTCATTACCTTATCTACCTTGTAAGCAGGTTTCTTATAGGATACAGCGTATACGCATACAGTTGTTTCAAATTGCCAATAATGCACATATATTAAGAACATTACATACACTAAGGTACATTTGTTTGCCGGATAACTAATGGAATTAAATGCGGGAGATACGAGGTATGTCAGCGGGGAAAACAGTTATGCCCAATGGTACGGACCGATAACGGTATTTAAACTAGGCTTACCAGCGCTCAACATCTGTTACAAGTTCCCTCCGCATGGATATTTCTCTATATCCTTATCGTTATGTATCTATTTCGCGAAAATTGTTACGTCATGCCGGCTAGCTCTGTACTGTCAATAACGATTCAGATTAAAATTTTAATCAATCTAAATGCATTACACTTATGTATATATTGTATATAAGAAGGAGTGCATAACTGCCTTTTGCTAAAAATATTTACATGCGGTACCCGTCGCTTATAAACTATTATAACTGAGTTCATAAGAAGTTTAATAGCACTTTAAAGAAACGGGAAGGAAGGAACGATGGCGGGATGATAATAAAAAGATTCGCGAAATGTTTAACATAAAGAAAGATATTAATTACATGCGGAAATTGCTAGATACTTTTGATTAAAGAGCGAATAATAATAACACATCTTTAACTAACTGATGTAAATTATTACATATGTTACTAATTCGTAAAAAAAAAAATTGTGAACATATGCTTTGTTTGGCAACAATGTGAATTCTTGTAAATTCTGAAGAAATTCGCGCAAATAATCTCAAGCGACAAGTAACCATTCCGTTCATTCCGCGCGTTTTCCGTGGCCGTCCCATTCATTCCAATAATGTTCTGCGATTATCAGGCGGAAACATTCTCGAGCACTTCGTACATTTATATCGCACGGTAGGCGTTAACATCGCGCAGTTTGCGCTAAGAAGAGTAGCATGCAACTTTCCCGATGGCAATTGCGCTTCCAGTCCGCGAGGAGTCTTGAGGGACCGTCGCGTCGGATACGCGAGCGATACGAATTCGCGAAGAGAGTAGAGCGGATGGAAGGGAGAGAGGAGAGAAAATAGATGGAGCGCGTATACACACCTTTCTAACCGTGCAGTGTACGTCGACGCACGCTCGCGTATTTTCTCGTAATCCATAGCGTTGCGTGCCTCGATAACGCGCCGACCCGCCGACAACGGTATTTTATGGTCTCGCACCTTCTCGCCTCCTATCCCGGGCCTCTTCCTTTCAGCACCGATATCTCCGCGTTTGCATTTACGTTAAGGTCATCCGCCCACGCGCGCATGGCACCATATAACGTTACCTCAGCATCGGCGCGATCGGTGACGCGATACGCCAGTTTTACTTGTTATTACGTTGCTTCTTAAATTAGACTTTAGACTTTAGGTATTCGATAAGATCCAGATGGCATTAACTGGACGAAATTAGCGACTCGCTAACGAATGCGAAGTTTTGTGAACTCGCGCGCGTTAGGATTATCGCGATAAGCAGATGCGCGCTCAATCTGCGGGCTGTCGCTCTTCTCGACGTTACTTTTTAAATTAAATCGTGAAACATTCCATGATTATATAACCGATATTTGACATCTTGAAAGTGACGACGATCTCGAAAATTACAGAAATTTTTGGCGAGCCAAACAAATCTTAAAAATTATGGAGCATATTAAACATTACACAAGTTTCGAAAATTTTAGCAATCGTGATTTTGTGAAGCGACAAGTCTCGAGAGTATAAGAATTCGAATTACAAAAGACAAAAGAGAGCATGATACAAATGACTTTGTAAAAGAATCTCATTTTTAATGGGGTTAACGCGATCGTTTATCAGTAATATTCTAGGTGTAATGCATAAAAATATTATATCAACGAGAGTGCACGCCTGGCTTTATTGTAAATCGCAGTTGTATTTAATCCGCAATATCGTATTCTACATACCTATCGTGCCGGTGATGAATTCCTTGCATTATACTGGCGTTTTGCCATCAAGTTATGTAACGCTTGTATGTGTGTCTGATGTGTAACATATTACCGCCAACGATATACGTTACGATAATAGGGGCCTTTTAATATTTGGCCAGCTGTCGATAATCTCTCTACACTGAAAAATTCACAACGTGTGCGACTTGTTTCTATTTTTTATTTTTTATTTTTAGTGAAGCGCGATTTTAACAATGTTGCTGCCCTTTCCACATTCAGCATCAAGATTGATACGTTTTTTCGTAAGATGATATATTTCGTAAGATTATATATTTTACTATTAAAAATTTTTCTTTCGATCACTTCGCGTGATCAAATAAATACATTGGAAGAAAACAAGATTTATCAATTAATTATCAATTAATTAAATTCTCAACACAACAAAAATAATTTACTTAAATTTCTAAAAAAACAAAAATATTTGATTTAATATATATATCGTCTGAAAGGGATTAAAAATTCCTCTAAATCTATGCCTGTTAAATAAATTGCTTTTAGTTTCAATAATACGGATTATAAGAGTGTGTGTTCCTTACAATGTTGAAAGGGGCGATCAAAACAAAGGCGACATTAATTCACGTTCGTCAGTATTTAGTCATGCTCTCTAAACCATTCTAACTCCGATACGATATACGAGCACTTATTGTATCGATCGTAAACGTAGCATTGCTTGATATCATAAACCTACATCGGCACGTTTGGTTCCTGTATTAGGCACGCTGCTAGTTCCGTTATGTATTCATTACCTTGAAAAAAACAAAGTGGTAGTATTATACCTCCAAATAGCTTTATTCTGTACATACTGTTTATAAAATGCGTAATATACTACAAAAAGGCGTGATATCCGCACAAAATTACTTTTTTTTTTAAAAAGTAAAAAAAGGCGCCGAGTACACGTATAGTAGTGTATATGTTGTTACCTAAAAAAAAATGAAAGTGGTAGTATTATACTTCGAAAAAACCTAAGTAACAAGTGGTAGATTTTTATATCTCGAAAAATCTCGAAAAAATCTAAGCAGTAGTATCTTTATTTCCGAAAAATTATAACCCAAGTGATACACGTCACAAAATTATGTTACCTTATCAAAAAGAAGAGTCGCGCTTCAAGTGATCTATTACAATTACAAAAAAGAAATGATATCTAGGCTCTTTAAATTAGAGCGCCAATTACAGAGAGAACATGTATATTGCCTCAAAAAATAATTGTTGCACTACTTTGAAAAACCTTTACATTGTGTCAATTAGAAAAGAATGTATGATAACAATTTTATAAGATTAAAAAATTTTATTTAAATTTAACAAAGGAATACAAGATATTTAAATACAAAGTTTACATGTGTATTTTTTAATGGTCGCAAAGAATTACAGAGGTAACAGTATACAAAATACAAATATTTTATTAAAATATTTAATCCAACGAAGGAATACAATTTGTATTTAAATATAAAATTTTTATATGTATTTTTCAATAGAATAAAATATTTAATCACAAAGAATTACAAAGGTAACAGTACAAAATAAAAATATTTTATTAAAATACATAAATTTTTCTTGTAAAAAAACTTGGCGCTGTTAGACCTCGAAATTTTAAATAAATAAATAAATTTATTCTATACTTAATTATAAGCCGCATTATCCGCCGTCCGCGTCGTCACGCACACCCATATCATTCACTCCCACATCCACGCTGATAATCATTTAATATTACTCCCATCGCATTTTTCTCTGAATTATTTTTATTTACTGTTCTTATTTATTTAAAATTTCGAGCTAAAATTGTTACGGACTATTATTTCTAAAGAAAACAACAATTTAATATTTTGCTTAGTTTTTTTTAAATAATAATCTGTAACCCTTTTAGTTGTACACCTTGTATATATTTTTCAATTTCAACATAAAACATAATCGCAATAAAGCATGATTAATGTTAATAAGTCGTTAACTGTAAAATTCTTTATTTATTTTTATTTGCGTGTCTTACTGAATGTTGTTCGCAACTGTATATGTACCGATATCTTCAGGTATCGATATTTTTGATAATTATTTTTACGTCAGACATAATTTTAATTCATCCAATTTTTATTATGCCTAGACATAATTTTTGTCCAATTTTTATTATGTCTAGACATAATTTTAATTTAGCGATTTTTATTATGTCATGACATAATTCTAATTCTGCCGCTAGGGAAATTTTAAGTCGATTCTTATGAATCAAGCTTGAATTCAATGTCTTATAGGTGTCCCAGGATGCCGATGACAAGGTCCACATAGTGCGCTCTATAGTTTTCGGTGTACAGGTGTATTAATACCTTGAATTCGATGGCCACGTGTTCCAAGTTGCCGATGACGAGGTCCACATAGTGCGCTTCGTAGTTTTCAGTGTCTACATGTATTAATACCTTGAATTCGATATCTACGTGTCCTACATTGGGTGCATTCAGCCGATACTCTGCTAGCCTAGCAATCGTGAGCAGACGCTCGTTTTCGCTCGTTTCCTCTCTTTTGACCTAATGGATTAAAAGGAGAGGAAACGAGCGAAAACGAGCGACTGCTCATAATTTCTAGGCTAGCGGAGTATCGGCTGAACGCACCCATTTAGATTTAAAGTTATTAATACACCTAGACACCAAAAACTATGAAGCGCATTATGTGGACCTCGTCATCGGCAACCTGGAACACGTAGACATCGAATTCGAGGTATTATTACACCTAGACACCAAAAACTACCGAGCGCGCTATCTGGACCTCGTCATCAGCAACCTGGGACACCTAAACATCGAATTCAAGGTATTAATACACGTAGACACCAAAAACTACGGAGCTCACTATCTAGACATTGTCATCGGCAACCTGGAACACTTAGACATCGCAATCAACGTATTATTACACCTGGACACCGAAAACTATGAAGCGCACTATGTGGACTTCGTCATCGGCAACCTGGAACACTTAGACATCGCATTCAACGTATTATTACACCTGGACACCGAAAACTACGAAGCGCACTATGTGGACCTCGTCATCGGCAACCTGGGACACCTATACATCGAATTCAACGTACGATTACACCTGGACACCGAAAACTATGAAGCGCACTATCTGGATCCCGTCATCGGCAACCTGGGACACGTGGACATCGAATCCAAGGTATTAATACACGTAGACACCGAAAACTACGGAGCGCACTATGTGGACCTTGTCATCGGCAACCTGGGACACCTATACATCGAATTCAACGTACGATTACACCTGGACCCCGAAAACTATGAAGCGCACTATCTGGATCTCGTCATCGGCAACCTGGGACACGTAAACATCGAATTCGAAGTATTATTACACCTAGACACCGAAAACTACGGAGCGCGATATCTGGACCTCGTCATCAGCAACCTGGGACACCTAAACATAGAATTCAAGGTATAAATACACGTAGACACCTAAAACTACGGAACTCACTATCTAAACTTCATCATCGGCAACCTGGAACACTTAGACATCGCATTCAACGTATTATTACACCTGGACACCGAAAACTACGGAGCTCACTATGTGGACCTTGTCATCGGCAACCTGGGACACCTAGACATCGAATTCAACGTACGATTACACCTGGACACCGAAAACTATGAAGCGCACTATCGGGATCCCGTCATCAACAACCTGGGACACGTGGACATCGAATTCAAAGCAGTAATACACGTGGACACCGAAAACTACGGAGCGCATTATGTGGACCTTGTCATCGGCAACCTGGGACACCTAGACATCGAATTCAACGTACGATTACACCTGGACATCGAAAACTATGAAGCGCATTATCTGGACCTCGTCATCGGCAACCTGGGACACCTAGACATCGAATTCAAGCTTGATTCATAAGAATTGACTTAAAAATTCCCTAGCGGCATTTTCTGCCAAGCGTAGAGAATCTTCTTTTCCGTTAACTCAATACCGCGTGTACTTGGCGCGAGACACTACCGTGTCTCTTGATATATTATTTATATATATACCTAATTTTTTTACCTAAATAGAAATCTTCCTTCTGACCGATAAGTCTATCGACCTAATTTCGAAATACGCGCGCGATATCGAAACTGGCGATACCTGCGCCGCCAGCGTCGAAAAAGTGAAAGTAACGTTTCTGATTATGACGTCATCATATCAGACGTCGGCGTTAGAAGTAGTATTCGTATCTTAAAAATAAATTTTCACATTTGGACTTTCCGTCGCAATATCTCCGTTCGTAGGGCACGTAGCGGAATATTATGAGAGAAACCCCTCCCTAATTGGACCCCAAGCTATCGATCAAGCCTACTTAGAACTTGATCCGTTCACTCGTTATCGAGATCTCAACATCTCGAGTACTCGCAACTCGTCGCGTCGCGTAAAAGAGTCACGGTCGGTCTCGCTCCGCGTGTACTTGGCGCGAGACACTACCGTGTCTCTTGATCAGTCACAGCATTTGTTGTCGAGAGCATTGATTTGTTGTTGTTGCTATATACATCGCAACATGATTGTAGACAGTTTTTTTAACGGCGACAGGCGTTAAATACTTAGATATTCAATATAAAAAATTACAATATGCAGTTTAAAAGGGCCATTTTATATTCGTATTATATTCGATCAAAAATGGTATTAATAATAGGGTCCTCTTCAACGCATTATTAAGAAAAAATATGGCGAACATTCTAACATATATATATGTATATATGTTACATATGTAAAAGAAATTGTTTTTAAACAGCGTTTATAAATAGTTAAATGTATAAAATGTAATACCTGCCACACACACACTGCGAAATAAAATTCAATAAATAATATTAGATATTATATTCGGTTACACAAACAACGATTGTATCTGTCCGGAACGCAACAGAGATAAATAGTTCATCCGGGTAATAACCAAGTCCGCATGGGACGTAAGCGACTATAAATACCGGCTATCTTATGCATGGCGATGCCGATGTTAGCCGATGCCGCCGCGCCGATTGTATCACCCTGATTATAGTGTAACGCTGCCTGTGGCCGCGGTCTGCATTTCGCTCTCTCTCTCCGATTCCGCGGCGGGCGGAAGCGATGCGGTAGCGAAATAAAAAAAGCGCTGCGGGAGCCTGGCAGCGAAAGTTCCCAGGTGATTGGTCGTGGGAAATATCGCGGTTAGGAAGAGGCTGATAAAGTGGATCGATGAGTCGATATATAACGGAACGGAGGAGGGGGAGTATCGCGCGGCTGGTGTGAGAATTTATGTGGATATAAACAGACGAAAGTTTCGCGGGGATGCATGAATGGTGGCGCGGCGCGGCGCGGCTCGAGGCTCAACGCAGCAACGCGGGCACGCGTTAACGGAAAAACAGAAAGAACAAACACACACAGAACCGCGCGCGCGCGCGCGCGCGTACGCGTGCTGATCACCAATATCGGAAAAATTAACGGGCAAAGAGTCAGAGTGACGGGCCATTAAATTGAAATCAGCGATCCGATCGAAGTCAGTGCGGCGTCACTTCGCGAAAGTGCACCGCGTCGTTTTTAATCGAGGGGGCGGTTGTTTCAACGTGGATATGGGTATAAGCTGTGTGCGCCTCTCGTATGCCTCGCGATTGAAAACTTAGAAAATAGAATATTAACTGTATTCTATAATAGGCAGGTTGGTCATTAAAAAGGTATGAAGTACCGACGTTGATGAGTATCGAGTATGTGGCGCATAGAATAAGAGAAGTTATATATATCTTTTACAAAATCGTTAGAATATTTTGCGTCGCCGGAAAAACTTCACTAAACCAGAATTAAATTGTGAAAAAATAAAAATGGCAATTTTTTTTATCGCTCCATTTACCTTACCAAAATTATTTAAAAACATTAAATGATATTGCGCTATTATTCGATTTAATTGACGTCCGGCAAATTAATCAATCAAAGAGGAAGTGATCGAATTGTTATTTAATTTGCGTATATGAATTGATTAATCGCACTTGTGTCTCCCTCCCTCCCCCTTTCTCTGTTCCTACATGGAGAAGAAAGTTAAAAACCATTGATTAATCTAATGAATCCTTATAGCGCGGGGTGCAACCTAAATTGCACTCCGGGTTTGAACTTTGACACTGAGCGATGCAGCCGTTCGATCGAAAGCAGATCGGCACTGAGGACTGGATCGCGTATATACGAATGCGCACATCGCGCAAATGCGCACCTTTCCAACCCCTAATGCCAATGACCTGCTCGCTTATAGGCGCAAAGTCCTAGCTATATCTGACCGTCTGTATGTTGCCTATTCTTAGCACGAGGAGCTCCATATGCATACTATATATCCCCCGTACATGCTATATATCAAGGTGTACACGCTCTTACGTGCGCAGCGCGCGAAAATACGTCGGTCGTGCGGCTACCGATAATTGATGTGACGCTTATTTTTCAAGATGCAACGCGAGCGACTGATCGATCCTAAAAAATTTCGTCTCCCAATGAGAATCTGACTTTTTTCCCGATTGTTTGATTTGCGAATGTTAATTGATTGCTTATTTAAATATTACTGGTTCCAATCTTGGGGAACACGAAGAACAAGATTAAATGAATGTTAAGTTAATAATCTTGCGAGTGATCGCAAACTGGACTAAAGAATTTTTTTAAAGTGGCAATTGAATAATATTATTTTGTTGCTCTACATAGCTTTTATTTTAAAATCTTTAAATAATTATATAAAGACATGTGTGAGATATAGTGTTTAAAAAATTAATAATATATATCAATTTTGAGAAAAAAAGAATATATATGTGTTTATGTATATGCATATGTATAAAGAAATATTGAGAAATAGAAGTTATATTTTATAATAGAATTGTTCTGCAAAGTTATGACAAAGTTTGTATTTTACTTTAATTCCAAATAAAAAAAAAACATTTTTATTATAATTTTATGTATTGATACATATACGAGAATCGCTTTTTAAATTATAATAACAATTTTGTACTTGAGATTAAGAATAGTAGAAAGAAAATAGCTAACTTATAGTAGTTAACTTTTTTAAGTTTTGCCTTTATTTTATTATTCTCGAAAATATAAACCAAGTATTTATAGTAACAAATATTTCAATAAGGTATTGAAAATTCAGCTGTCACTTTTAATTCGCCATGAAATAGATTTAACTGCCTAAAATTTTATGTATATAACGTAGGATAATCTTAAATCAGACAGAGATACTTATCATTATCTCATTTTTTATCTTATTATTTTAACATACATTTTAAATGCAGAATCTATTTTATGATCATTACAAAAGTATTGAATTTAGTATCAATGAGAGATATGAATAGATTTGCTCTTCGTTTTCTTTATAAAGTAACACGTAGATTAGTATATTATGAATATCTTAAATTTATAAAGATGCCAAACAAAACGGATGAACTTTAACATCGCACCGTCGAGCACTTCTCATTTCACGCGAATTGCGAAACATCGCGAAACGGTCGGATATATGTTGCCGCCCATTATTACTCGCGTTACAATCGCGTTTCGCGGTTCATGAAAGACGCGGTCGTAAGTTACACAGGCAGCAGGAAGAGAACCGTCAGGGCCATTTGATAAGCAACCGTGTTCATTATTGCACATTAGCCCAGTTATCGTCACGTCCTCTCTTTACCTCCTACTTCTAGCTCGCTACGTCTTTGCCGCGTCCAGCGACGCGAATGTGACTTCTACACACTCCGCTTGGTATGCCTTAATTGGCACGTGTATCATAGCTGCGTGTATAGCTGCAAGATATTATTCTCACCTGATTAATTGTGCCTGAAATATTTTGCATCTGTCTCTATCATTTACACAGACATTTACGTGCTTGGATAATTTATGCAGGAAAGAAGCAAATATTATAGATTTACTGTATGATAACAAGATAGAGTATACTCACTCACTTTTATTTTTTGCCGCAGATGAAACTATTTCGAAAAGACTACGAAAATTATTTGAATATAATTATTCAAATGAAATCGAGTGTCATTTTTTAAAGAAAATTTCCCAGTTTTGCATTCTGATTTAATTAAAATTGACTAACAGTTAGTTTAATGTTTCAAGATTATTATTAAAGTAGATTGTAAGGCAGCAGTGCTTATTTTTTATGTACGCGTGCATACACACACATACAGAGAGAGAGAGAGAGAGAGAGAGAGAGAGAGAGAGAGAGAGAGAGAGAGAGAGAGAGAAGGCTTTTATAATTTTTCTCTAACAAATTAAATGCTGATCTTTTAGAGGAAGAGGCGAGTCAGGAGTATATTGCGTAACTATCATCTATATTTGATTCTCCACAATACTAAGACTAGAAGTCATGCGTGATAATAGCCTCTCTCGGCAGTAAAAAAAAGGCCGTTGGCCGTATATCTGCGCTGTGCCGGAAACCGCCCCGAATTAAAAAAGGAGACATAACAAAGAGTCCTTTCTTTGTAGGTCGTCTTCCACTTTTCCTTCCAGAATCCACGTAAAAGGTGGAGCGTCGTTAGCGCCGTCCTCTTTCTCATAATTTTTTTTTCGTGTTCACAGTTTACTTTCACGCAAAGATAGATGTATATTACGTAGAGTAATTTAAGAAAATAATAAGGATTAGAACATCTTATTAAGGATAGGTCGGGATAGATAAATGTATTACACATTACACGAACACTTTTAGTATAGGAATTACGTCGTAATTTATTTGTAATACAACGTGCAACACAATTAAACTTTCTTAGTCGTAACCTTCTCAATCCAGTCCCTGTTAGAGCATCTAAATACATAATTAGAAGTGAGATATTTACGACGCGAGTACGAGACCTTAGATTTCAATTAGCATAATCCGCGTGCAACCGCATGCTTTTTATCGCGCTGGCAAAGCGGTCTCCACGCGTCACACTCGATGAAGTGGTCGTCAACAAGTGCATTGCAACTTCTATAACTTCAGTCACGACACTTTCGTAATATGAAATTAATTTAGGAGGACAGCAAGTTAAACACTGCAGAAAATATATAACAAAGCAACATTACATACATGCAATATGAATGCAATATCGACCATGAGTCCGCTATTATGCACTTATATTCTTACATTTATAGTAATTTATACTTGTATAATTATTTTTACATTTTTTTAAAAAAAAGAACGAAGAAAATAAAAACGGCGGTTTAACCTAATAACGCGATTATCGCAATTTAATTTTTGCTAGGAATCAATCGTGACATGATATTTGCGATATTCTGAGTACCGCGTACTCGATTAAATATAGTTATAAAAATTCGCGGAATTTATTACCATGAGATTTTACGTATAGCGTCAATTAAGATGGAAACATATGTTTCTGCTCCTCGGTGAGAGCCAATAAGATACACGCACCAAAAAGGGTTGTCGCGAGGGAAAGAGGAACGTGTTTAATGAAAACAATCCTACTTTATAATCCGCGATAAATCTCGTGACGCCGCTCCCGTTTTATCGCCGAATTCTATCATCTCGATCCGGACCGGGAAGGTCGCCTCGACTCGTAGAAGTGAATTGGCGGGTACGTCCTACGAGATGACATGAGTTGAGAGGATGGGTTAACGCGAGTTCCTAGAAGGGTTGAAGAACCCGAGGTACACGCGCGCGCGGGGGGAGGTGCGACGCGGCGAAGAAGGATGGCGATGGGGAGAACGACTGTCACGCGAAATGAGGTGCGCACGGTGGCGAAGAGACGAGACGTGGGTGGCGGAAGGGCGCGAGCCCCTTTTCGGGGACTATTAGCAGTTTAGCTTCTACAAAAGCCTTCTAATTGTACATGAAATTTGCTCAGAGAGAGAGAGAATACACCTTCAAGAGTGACAATATACCTCCTTGACACAATGTGGAAGAGAAAAAGAGTGAGACGGAGAAAGAATGTGTGCGAAAGAGGAAGGGAGCGAAAGGCACGTGTCGGTGTATACCATGCACGGAAGAGGCGAAGAGGGCTGATGGCGAAAGAGGAACAGAGTCGGTTTATTCCTCGGGCGTTTGTTAATTTGCCACGCGAGCACATTACGGCCGCTTGGTCGTCCCAGCAAACAGAAATGAGAAAAGTCGGGGGGTGGTTCCCGTAGCTTCGTAGCTTCGTAGTGGATATGGATGTCACCCGGTGTCTTATTGTCAGCGCGATGAAGGGAGAAATGTGATGGAGTCGATGAACTCCGAATCTTGCGACGGAAGAAGGGTTTGAAGTATTGCCTGTCAATACGAGAAGCCACATTGGTTTTTTTCACTGTCTCATTGAAATTTTAAGTGATTTAGAAAATAACAAAATAACAAAATAGAATTATTAAAATAATATTTTTAAAATTATTATCTATATATGAAAACGATACTAATATTTTCTAAAATTATTATATTATATTAACAATAAAAATTAATTAGATATTAAATGAAAATGCATTAATTGCATTTTAGCAATAATATAACTATAGATTTGCTTTAAATTTATTTTAAAATTTTGATTTACAATATTAGATATTACAATATAATAAGAGTTCAAAAACTTTTATTACATCAATATTACATTATTAATCCTCTATTTTAGAAAGAAACTGTTGAGAAATAATTGAATCGATTTTGCAAACGCTATCATAGAGAAAGTAATATAATACAATTTATTACATTTTGTATTTATATTTATATAAAAAGATATATTATTTTATTTTATTAGACGTTATTTTTTATGTTAGAAATTTTATTTAAATTTTATTGTTTTGCAAGACTGGCATACAGGTACATAAATAAAATTTCTTACTTTTTTTCAATGCAATGTAGCCGCGGTCATTAACATTAAGGGACTCGCTGTTGGATCGGCGCCGGCGCCGCGCCGCGGCGAGAATTTGTCGAGCGCGATGGGCGAAAGAAAAGGCGCGCTCCGGATTCGGATTTTTCATTAAGGAGACGTCGACTCAGCTATTCGGTTGCCCTCCTCTGCAGGGGGTGCAAAGCGGGAACCAACAAGCGATGGCACCGAAAGGGGGATGGCCCTTGCATAGCCTCGCGGTATAATATGGTGTGTGTGTGTGTGTGTGTGTGTGTTTGTGTGTATGTGTGTGTGGATTAATACGCGCAAAATCTGCCACCTAAAAGTTATTAATGACTGTCGTGGCGCTGCCTCGCTCGGCGACGCGTCAAAGATTTTATAAAGGAGGGGTTCCAACCCTCTGGACCACCCGACGACGTGCCTCGTCCATTCTCCAAACTGTCGAAAGAAAGGCAGTTGAGAAGTCAATGCGGTTGTTAAGAAAACAGTATCTCGTGTTCGATATCTTATTCATTAATATAAATAAAAATATATAATATGATATAAAAGATATATAACAATTTTTATAATACAAGAATTGGATTATTGTAATTTATTTCTCACGAATTGGTACGGAAACGGTTATTTTATGCAGAGTATATTTCCATATAAGCTAATCTCTCAACGTGCTAAATTCAATCCTCACGAACATGATTATAGATTGAACGAGATTCGCGTATCACATATGTCGGGCGATCGATGACTTTTAGTCGATTATCAGCGGCTCTTTAATGAATTTCTTGATGCAGGTAGTGAGGTAGCTGTCAATAATGACGGCGTTACCGGTGATTCCGCGCGCAGTTGTCGAACGAAATCGACCGGGTGGCCGACTGACAGAAATACGCGTCGTTTTCATTTTTAATCTTATCGCCGACACGGAAAGTCTATTAGGGCTGGTATCTGGCCACGCGTATTTTTGACCCGGCCAGGCGCCCGAATCGCAGTCGACATATTCGATTGCGTGGCAGAGCTTTCGATATCGTATTACTTAATGTGGGAATACAGTCCGCGAATTCCCGAATAAACGGGAAATGTAATTTAACGTTGGGTATAGGACGCCGAATAAACGTTGATGAAATCCAGGAGGGGCGTTGCAAATTTATATAATTGATATGTCGATTGTCGGGACAACTAATGAGAGATATAAGTTTTGATTTCTTCGTTGGAAAAATGTGTTTTCCACTTTCTTCATATTTCATATTAAACATTTTGCAACATTGAAGAGGACGCAGTACCCAGAATATTCGCGTGTTATAGACTTTCTTTTACAACTTTATATACATTTTCGTAATTTCCATTTCTTTTATGTTTGATTATTTATCCTGTTATTTATTGTAGCTTTTATAAAAATGGATAAATGATCAATGATGTGTTATAACGCTTTTAAAACCTAACGCCATGTGATTGAAACGCAATCGAATAAATGTCAAAAAGTAAATATTCGTTATACCTGGTGCACGTCGCCGTCGTAAGACACATGTATGTTACGAATTTGAAGTTTAAGAAACGTGCGATCGTATGAGCAACACCGCGTGAATATCTAACGATAAGTCAGCGTAATTGCATGGAGTTAAATATCGGATAAGTTTGATTGACAATGAAGGAATAAGAAATCAGAGGAAAAGAAATGTGCCATGTGTCACAATGCACGAGCTCGAGAATCAATAATGCAAATTTTAAAAGAAAGCTCGATGTATAAAATGTCACATTTCACGGATTGATTCGCAATGTGGTATAGAGTAAATTTATTTATATCCAAGGCGAAGTCTCTCTGTTTTGCTTTAAATGCACAGTTTTATTTAACCGTCTGTGAATGTGACGTTTGATACGTCGAATCATTTGTCTTCATTTACGAACGTACATTTATACGTGCTGATGTCATATCTCCATATTGTTGCGAATATATATTTCATCCGACAAATGAAACTCCTCCGGCGTTCTAATGAAAAATCTTTGCTCGTTACAAGACGTTAGATTAAAATTCGGAATCACGGCGACGGATAAAAAAAATGAGCATCCAGAGCGTGCGAAACGGGGCAAGAGCTCACCTCCGCGATTTCAAGAGCGCGCACCCTCAAGTTATCCCCTTCCCCGACTCATCCTCCAGCAAGGAGATTGAACGTGAATGCCCGGGACGGAAAAAAGCCGACAGCGTAACAGAAACGATACGGAGTGCCTGACGAGGAGTCACGCTGCTGGCGGCCGGGGCAGGATTTGCAAGGGGTTGCCAAAGGGGTCGAAACAGGGGGTGCAGATTTGAACAAGAGCTCGGTTGCTATGCAAATTGGAAAGATAATAATCGATTGTCGGAGGATGGTTGCGTTGATGGGCTCGCGGATGAGCGCGGCACCATCTCCCCACCTGGAAAACACGCCGATCTCCCTCGCCCCCTCTCCCTCCCCGCCCCCTATCGCCCCTCCGCCCCGTCCCTCTTTTTCGCTGGCCCCTCCGGCCCACCCCCGTATCGCCCATCCCGATCTCCCTCAAGGGAAATTATATAGTCTGCCCTCGACGTACCCCCGGCACCATAGACCGTCAAATACCTTACCTGTCCCGTCTGCATTCATTCCCTTTCGTGTCTCGTCCCTATATCGGTAGTCCGAGAGAGTCAGGATGGACACTGCGAATTTTTTGGACACCTTCGGCTGTGCCCGGATAATCGAGCGTCCGGCGATTGATACGCGCGCCACAATATTTTTTTCTTTTTTTGGTCTGAGGTTATTGATGCGAGTGTCTCGATGGGGATGATTTCAGTCAGTCACGATGATTAAATAGAATTGCTCTTGCGCGCGTAAATATTTATTATTGTAACAACACTTGAAATGGAATCGCGATAGAAAGGCACATTCGGATAATTATTCTTCACTCGTTAAATAATGTTCCATTATAAATGTTTTTTAACATCTAAAGGATTATAGCGCTTTTTCCTTGGTACGTTATTAAATTTATATGTATATCACATATTTATAAAAATAACAAATTGCCGTGACAAAAAGAGAGGAACATTGGCAAAGATATTGAGTAATTCGCATTATAACAATGTATTTGTCATCATGTTGCTTTAACGATCTTTGATCGGTTTTTTGATCAATTACGCAAGAGCGTGAACGCTCGATTATAGAGGCTTTCCGGTGTGTTGTTACCGATCTGCGGCGATTGCGCAGTCACTTCACAAGGGCTTACACACCGGAAGATTGACGCGACAAGATTAATCGATCACTCAACCGGCGCGGCGTAAAGAATTGAGAAAAATAAGCGGCCGCGCGCCGACATTATGACAAATGGTGTTTGTATCTTTTAAATTCGCCGGAATAAACGGCGCTGTAATAAAATCAGCATTGGCTCACGAACGCGGGGGCGGGTGAGTGAGTAAGCGTTTACTAATTGAAGAAAGATTCTGCGTATTAATCTTCCGTTCTCAGCGGCAGTTCTTCTACGTCTCGTTATTGACCTAATTTTACTACTACCTTGGCCGTGCACGCAAAATTATGAGGTACTCGTAGCGAAGTGACGTATTATATGTGAATTTGATCAGAACGATGTTGTTCTATTACGAAAGAAATATGTTGCTGCTTTAATATTTATTTTTTTTCCGATATTAAATGAATTTCTCCTCGCATCACGCAATTTATTTAATAACATAATCAGGTGAATATAACCTTTGAATCAGGATAAATTTTTGAAAAAATAAGTAAATTGTAGAATGCTGTAAAATTTAATATTCTATATGCAAATTTCAATCCTACAATAATGAGAAACATGATACGAAATGCTATTAATTAAAAGAATTAAACAAGTTGAAATTAATAATCGTTTTATGAAAATGTCTCGAAAAACGATACCTGTTACAGTTAAAAACAATATTTTAATGTAACAGTTGTTCTGTATAATGCATTTATTTATTGTTTTTGAAAGGGAGAAAGAGGATATATATTTTTGCAAAACCATTAAGATGTTATCTAATTTGTGTTTTATGCTAAACTCGTTTCATGTAAAATATAATTAATGAATGTCCACGCATAATAAGATTATATGTTTCTTGACGTTATAATTCGACGATAATGCTTTGTTGCAAATTCGTTGAGTCGCAGTCACGTGTATAGCGTTCTGACAATTAGCTCGCTCATAAAAGTTTCGTTAGTGCGGCTTTGCTATTTGCTTCTGCCTATTTGTATTGGCGCAACTTGTTTGCGTATGTAAATTTGCGAAGTACGTCATCGACTGAAAACGTCGTCTACGTACAACATTACACAGAGTCAATTTTCTTAAACATTATGAAAGTCGTTTATGCTGCTATATCGTTGAAAATTACACCGTGTGTATTTATGTTTAATAAATTAATGTTACGTTTGCAGTTTTTCGTGAAATTTAATTTTGCAGGCATTACGCGTAGTTTAACCTTAGAAAAATTATCTCTAAATAGTATGTCTATTCACAGTGAATCACGCGCCGACTAAAACTACACGTACAAGTTCTCTGTCCAAAGATATGCTAGGTTTTGTAATTGAAATGCATTACGCGATAAATACTTGGAATATATTAAGGAATGACACACTGTTTTGTGAAACTACAATAATTTTCAATGTTGTGAGAATTGGTTTTTCTACGTTTAACATTGTACTTTTTTCAAGATTACGTACATGAATGTTTTTTAAATTAAGAAAGAAATAGTAATAATATAGGAAATCTATCTAAGAATAGAAACTCGTCGTTTAAAACAAGCTTTATTTTAATAAATGAAGTTTTGAGACTATTGTACTAGCATACACATTCGAAATAAAAGGTTCAGCGAAACGCATTACGCGATAAACACTTGGAATATATTAAGGAATGACACACTGTTTTTGTGAAATTGCAATAATTTTCCATGTTGAGAATTTATTTTCCTCGATATTGTAGTTCTTTCAAGATTATGTATATGAATGTTTTTTAAATTAAGAAAGAATAATAGTAAAAATAAGAAATCTATTAAGAATAGAAACTCGTTAAAAAATTTTTTATTTTAATAAATAAAGTTTTGAAATTGTTATACTAGCACATTCAAGATGAAATGCATTACGTGATAAACACTTGGAATATAAAGGAGAATTACGATACTGTTTTGTGAAATTACAATAATTTTCAATGTTAAGAATTAGTTTTTCTCTGTTCAAAATTGTGTTCTTTCAAGATTATGTACGTAAATGTTTTTTAAACTGAAAGAAAAATATAGTAATAATAACAAATCCTTCGCTGTTTAAAAAAGGCTTTATTTTAATAAAGTTTTGAGACTCTTTATACTAGCACACATTCGAAATGAAGGTTGAGTTACTTGGGAAACAAATCTCATTTAGATATTCGACCATTTTCCCCACAGTGTGCCGAATGCATTTCAAAAACTTTCCGGACCAAACCAACCATCTCTCGCCTCTCTCGGGCGAGCGAGAAAATCCTTAACGAAACATTGGCGGGGGATAAATTAAGCAGCGATGCAACGGAGCGCGTGAGCGAGCGAGCGAGCGTACGAGCGTACGAGCAATGGGGATGACGGTCGGGAGGGGAGAGCGGCGCAAGGGAGGGCAATGGGTACTTAAAAAAGTAGGTTGCAAATGAGCGGCGCGGACGAGCGGCCAAACAAACGAAAGCGAGCGGAAAGAGAACGGCGCGCGGTATGGGACGGGAGCGACGAGGAGGCGAGCGTGCGAGAGGAGGAACGAGAGTTTCATGTTTGCGCATATTTCTCGTAATATTCTCTGTTTATCTCTATTGCCCCTTGTTTATCCAGTGTCCGTCCGTCCTGCACGACCGTGTGTGTCCGTCCTTCTATTTTCGTTTCTCTTTTTTCCTCCGGCTAGGTCCTTGCGTGCCCCGGCTGTCGCCGTCGTTGTCGTCGTCTTCGTCGTCGCCGCCGCCGCCGCCGCCGCGCCGCCGCCGTCCTTCTCCTCGCCTCGGCGAGGTGCACGTATTCATACGTGCATCTCCGTTCCTCCTAACACCACCTCCTATATATTCCAAGCGATGTTTACGTTCGAGATAAAGCGAGGAACAAACAGCGGGCGTCGAGCTCTCATGGTCACCGTACAGTCCATCATAGCAGCGCTTAAATGCGGTTGAGAAATCGAGGAAACCATCGCTTCGGCTCGGCCGAAGCGATTTCTCGCGTCGCGTCGCGTCGCGTCGCGTCGCGTCGCGTCGTGCCGAAAAAAAAAGAACGGTTTTAAATGAGTTTCAAGGTTCCGGGGTGTTGCAACAGTAAGTAAGCAAGAAATTTAAGGCAATAACGAACGGGTTATACACAAGTTATTTACGGTTCGGATACGTTCGGCGGTACACCATTTATGATTCAATTGACTCAATGAGTTTGCCGATTCGTCGTTGCCGCATTGAAAATTATTACGTTATTCCAATTGTTCGACGGCGTTGATCATATCGTCCGACCTTGCTTGCTTACCGTTATTTTAAGAAAGATTTTCCCGCGAATATAGTTTAACGCGATTATATATCCGCGCTATCTCGGGAATCTGTATTTCCCAACAATTTCCTTATCGTTTTTTCATTCGAGAAAACCTCGCGGTTATCAGGCTGCTTATAATCAAGAATCATTAGCGTGTAATCAACAACGAAGATCCATCATTATCCACGCAAACAATACGAAATCTCAATATAAGGTATGCAAATGTACTTGGCCGTAGCAATGCGCCAAGGAAACTCGCGGGGATCAGATTTTTCCACCTCCTATCGGCGGCGTGTGTTACGTTTCATCGAAACGTTTCCGTCGCGAAAAAGCGCGCGCAACTCCGTCCGTATTATCGCCATTACGCGCATTAATTTGCATCCCGAATTACCCCCTTGCAAACACTCCGTCTCGTGCCCGCGTGACATGTTATTACAGTCAAATGAAAGTCCGCGCGCGCGCGCGCGCGCGCACATATCGCGTACCCGTCTCCGATAAATATCGGCTTGCTCGCTCGCCACACTCGCACTCGAGCCCGCCGGGACTTGCGCCGTCGTACCGGGACGACGAATTACGCGCGCGAGTATCTGTGTTTCAAAATTTTCCTGAAACATCCTAGCCGTGTCTCGTCCAGGATGGAAAATCCTCGGAAAACGGCTCGCCGGACGCTCGCCGATCTCCAAGCGCGCGATTTACAGATCGATGTCCTAGGAGACCGTTCGCCTCGCGCATGGCCTCCTCCACAGTAAATGGGAAAAAAATAGCGAAAATATTCACGAATCGGTATTACATTATATTGGGACAAATATTTCATACGGACGTACGTACGATTGCACGAGAGACGGAGAGAGATCGGTGTGTAATTTCGTTGCATCCGCGCCTGTACTTATCGCGTGACCTGCCTTGTTATTCTCCGTTCTACGTCGTCCACCGTGCAAGCCCATCATCCCCGAGAGTAGAGAGGGGGGGTGTAATGGGGTCGAAAGCGAGAGGATGAGTGAGGGTGAAAGGGTGGGCGCGAGCGCATGAACGACGTCGGACGACTGATCGGAGAGAGAGATGGACAGCGGCCGATTCTTCGCATACCGAAAAAGAAAAAGGAAAAAAATAAAAAAAGGAAGAGAGAGAGAGAGAGAGGAGGGAGGGAGAGAGACAGGAATACGTGCCGAGCTGTATAACGCCGATGCGTTACAACGATTGTTTCTTCCCGTCTCGAGAGGCGATACGATAAAATCGATCTTCTAACGATCGGACTATCGATCTCGTAAACAACGGACGGGCGCATCGCGAAGAAAAGCCGCCAATGAAGCCCCGCAGCGTGTTGTTCCAATGCATTTACAATAACGACGTTGTTTATCTATCGGACGACAAACGACTGGTGGTTCCCGCCCTGCTACCCTCTCTCGCGTCCCCGTAACCTTTCTCCGCACCCTTCTCGTACGTGTAAGCTTTCCACTTCGCCCTCCCCCCTCCTCGTCCTCCTTTGCCTCCGTATTCAACGTCAACCCTCCACCTCTTTACCCCATTCATCTCCGTCTATATCGCCACTCTCCGTTCATTCTGTGTATATATACAATCGTTATATATTAAACACAGTGTAAGCTCGACAGGCCGGCCGAGTTGCAAACAATCGTGATGCGATCTCCACGCCGGTATACGAGTCGTATACGTTGACGTAATGCGGCAAACTATGTGGATGATCATCGGTGGATTTTTTGATACAGTCGCTTTATAAACTACTGCGTCGTCAAAATTGTACGTGAAAATTATTGTGAAATTCGAGAGAAGGAGAGTGAAAGAGAAAGCATCTGTAACATTTTGCAGAATACAATTACAATTTTCTGATAAGGTTAAAATTCGTCGCATTATGGAAGATAATAATAGAGAAGAATAATAAAGAGAAACAATGAAATAAAAACCCACTGTACATATAAAACTTTTCTTATTTTAAATAATATGTTTTATTTTATGCTAAAGTAATTTTTAGCCAACTCGCGCTATTTTTAAATTAAAGAATCGTCGTTGCTTACACACCTAATGTTGGATATTGTGATTATTAATCCAGCTTTAAATAATGTAATCGTAGAGTTTTTATTATAAAAATGGAAAAATATATAACACTTCGATCCGCTAGCCAATGAACGCTATGATGCAGTATCCGCAGGATAAAAAGAAGGAATTAGTTGACCGCGGTGAAGGTTCGTCGGCGTCATGAAGTCACAGGGGATCATAAGTAAGCATGAGGATAGCAGCGGCCGAGGAGAAACTTGTAACGAACTTCCGCAACAGTCCCGCGTGTGCGTGCGCGCATGCACTGGCGATTAACACGGACGGGCGTCCTCTCTCACCCCGCGACTCGAGTATCGTCTGGCTGATGTAAAAAACATGATGGCACACAACATGTTGTACGTTGCTTACACTACGACTCTTCTTATTCCCGGATAGGGTTGGAACGCGATGGTAGACATGAGGTGGTTTGCTAGGGGGAGGGTCGTTTACTTTGGGTTTAGCATTGTTTTGCGCGACAGCCACTCCAGACCTCCTCGTCAAAAAAGGCCACTGACATTGTCGGCGAGCTCCCACCAACGCAAACTTCAATAACGCATGAAGCCAAATTGAAAAATTATCACACCAAAGTGTGCTGGATGTTTAGAAAGAGGGTAGGGCCTTGACAGTCCTCTCTCTAAATCTAAATCTTTGGATCGTCGCCCACACGTGCACGCCGTATAATTTTCGCGCGGTAGGAATCCTTCTATAATCTCTGGAAAAAACGGAACGAATGAAATCTACAGCTTCGCGTACGATTTTCGTACACGATGAGTGGGTACAATTTATTTTTTTGTAATTATAATGAGTGAGACATGACCGTTATGATAACAAACAAGTAAATATATAGAAAGTATGCCAATATATGGTAGTAATAATCGCGTAAAAGAGTCACGGTCGATCTCGCTCCGCGTGTACTTGGCGCGAGACACTACCGTGTCTCTTGATATTTTTTGCGTTAATTTTGTGTGCATCTTTCGTTTAGCGAATTACGCGGTGATTATTATCAGTCTCGAAACGCAGTCTCAGACTGAAGCTAGAACAGTACAATCACAATTACTTTTGTATATATTACCACTGATGGGCAAAAAAAATAAAAGTAATTATATTTATTATATATACACATATAAATATATATATATATATAGAATAGACGAGTCGAATAAAATGTCTGGATAAAATTTTGATGAAACGCACGATTTATTTTTGAGGTGCTTTAAAATGTTTTTTTCCAAAAGTATTTATTTAATAAACTACACTTTTAATGAGATAATACATTTTATAAAATCTAGCCACAATCCATTTATTTACTCGACTCTGTCCTGTAAATACATTCATGATTTTAAGGTTGCGACTATTTTTCGTTGTGTCATATTTTATTTGAAACTTAGTTTTTTCCACCTTGATTTGTTTTTCATCCGTCAGTGAGATGTTATTTTTGCCGTTTAACATACGGATTAATCTTTAAGTCATCACAGTCCTAAACATATATTAAATGAATCTTGCTGCTCCAGAAATAAGCTAAATTATATAAGTTACCTTGTGCAAATCAAAGCTGTACAAATGTAAAATCTAGACCTCTGTTAACGTCATCTATTTGCAGTTTTTTTTAATATCAATATTAATTACGTCAATAATTAATAATGCGGGATTTGCGCTTCTTTAAGCTGTCACATCTTCTTCGTTAGGAATTCCGATTTGATTGTCGATATTCCGTCAACATCTGTTTGTAGATTCACGGTAGAGCGTATCTGTGCTTATATATGCACTGTACGTCGGTAGTCCGCCTGCAAGGATTGAGCACTGATATAGCTTAGTGCTTACATTATTAATTCCACGTGTCGGTGTGTTGAATTGAACCTGCTTGGTAAACCGGTTGTATAGCGTAACGATTTTACCCAGTTCTCTCGCTGATCTGTGTCTTCGGTTTTCGCGTATATATTATACCATTTAAGAGATCGCGAAGTTTGAAACGGGTCAAGATGTGTACGGACGGGGGGCCAGAATTACAATTCCTTTCCGTGATTCCGAAATTTATCACGCCATCGGGGTGCTTCAGTTTTTTTTTTTTTTTTTTAGTTAAACACTTTCCCATTCCTCGCGAACTTTCAGAACGAATTAAGTCTTCGCCGGCCCGTGTAAACATTGATCAAGTTGCGAGCTAAATATAAGACTGCGGAAACAGGCCATTTGCGGCTCCAAAATCGCTTATGGAAAAGTCGTACCTACTCGTTGCTTTTAATATCCCGCAAACGATCGTGTAATGTGCCAGAAATGAAATAATAAAGTACTAAATCGATACAGTAGTACCTGAATTGGACGTTATCAGCATAGCGAGCAATTTTATCACATTTTACTGCTACTTGTTGCTATATACGTTTCCTTAAAAATACTTTTAATGTTAAGTTACATTAAGGTGCATTATTAGAGATGATTATCATCTCTAATAAAAATTATACCGGTCTGACAACACTTGTTTCGTAACGACGAGTTATTCGTAGTGTCGGGTTAAATGGGTTGAAACATTTCCTCCGGCAAACAATGATAGATGGATAAAGAAGCTGACGACGAAGCGACTTTAATCATTCCAAGAAGCGTATACTCTCGGACGATCAGCGGCCGCTCGCGGCGTTGTACAACAGTATAATACAATTTAACACGATCACGCACACGAGTATCAGAGCCGCGAATAAATAGCACGTAACAGCTGTAGGAAGGTGTGCGCGATGCGTCGGAGAAAAGCTACTTTACGAGGGTGGCAGGTCTGATCGTCGGGGCTGTGCCTGCTTTCTTGCCGGCGAATAATTAGAGCCGATAAGTCACAGCGCAACACTTTGCCACGCGGGGGGAGGGGGGATGAGGTGCACCGATGGGGTGGGCCAGCGGGGCCCGGGGGAGCTGTGAAGCGAAGTTGAAAGTTAGAATCGCGAGGGGTGCAGCGTGAAGGGGGCAGGGGGAAAAGGCCGGAGAAATCGCGTGCCGATGCCCCATTACACGGACAGACTTAGCTGCGGTTCCTACTTTCGAGTTGCCGGCTTGCGAGGGTGGGAGCCACCTTCGGAGCCGCCTCGCCTCTCGTCGCACCACCACCCTTACCGTCATCGGCACCGGTGGATATCCTCCGGCTCGTCCGATACGCGCCACCAACACTGTTGCTATTTAGGGTAATTTTGACTTTCCGATACCCGATTACGTAAGCGTGATTTCGAGGCCGTTCGCGATCGATCGCGCGCGCCCCGCGCCGCGCCGCTCGGGAAAGGGTTTCGATAACGGGCTTCGATTTCGCATGCAGCGTTGCGAGCTGCATGCAATTATATTTGTAGTCAAATTTTCGTACGACCTGCACCGCCGCCACATTTCATTTGTACCTACGTTTCGATCGCCATCAGGCACGCGGTAGTCTTATTATTTATCACGCTTGGCTGAAATATATGTCAGCGATATTTCGCGAATATTTTATTATTATATTTTATTAAGAAAATAATTGAATAAATTAATAACAACTTAAATAAATATTTAGTCAAGAAACATAGTATTGTATAATTAATTTCTTGTATCATATATAATTTTAAAATTGTGAAAAGATTACGTCGCTAATTTATATAAGAAATTCATGCGGACGTAAACGCAGAAATTGGATTCGATTAAACTGTTGCACCTCACGGTGGTGATGCATTTAACGTTCATCAATTTATAACGTCAATCCGTCTTACGTCGGCGCATACACATCTACAGATGATATTTCCTACTTGATCCACATTAAACATGCGTGCCCGACGAGGTGCCCGATATACGGGCATTTACCGAGTACGTTGACTTCTGACATGAGGAATTCCTGACGTATTAATCGAATTACATGAGGAAAAGGGGGTAATTTTTCGATATTATTCTATGGCCGGTTTTTTAACGTTCCGACGTTAGGGTTCTCGAGCGGTACACTCGCGCGGCATTACACAGCTGTCTCTCTTTTATGCCGCGATGCACGACGGTATTGGAATACCAAGCGATTACGAATTTAGAGATGGCTCATTCTGGGTTATTCCGTAATCAATAATTTAGACGCATCGTAACGTGAGTTGTACATTGTGTGTTGAAAAGTACGACGAAGCCTCGCTAAACGCGATCTACGTACGCGCGGAAGGACACATCGCGGCAATTTAGCGGAGTTGCTCGAGCACAACTTTAGAAATGTAACTTTGTATTTGATGCGCCGTAACTACTTTCGGCCTATACACCCTGCATTCGTTAAAGATGTGTATATGGTCTTGAGCATGTATGGCATAATCAATTTTTCAGCACTCCTGCCGTGTATTCCGGGAAATTGAAGAAACTGCTAGCAGCTGTATTAAGGAAACAGTTTGTATATTATATCCTTCTAGGAAAGGTTGGTTGCACAGGCATTCAAAATTACAACTAATTTTGTTGTATTATTGAGTACCTTGAAGAGAAAGAGAGAGAGAGAGAGAGAGAGAGAGAGAGAGAGAGAGAGAGAGAGAAATAATGATATTACTTTTATCTAAGACTTAATATTCAAAGGAGATAGTTTTATTAGTAATTATAATATTTTGGAAATAAATTTAGGACAACAATAGATTTGATGGAAATATGACAATATGAAATAGTTTACCTTTTAGCAAAAACGATAATATCGTACTTCTATGATTTTTTAAAATTTTATTACATTATATATGATTATTTTTTTAATTATTTCTAGAGCAGCAAAAGTGTCGATTATAATACTTTATATTTTTATGTTTATATTAATTTTATAACGTTATAAATGTCCGAAAGCGATATTGAAAAACATAGAGCGTTTCCATGCGAAAGCTGAGAATATGAAAACTCGGCGAGCGACAGCCTGATTTCGCGTGCTATCACTCGGGAGCGAAGATTTTTCCGCGGGGGGTTCTATCTCGGCGGTCGGACAATAGACGCAGAAAGGAGTTTTTCACGCCGCTATTTTTAACGCCCGAGGCTTTCTGGCGGCGAAAAAGGACGGAGGGGCGTCGGGCGAGGAAAGCGTCCGACGCGTTTGACCACGTGCCGGACACGGATGAGTTATTTTGATATCGGGACTTCATGCCCCATTAGGTCGGCTTGACGATTATTTCGGAAGCGGGGCAGAACAATACCTTGACAATACTCTGACCGACGGTTTCGTTCGATCGTCCACCACCACCCCTCATTGTCACTCTCTTTATCCTCTCCCGTTTTCCAAGCCCTCCTCCCTCCTCCCCCTCTCGCGCTCGCCTGTCGAACATCAGCGAGTGCTTTCAAAGGCTGATTTCTGCTGTTACCGCTGCCCACTTTGATCGGGCATGTTACAAACGTACGCGCCAATCGTGTTAGCCAAATAGGTTTGATCTTCTCTGTACGCTTCAAGTATTTAGGCGGAGTATTATTTTCTTCATAAATTTCATTAGACATATAATAGATGTAGGTATAGTAAGATATTATTTAAATGGCCGCTATGTTTTTTAGAAATCACATTATTGACGCGAAATAATAATTTATGCGTGCGTAAAATACGCGCGCAATTAATAAAAATATCCATAATATTTTTTGTAAATTATACATTATATTTTTACAAAATATAACAGTAAATACAACAAAAAAATATGTCGAATAATATGAGTATAAAAAATAAGTAGTAATGTGTCAATGCAAGTAACTGTACGGCAGACATTAAAATTGCATCCACATATCATATTTATTAAAATCATTTTCATTAATAAATGAAATTATATATATAACGGTAAACATTTTATTTAAGTAAATTTTATAATAAACATGCATTATAATAAAAGTTTGATAAAAACGTGCACGAGCGTCATTAAATATTTCTTAATAAATTCGAATAAATATCTTTATTTACAAAAGCGAGTTTACGCTGATGGCAATGTCGCTCCTGCCCTGCCGTGTTATGTGACTGTATCACATATAAAAGGGAGTTACGCGGAAAAATTGGGAAATTTTTCCCTCAATTTTATCGTTACAGAGATTATACTTTTTTTGGGGCTTATTTCCAGCGCCAATATTTACTCGTTTATAATATACATCGAAGCGAAAATGCTTTGGCCCCGGATGTGAATCTATTCGAAAATTTAGTCGCAGTAAATAAATATTTGTTTATCCCAACTCAAATATATTTCAAAAAAAAAAAAAAAAAATGAGATGTGCAGCAGTAGCGGGCATTTTTTATTTATTTGAAATATTTATCGCCGAACGAATGTGTAATTTTTACGATCATATTCGATAATCAAAACTAGATTAACTGAAAACTAATTTTTATTTAATGTAAGACTAGATCTTTTCAAGCTGACTAGATATATCATCCGTTTATAATAATCATAACTTATAACATAAAATTATAATAGATAATAAAGTATGATATAAAGCAATTAAAAATAAATCTCTGTTATGTTTAATCATTTGCCTAATGTGCAATGCTGCTTTTATATGTTTAAGAAACCACGTAATGAGATATTCAATTCGTTTCTTCAATTTTTCCTAGTTAAGTGTTAAGTTAGGAGTTTTCATTTGACTTCTTCCATATGCGATTTATTTTTACGTTTCTTCTTACTGTGGGCTTTACGAAAGAAGAAGCAGTGGAAAAACTTTAGCGCCAACAAGCGGGCGCGCGTAACGCGGCACCTTCTTCAACGCGCGCGAAATGTTAAACAATAAACACCACACATTGTATACACAAAGGTTCAACGATTTAAACACGAGCTCGCAATAGCCGGAAGCATTTTGCGCTGTTTTTCGACGGCGGGTATATCGCAATAATCCTCTTTTCCGGAACAACATAATAAGCGGTAACGTAAACGCGCACCGTTCTCGTCTCGCTGCTGCTCGGTGGCGGAGGAAAGACGGAGGGAGGGCAGTGATGGAAAGGGCCATGGAATTTTTTCGGAGGCTGGAAGGAGAGGGGGGCGTTCAGGGCGTTCAGGGCGAATTGAACTAACAAGGTCCCCGAGGGCAGTTTATACGCCCGATGTTCCAGTAAACTCCAAACTGTCGGGGGATGATCGTTTGACAGCTTGCGCCGCATAACCGAGTGTCTATAAATCCACTTTCATACTAAGCTCTCATCGTTTCTCTAGCAACATCACTCTTGTTTTATTTGGTCTATAATACATATATAACTAAGCAAAGGAAAAAAGGAATAATCAAATAAATTGAGAAATCTAACAAAATTGCTCGTCGCGGTTATGACAGTATTGTCTCAAGAAATCATGTTTTCAGCCTGTAATGCTTATATTCATTCAGCTATTTAAAAAAAATACCTGTCTCTCTCTCTCTCTCTCTCTCTCTCTCTCTCTCTCTCTCCACGAGACATAATATTTAAATATAATAGTCATTTATTAAAAGATCATGCAGTACGCATTCATCTCATTCAGTATATAAAACAATGAGCTATACGGTTTCCCTAGGGCGTAGATTTTCTTCGTTATTACACTACATTGCTTCACCAAGTCCTCTCTTGTGTTTCGCCGTAGTATTTCGGTAAGATTCCCCGGAAGCCACGTGACGGTGATCAACCTGCTCAGGGAGTCCTTCTCGGGTGTCCCAACAGTTCTTACGCGCGGCCCCGCTTAGAGTATTGTTCCGGCCGCAAAGCGCCCGGTGAGAAATGGGGGCCATAGATCCTCCGGCATCTCAAGTAGGTGCGTTTCGTGGCAACGACCGAATGACCATTTGTTAAGCTCCTCTCCGGCTTCCACCGTCATCTGTCCGCCATCGGTCGGGAAAACAGCTTGCTACAGCAGCCCTCGGCTGTAGCAGTCGATCGTCCTCACTTTTTGCCGCCGCGCCCGCGCCGTTCTTGACAGACGTGAAAATTGTCCTTGAGGGAAAGCCCGTCGATCGCCGCAATAGGCCGCGCATCTCGCGGAGATGTTCTCGAGACCTGAAATAATCCACCTTGCGCTTTATTTCACAAACCAACTATTTATGTGGTAGACATAACTTTGATAAATCTCACTCGTGCGACTTTTATATCTCATTTTCTTCCCCGCTTTTATTATTTAAATACACCTCATTTGTCTTCCGTTTACTTTTTTTTTTTTTAGAATTATTCAGGTTATGTAACAAATTCGGAAGCAAACGATGTTTCGCGAGCGGGCCTCTTTTTCAGATGGATTTGCACTTTACGTTAAATGAACTACATATCGCGTTACTTACACAAATTTGCAGCGGGCAGCATGCGCATCGCGAATTCCAATTTCAGATCGGCCTTCCGTAATTTCCGGAAATTTTCAAAAATCGCCGCGAACTTCAATAAAGCCGTCGTAATTAATTTGTGATTATATCGTGAATTCCTGCAAATTCATGTTACGTTGCATAGCGCGATAGGAATGCAACCGACCTCAACAAGCCCCGATACGAAGTGCCTGATTTAGAGAGACGTATAAACGATATTTCGATACTATTTCCCCCGCGATACTTTCCAAATCGAATTGAAAGGTGCAAAATTGACAAGCGGCGCGGCGCGGCGCGGCGCGCGCGCCGCGGGCTGCGATTTTTCCCCGGAATCGCCGTATCATTTTTCCTCGATAGTTTCGTTTCGCGAGAGAATGCGAAAAAATGTAACGCGCGCTCGCCCCTCAGATATGAAATACCGCCTCGTGCCGACAATCGACTTATTAATTATCGATCGCGCTCTCGTTGTCCTCGATATTGTAGATGCGCTGAAAACAGATTTTGATCATCCCGGGGGGGTTTTTAACAGCCCGACGCGTATAAAATTTATGCGCCGAGCCATATTTATTTCTATGCATATTTATTCGATGAATTTCATAACTAAATTACAAATCTATATGGCAACGGTTTGTTAACTTGGTAGGTACTTGTAACATAATATCAAACGTCAAGCTCCCTCCCCGTCCGTTTTACATGCGCGCATAAAGGAGAAATATTAAAAATTTGCCTAATTATCCATTTCGTGATTAATTTTCGAATGGAATATTGACGAAAGCATTTACCACTTAACCTATAATTAATGGCTTAAATAACGCTTTTAACGTTGCCGCGATATCTTTCGATTGTGAGAGAATTTGACATGAATCGTTTGTTTAATTAACGAGAGAGAGGTATAATGCATTGTAGCGCGGATGTATGTATTGTAGCGGCATGCTTGCTCTGGTATATTGATATGCAAGATATATCTTGAGTTTATGGGGTTATTAAGGACTTCATCCGTGTCTCATGGCGGGATTACTACGTTATTATCCTTCGGTAAGTGGCAGGCAGGTTGGTCGGCTGGCTCTGGTCGGCCCCTTGTAAGGAAGACCAAACATCGTCTCCTCCTTACACGGTCCCTCGAGCTACCCTTCGCGCTACCAGTGAAACTATAGTAAGACATTCGCCCCCTCCAAATCCAGCCTCCCGTGTAACGGCATCCAGTTGTGAATTTGACCCTCGTAATTAATTTATAACCGTCGTTCTTGCGAAGCCAGTTGAGTAAGCGGAGAGTAACTGACCTCGCGCGGAGAAACGCTCCTCCTCGAACTCCGGCCAATTACGCTTACGATTCGTTTGATATACGAATAATTTTGAAGACACACTCCCTGATTTGACTAATATTAGATTTAGTACTATTTATCGTATTTAAGCGTACACGATGTAATTAATGATTATTTGTTTAGAATTTGCAAAAGCGATACAATACACAACGCGAGATTATTTAACGCACATCAAATTATAGAGCATTTAGTTAGAGAGAAGTTATAATATATACTAATTATATATAACTTATCTCTTCTCAAGTCCAGGAAGAATATGTATGTTGGTCTTAATGTTTTATTGAATCGCGACAAGGAGACGCATGATATTATTATACTCGAACATAGTTTTCCGTGTATTTTTCGCCCACAACGATAGGGTTAATATAGAAAATTCGCGGGATGACAGGCGTTACGATCCCGCGGCGTCTTTCATATACCCATACCGATCGCTCCCGCGGGATTCCTCTAATGCTTCCGCTTCCACTCGGTGCACACGTAACCTCGTACTTATTACGAGCCTAATACAAATTCGACATGGAAGCGAGGAGTTGTTAGAAGGCGCCCGGTGGTGCGCGGCGGGACGCAGGAATCCATAGATCGCGGGGGCTAACAATCAGCCGTAAATTATGGTCTCAATATCCATTGTGTACCCTACTTGCTCTTGAGCGGGCCTAACCCCAAAGTCTGAGGCCAAGACTACCCACACCCCATCGGCGCGGCTCAGAGACTGGTTGGCTCTCTCACGGTTGGCCCGGCTGAACCAGAGATATGTATATTAATGGGGCAATCTTACATAGTTTTGTTTACCTTGCCATTCTCCCAGTACGTATACAATTACTATCCCCCGGTCCCTATGGTGCGCTGGCACGAGAGCCGCCTCCGTTACAACCCCTTCGGACTGCGCCGGCCTCCGACCTAACTAGTTTCCGCCGACGTCACTATCGCGCTCGGCTGCCGTCCTGTTCCTTCCTAAAGCACGGACGAACTTTGTGGAGAATATTCACTATTATTTGCGATAGATTAGGCGAGACAGAAAACGTTAAGCTCTTAAGAGTTTGCTTTGAAAGTGTTCATACGTGCATCTATAATGTTTGTAAGCGCGGATTTTTTTTTTGTAAACGTATTATTCGTTTATTAACGCGTATTTTTACATTTGTTCTTGATAGCATGTCTTAACTGACTTTTCAGTAATGGCAGTCAGTTGCACATAGAATAAAATATTGTTAAAAAGTCATTTATATAAATACAGGAAAATTTGACAAAGTTGCAACAGCAAGAATAAATGTAGATTTTTTTCGAAATTATTTATATAATTCTTTATAGATTTCTAATGCATTTTTAAAGTATCCTCTTTTAATAAAATATTACTACAAATCTGAATTATAAGATTCTTTATATATAAAAAACCATGTTTTATCCAATTTTATTATAACATTAATTAATTTTCTAGGAACGATGATACATACTAAATCAGATAAGACAAATTTAATGGACCGTATTAACCTCTACAGGATCGGCCCCTTTTTTGAACGACCTTTTTAGTTTTAGTGCTAGAACATTTTTGTCCTTGTCACTGGGTTGAACTATACGAAGAAGACGGCGCCACTCCAGCGCCTAATATCAGGCTTCCGATCCCGGAGAGGTTAATAATAATTTATGCGCATCAATATTACTAATCAATAAAAAAAATGCCACGATGAAGAAAAACCGCGCTTTTTTAAAGCCGACGCGATGCAACAGGACGCGACCGATTCGCCGGAGTATCCCGATATCGTGGAGATTTAGTGACGCACGTCAACGCATCTGCAATACGTTCAAGCTGCTGACGGCGACGATCGAGGTCGAAGGATGCTATTTTTAAAAACTACACCGGTCGTTGTGACGATATTCCGATCCGAGAGCGAGAGAGAGAGAGAGCGGGAGGGAGGGAGGAAGGGAGAGAGAAAGAAAGAAAGAGAGCCAGCGCGCGTATCCGATAAAAACGAATTCCGTTCTTGAAGGGCTCAAACGCCGCGCCGATGAAAATCCATTCTACGGCGCGCTGGCTTTCAGCAAAGAAAATATTGTCCGCGGCGCGGGCGGGGGCGCGCGAGCATGGGCGCGGGGGTCGCGGAGCGATCGCGGCACTTTTCACCTTCGCTCTTCCACCCCGGTTTTTAATTCCGTGCGTGGCACACGGCCGCGCGCGCGACGGACCGGCTTTGTAGCGGAATGTACATTTCTCCCGCTGAACAACCTCATTTGTGTAATCCCCGAAGCTTCGACAACAAACTGTCTGCGGCATCGGAATGGCGCTGGGGGTACACGGGGGTGTGAGCACGACATTAACGTACTTTGTAGTTCAGCTCTCTGCGGCAGTCGTCCTTCTCCGCCCCCCCCCTACCCTCGCGTTCCGCACTCGCGCTCCACTTCCCCGCCGCGCCTCCCTTTATCACCAAGGTTCCGTCGTCCTGGATGAAATTGCGATTGTAATAGCAATTATCTTATTTCTACTATTGCTTCTTTGTACTTCGATTCGCGACATACGGACTTGGTGCTGATGGTGCAAGCACCGGGAGACACAGGAAGGGCCGACGGGGCGCGGGTCGGTGCGCGGGAGGGACGAGGGAGTGATTCGCGAATGGAATTAAATGTTCACGGGATAGCTCGGGGAAGGACCGTGACGCAATTTAAGTCGCGCGGTATTTGCCGGAACCCGGAACGGAATGATGGGGCTCTTTCAAAGTCCCAGCATTACGCGCAATAGTTATAACGCTTTTTTGGTATTGTTGCGCTTTTCGTTTATACTTTTTCATGCGCACCGTTCGCGCTTTTAATACGCGTTGCATTTGAAAGGTCGGTCGGAGCCCTGTGTGTGCGGTAGGAGAGAGAGACTCGCGATTTTTATTGGCCGCTTAAGGGGGTCCGTGTGATGGGAGGAAAAATATTGAGAGAGAAACTAATTATGTCTTTTTTAATTATATATGAGTTTTTACTGCAGTATTTAATTTTATATATTGTGTGACAAGAAGATTTTGTAAATGCCGTGTGGCAAAGATATTACAATTTTTTATAATGTCGCGCCATATATTTGTGAAAATTATTACATTGACGTTATATTTGCGCTGATTATGTCAATGCAACGAAATTCTTTCGGCTTTTTAAAACAATGAATATATTATCTTTAGCGAACACATAAAATTCATTGAACTCGGTATAAAGAATTTGAATTAAGAAATTTTCGAGATAAATTGTGATTTATGTTAAATAAGCATAAAATTAAAAACACAATGAGATAAATAATAATATAAAAAGGTATAACGAAACAGTGTAATCATAATATTAATAATTTCAATATTTTAAGTGTAGGAATATTTTTAAATTTTTATACAACTCGCGAGAGATACCAAATCCTTATCCTTATCTTTTTTCTTTGTTTCAAAAATTGGATCAAACCTGTGTGTTCTGTTCAAACTATTCAACAGATAAAATATCGATTACTTTTGCGACAGAAATGAGACGTTCTGAAGATATTCTGAATATATTACTGTTGTTTTAAGATGCAGCAACAAACTGAGATCGAGGCCAAATCGCCGTAGGAAAAGCTGCATTGCGACGTCGAACGCTAGAGGTTTGGGAGGGTGGGGAAGTGGTCGGCGGCGTCGACAACGAGAGATTGACTTGAAGGCTGTGCGCGCCGCGCGGGGGTGGTTCGCGTATAGGGGTTGTCGGCACGGCGCGCGGCGCGGCGCGGCGTGGCGGTTCGAGTCGGAGAAACGGTCTCAGCTCGCGCCGCTCGGCCTGAAATTCGCCCGAAGTAATCAATATTATAGCTCGCAAAGATATATGCGGGAGGATGTGAGCAAACACAGTGTACACACGTGCATTGTTACATGGCCGGGGGGAGGTGGATGGGTATAAGGAGGGGTTGCCGGGAGAGATGGAGACTACGTGGGAGGAGGTGATGAAGAAGGGGGCTGAAGAGTGCCACGGGGCTCTCGCAGAGAGCGGAGAGCCACGGTTACGCGCGGGGGAAGCTGGCGGGAGGAGGGCGGTAGGGCCTGAATGGAGGAAGGAAAGGGGTGGACAGCCGGACAAACAAAACCCTTGCTGCTTCATTTCTGCCCGTCTGGCCAGACACCGACCCTTTATACGCGCGCGCTTCCGTCCTACGCTCGCCGTCACCCCTGCCCGATGCGTGATGGACCCGTACCACTCTTTCGCCGAGCGACGCGACGTTCCGAGACGAACGAGACTTTCTGCCGCGGTACTTTTCGAGTTTGTTAATTAACGGCACCGCCGCGGCCGAGTCGAAGAATGCGTTGTAATGGCTTCGAATGGGATTGATAGTCTCAAACGCGGAGTATTGTTCTTCTCGCTGCCTGCGCGGAATGAATATTGCAAGCTGGCTTGTCGTCACGCGCATATTGTGAAAGACGTGGAAGGTTAGGGACGTGTTGTACTCTTTCAATATTTTATTTATTCCAAATATATGTCTCGATTCACGTTAATTTATAATCTTGAGAATTTTGAGAAGGTATATACGTGATTTTTTACGACTTCTCTATGGATTTTTGGTTATGTCTTTAGATTATTATTTTAATATAGAGAATGCATCGAAAGATTATGTATGTAATAAAAATATAAAAAAAATAATAAAAATCGTACAAGAAGAAATAATATTTTATGTATAACAAAATATTAATTAACGGCAATTAATTTTTTTGTACATGTTTAATTTATTATTGAATTTTTATTTCAGGTCAGTGGTGTATACTTCCCTGGCTTCTGAGACACAGTGACGTGGCTTGTTGATGTGAGTGAGAGTACTTTTCGTAGTTGATGTGCATCTAATACATAAAAGCTTTCGCAGCTTATGTAGAATGCGAAAACTTTTATTACTTGCTTCCTTATTGACCATATATATGTAAAATGTAATGATTTTAGACGACGCATAGCCTTTTAATCATAATAAGATATTAACGAAACTGCGGATCGATTACACGAAGATTTACGTAAAAGTATAAATTGTACTAAATTCAATTTAAGTATGGCAATAAATAATGTAGACCAGGTAGATAGAGTTTCGTGAAAACAAAACTAAAGTGTCATTTTGATATATTCTGAACCGTATTAATGGAAATTCTCATTTTATGATATATATAATCCCATGCAGTTTTCGGGATTATGAATCTTGCAGAAAAACGAAATTCGAGCCATTGTATAGTTAAAACGCATCGATTTGGACATCTAAAAGAGAACCAATGGAGCTCCGTTGTCAGTTTTAGATCGACGTTGCGACTCCTTCTGAATATTTAAACAACAAATATTAAAACTTTTGTCGCGCGGCGCGACGCGACCCGAAGTTCTCCCAGTCTTCGTAAACTCGCGATCAGAGATCACCCTTCATATGCGACGACCCTAAAACGTTATGGGTGTTGACGGGCGAGCGTTGTCAAAATTTCGGCGTCGTACAACCCTCCCCCGTTGCATATAAGGAGTCACGATTTGGGCGAGTCGAGGGTAAGGAGGATGCCGCGCGCGCGAGTATTCGGATGACATAATACTTCTTAAGTCGTAAACCTCCCTTGTTTCTTGGGCTGAGCGGCATTCCTGAAGTTTCGTATCGGCAGTCGTACAACAAACACGATTATCGATGTCTCGTTCGTTCCCCCTAAAGCGAAAGGGAGGGAAAACGGCACCCTCGGATCCCACGTGCTGCTCCTTTCAACCCTCTCTCCCTATCCGCGCCGCGTATTTTACGTCGTCGTTTTCCGAAGGATCCTTCTCCCACCGAGATCTTTGGAATTATCGTTTTCGCATCGAATCAATGGCGGGTATTATTTTGCAAACAAAATTGTGAATTTGTTTAAAGATATTTTAAATTGCGTAAACCGATGTAAATTGTAAAATCATCGATATAGGAAGATAATTTTATTTTTCTAAATAAATTTATTAATTTTATAGCTTGTATATCATTGACAACAATATTTTATTTTTATCAAGAAAATTATTTGTATAAAATTACTTTCTTCTATTCTAGTAGAACCATTTACTCTTTTTATATACAATATTGACTATAAAAAATTAAAATTCTCGTGTGAGATATGTATACACTTATGCACAATCTATACTTCTCGAAATGATATCCGAGAATGGAGATTACTAATATGAATAAAACTAAAACAAAGCTTTATTTTTTTGTCACTTGTTTTGACGTATATCTGTAGGTATAGGATGTCAGTATACGAAGCGGTACGGAAGTATTTTGACTCGTTTCTGATGGATCAACGCGGTGTTCGTTGGCTACTTGCTCACGCAGCACATTAGCATTTTAGCTAATTAAAACGTAACTGAAATTGTAATTATCGATGCGGTATAACGCGTAGGCGGATGTTGCGGCCGGAAGTTAGCCTGTTCTACGTTGTGCGGTGTATACTTTTGCCTGCTTGGCTCGCGAATAAAGGGGAATGTCTGATTGTGTGTTCTAGAAAAGCAGATGTACTGATAGTTTTTCTCCACCAAAGATGTTTCTGCCAATTAATTTCTCGGCCACGCGCGAGTCGTTCTTATGCACTTTCTCTCTCTCTCTCTTTCTCTCTTTCTCTCTTTCTCTCTCTCTCTCTTCTTTCCCTTTCTCCCGTCTTCCTCGAACCGCCGCGCACATAATTTAAATAAAAAACATTTGGGATATTCGGAGAAATTCTGTGAAATATACATATAGGAAGAATATAAACAAAATACAAAAAATTATGCATGAAAAACATTTGCTTCATTGTATAAGTACATCTCCGGAATATTTTATATATCATTCTATTTAATTGTTTTCCATCGCGCGCTAAAAAATTGCTAAATAATAACACTGAGAATAATATTCCTGCAAGTGAAATTTAATTATTTACGCGAGCATACGATATTGTTTGGAGTTTATACGTTTTAGGATCAAAGTGTAAAGGTTCGTTTTTTTTTACATGACCATGTTATTTTTTTTACGTGCTACATAATCAAATAAGTTTAGAGCAAGTACATATTTAATGATGACACATATCGAGATGTGTTTTAAGCAAAATTTATTTATATATCTTATTTATCTTTTTTTGTGCTTTTTAATTTAAAGACACTTGTTATGTAAGAATAATATATAATTTCGCATTTAATTCATGGCGATTAGAACTAGTTACAATTTAATTCGATGTACGGCCAAATAGTTTCATCAATCGCTCTATTTAATCAAGTAGCCAAGTTAGTTGCTAACATTAAACGCATTCCCGATATTACTAAGATACTAATTATTTGCTGTTGGGCGAGTGGGGGCTGCTTTATCCTCTTGTATATGAATGGGGGCAGCGCGTTCCTGCCTGCTCGCGTAGTAACCGCATAGAGGGTGGTTTCGGATGAACGCTCGGGATATTGCTTGCGTTATTGAGCGTGTTAATTGATATTTCTTTCGTTCGAATTTATTTTTAAAAGCGCGCAGAGCGGCTGGGAGCCGCTTTCCCGCCTCCGGGAAATTTGCGTATTCCTGAAACTGATAATAATATATATATCGCCGATATATCATTATACCTTTGTCCTTTGTGTTCTCGCAGTGACACCAAGTGCTGACGACAATTAACATTTTTACATTATTTATTCACTTTTGTAGCCTGCACGCGCGGCACGATCAGGCGACTGAAAATAATTCGCGCACTTGTTCTCCTTTGTACTAATTATAAATAAATATTTTACACAACCGTGTGAAAAAACCAGCTTGGCGAAATGGTAGATATTACATAACAATTCCCGCGCCGACCTCGGTCGCTATCTATAATTGACTTCCTTACGTATATACGTATTTATTTCAGTAATCGCAATGTACTTTTTTCTCTCATCTTATTTTAATATATTTTCCCTTCTGTTAATATAGGAATCCACGTTGCTCGAAACATAGAAAAATATTAGCCATTTATTTTGCGATATGCGTTGTGTAATACATTGTATAATATGAAATACATCCCGTTCCAATACCATTGGCGAAAGATATTATATTAGTTATTTGCTGCTCCTCGATATATATATTGAAGACAAATTAAAATGAGAAGACGGAAATAATAAAAGACGTTGCAGAGTAAGTTTCGTGAATATGGAATGAAATGCATATATTTAACATTTAATATTTCAACAATTTATGATATAAAATTATATTTATTAATCTGTCACTACTTCCATGACATACATATTTTATATTCTTTTATTATCTTTCGACATTACACAATTGTCCAAGTTGTTAAATGAGAATTAACGTTCCGAATTCTAAATCCATCGCGATCGATTGCAAATTAGAAGTCGTAATAAAATTGATTTCGACGGTAACGGATTAATCGATTGCACGGGAGCGCATTTCAAACGATCAAGATATAACCTGGCTGCCTATGATCAACGTCTGGTTAAACAAAAATGCGAATAGCAGTAATAAATGCTATTATCGGACATTGTGACAATCGTTTGCGAGCCACTCCATCAGCAACGCGAATGTACTGTCCATTTAATTTCTCGGCAAACAATGGGATGATTACGCACCGATTGTATTGTATCAGAGGGCAGAGATGCGCTGGGGATTCCGTGGTCAATCGTTCTATTAACTGGCAATAAAAGTAACAAACAATCTTAATTGTAAAAGGCAAAATTTCGCATCGTTATGGCACATGTAACACATGTCTGATATAAAAGATAATGTCAGCGTCAAGAAAAACCCAAGAAGAATTTCGTCATAACTTGAGTAGAACGTCAATTATGCAAATTTACTTATGACAGGACAAAACATGAAAGAAGTCTGAATAGATTTAATTATTATTAACATTTTCGAAATACACATATAATTAAAGTGTGAATAATTAAGCTTCTATTTTTTTTATTACGATTATGTGGTTAATTAAAAATCCGGATAATCGGTATTCTAGTTTATTAATAACAATTCGTTAAATTAGTAGATTAAAAAAAAATTTGGAGAGTGAAAGCTCATATTTGTATTTTTTTTACTCTTCTCATATATAAGTCAGCAAACTCTCAAATTGAAGCATACGGTGCATTTCCGCAAAATTTTTTTCATAAAACACTAAGAGCCTATCGCGCCCTATTGAAGAAGACATGGAGTGAATACGGTGGATGTAGCTGTGCGAAATAATGCTATCAATATATAAAAAGACGACCCGCCGCTGCCCGGTAATAGAAACCGATTTGTCAGGGTGCCTTTACATTTCCACGCAGCGAGTTTCGCATCCGATAACCCGTTTTATCCCACGGAAGCCCCGCTCCATATCCTTCTACCATCTTACCAATCCCGGCCGACGAGAGTCAGGGAATCACCCCCTTTTCACAAACCTTGTCGCGCGACGTGAGTGCGTGTCCGAGCGCGCGCCTATACGGCCGCCTCCGATTTCATCTTTCTTGCCTAGAAAGTCGAATAGATAGGGGAATCTTGTAAAATGGCCCGATGAAAGACAAATATTACCGGGGATCACGCGGACGAAAGACGCGATTTATTTTGTGGGATTCTGCGTGGCCGACAGTCGCGAAGAGATTTCGGCGACTACGAGATATACACGGATTTAGAACTGGTTACAACACCAGGTTGAAGCTGAGGCATTGCTTGGCAGCGCCTGATCTTTTCTTAACAACTTTCACAGTGAATTTTATGATGCACAAATGACATTTATCTATTTATCTTCCAATCATGCGATTCAAATGATATGTGTGTTCTACATTTTTAGTTTTATTATATTATATATATACATATTTCGTAAGTTATTAAGATTAAATATCGTATCAAGTGCACGTACACACACAATCATAGTTTTATCACTCTGATATACATTTTTCAGCCCAAGTTAATGCTCTGAACGAAATTAAGTGCATACAAGTAAAATTTCCAAAATCCAGACGAGAAAGTGGTAATATACCCTCGCGAGTCTGCGGAACACAGAGAACCACCGATTCTCATTGCAGGAAAATGCGCGCGTATTCAGAAATCGGAGCATATTTCCGTTGCACTCCCCCTCCCCCCCCCCAAAGAGAACAAAGGGTTCGGGTGAAAATGCGAGAAGAGAGAGAGAAAAGAGAGATGGAAAAAAAGAAAACGATATCCGCGTCCGCGCGTATACGCGCGCGCGTTAACCCTCTACCTGACAGAAAATTATAATTACGAGCCGCGGGGCGCGTTCGCGCGGCATAAAAACTTAAAGCAGTGCACAGTGCCGTGTCGTCGCTCCATTCGGCGCCTGTATTTCGGCGGTGGTTGGCTCGGCTCAGCTCGGCTCGGTTCGGTTCGGCGTGGCGCGGCTCCGCGCAGCTCGGCGCGGCAGGAGCGGCTGGTTAATTGAAAACTAGCGAAAAGCACAATTGCGCGAGAATTATTTCTATTCATTAGCGGGATGGCGTTGCCCGCCCGCCTCGCCTCGGTCGGGCCGCCGACCAGCCGCCGAAAAACTTTTCCTCGGCCGCCAGCCGCTTTTTTTTCTTTCTTCTTCATCTCCCTCGCGCGTCGCAGCCACCCACCAACCCTTCCCGTGCTCTCTATCCGACCGGTCGCGCGCGCGCGTGGCGTAATTATGTAACATAAATACAATCCCTGCCGCGACGTAATTTTTGCGGTATAAGCTCAAAAGCTCGCGCCACCCCTCGCATCACCACCCCTTCTCCCCAAACCTGGCGGCACGTACGGCGGCGGCGGTGGTGGTGGGCCCAGCTCTCTCTCCGCGGAGGGCTTTTTCCAGGAACGCTTTCGCAAATCAATTTACGGCGTAACGCGGCCGTTCTCATTGTCCGCAGTAGTACCCGACGGCCGCCTCGTGGCTAAACCTTTTGTAACACCGGCGGCCATTGTTGTGACAGAAAATTATATCGTAATGCTTATTTACGGTGAACATTCCAGCAGCCCAGGGCCCCTTTGTTGGCTCTTGTCAAGTACCAAATGTAAATGCGTTTGTAATGCCCAACCGCGACCCTCGACTCTCTCTCTCTCTCTCTCTCTCTCTCTCCTCGGGTTTGTAGATTTTGTTTGATAATTATATACGCGGTCGTATTTCGAGAGGGAGTGATCCTCGACGTCGCGTTGCGTCGCGTTGATCATTCACCAGCGCGCGTCCGAGCGCGATTTTATGAACGAATTTTCATCGTCGCGTCGTCGCCCGCGTGTGTTGTTTTTGCGACACGAGAACGCCTACGCGCATTCACTCGCGCATCTATAAACCATTATTCTCAACAAAAATATTTTCATACTCCAAGGATAGCAAATCTCAGCGCGGATAATGCTTTCTTTCTTTCAGGAGGTTGAGATTGTTGCCGGAATGATTTATCGTGCAGTATAATAATTACCAAGTACAGAGATCGAAATTTCTGTTGAATGTGAAATATATTATTGTAGGCATAATTATTTTATTATAAGTAATAAACATTTAATAATTTTATTCTAAATTTCTCCGATATATCTTTATTTATAACATATAATTACTCTTAATCATTTCTTAAGAAATTAACACATAAATATTGCCAAAAAATTGTATATAAAGATCAACAATCTTGTAAACATATTTTCTCTTTATATATCATTGTTAATAGTTTATATTTTATTGATAGGCAATAATCGCAAATAATTACATACGTTAATGTATCTGTAAACATATAGTTAAACATTTCACGGAGGCGTCGAGACCTCAGTCTTATTTTTACGCGACTTAGGCGTGATCCCGAATAAGCCTAGCACTGGAATTGCTCGAAAGACGCTTCTGGGAATTCCGAGGGGTATTTTCGCCAGTCAATGAATTTACAGCCCCTCTTTACCGAGTTCACCCTTAACCGCTTAACGAGAACTGCTTCGCGGCACGTGAGAAAAAAAGCTAACCTGTTCGGTGGACGGTGGTAGGAGGCGTAAGCGGTCTTGAGGGGTGAATTAGCCCGAAATAAGTGTAGAAGAGAACACTCGGGGCCGCCTTGGCGATAGAAACGAACACGTCGTTATACAGCCTACACGTACAAACGCGACGCACAAACGCGTGCCCGTGTGTATGTGTCGGACGCTGTCGAGCTCCATAAGAACATCGCGAGGGTGAGTCTTTGGGAAGAGATGGCTAGGGGGTACGCCACGGTGAAGCGAGAGGGCGGAAAACGACGTAACGCGCATAAAGTAAATTGCCGCGAAATCTCGGCGAGCCTCAAGAACGGCGGTGGATATAAGCGAAACAAATAAAATAAGAACGAGCCCGAGCCCGCGGGAGATAACGCGAGAAGGGGTAAAAAGGGCACGCGGGTAATATGATTTAAGACCGTAAGGTACTGCGCATTCAAAACACGAGGCATGACGATTTCCTTCCTTTTTCAACACAATTTTTATATCTCGGTAGCGCGAAGGATGCTCGGGTAATTATCATCAAATTGGGTTTAAATCTTATTTGGCATTTAATCGCACGAACTAATTATACCGATAAATATTCTTCAATATTGATCATTGTAATTGCAACAGTCTCTCATTTGTAATAATAATTATAATATATACCATGTACAAAATTGTCATTTAGTTTAAGTTGACAATTTTGTGCAGAAAGCTTTACAGTTCTGTATACAAACTCCGTACGACATAATAAGAATTTAATTAATTACTTCAACTCTAATTAGAATCTTCTTCACCAATTTCTCAACATATCGTCACGCTGCACGTCACGGCGTATAATTACACCGTAAGTGTTCCACTTTTCATCCTCGCAAAGCTCGTCGACAAGAATCTCGTAGGACGCGGCACAGAAGGGGTAACGTCCCCAGCAACAAAGGCGGCCTCGAGGACTTTCCGTCACGTGTCGCGCGCAAAAAACTAAGAGCCCCGTCTCGCGTGTGTGGGGAAAGGGGGAGGGAAGAGGCTCGCTTCAGGGGGAGCCCTCGAAAGCATCCGAAAAGAGATTTCCGCGGTGCGGGAGAAGGCGCACGGGCCAGACAGAGGAGACAAACGCGGAAAGGAGGAACGGATGTACGGGCAGACGGACGGACAGACGGACGGGCAGACCAGACAGACGCATGCGGGAAGGAATGAAAATAATAATACCCGGTGTGTGTGGCCCTGGGCCATAAGTGTCAGCAAGGAAGGAAGGCACGGCACGGCGGCGGCGGAAAGGAGCGCGTTGAATTTGTCATATGTAAGTCTCACCGATCCCCCCCGGCCCCATCCTCGCCTCACGCACACGCGTGCGTAACCGTCGCCTGACGTGTCGTCCGCGAGGATTATTTCGAGAAGGCTTCGAGAATCGAGGGAAACTGGAGATTCGGGTCCTCTGCGACGCGGTGTCGCACGTCCCCCTCGCTCGTCCAACCCTCTCTTCTCACGTGATTGTGCCGGGCGAGAAAACGTCTCCGGGGTAAATCGAGATATACTGTCACCGAATTCTTCTATCGCCATCTTTTCGAACTGTGCGTGTTACACGCGCGCGATTATATTTCTTTCCGTTTTGCAGCTATAAATCTAAATCTATTTTATCTTACGTCTCATTACACTTTAGCTAACTAAGATAAACTTTTTTTTATAACATGAAAGAAATAGAATTTTTTAAACCAATTCCTACATAATAAAATACGAAAATAACAGTAAAAAGTTCATACCACATCATATTATTAGCATATATCATTTAGTTTCAAAGATCAAGATTCTTTCAATATTGTTAGCCTCATTTTTTATAATTTTTAAAATTTCCAAAAGCATAACATTGAAAAAATATAATATATAATTCAATCTAATAACAAAGAGATAAATATATTAAAACACAAGTAAGTAAATTTATTAATAGAAATAGCAGGAAAAGTCCGCATACATTAATGGTAATGAAGTATTGAATCGCTTTAAAGTCAGCAACTCTTTTTTATTCTATGACAGTGAAAATATGTCTACCATGCACATAAGCTAAAAAGAACTAGTCTAAGATCCCGACCCACATCGACCTTCACCCATCTATTTTCCTAATAAAAGGTATTTTTTATCAAACATAATGAATAAACGAACAAATCGCGGATGGGTTGCCTAATTAAATCAGCTCAAGGCTACCCTTAATTAAAAATTATTTAATTAATTTTTTTTATTTCTACACTCATTTATATTTTCAAAAAATTCCGTACCAATCAAAAGTACAAAGCATAAATAGAAAGGAAAAGTTAGGTTGCCTATCTTTTACTGCTCCCTATTACCGGGTTGCCAGGTATAAACAGGTGAGTTGGTATTACCAATTTACACTCATCTTTATTCTTAAGTGAATTATATATTAAAATAAAGATAATTTTATTGCGAACATAGTGGTATTAGGTTGCCTAAGCAAAATCGATCAAGACTTGCGGTTGCCGCGCTTTAAAGTTCGAATATTTGAGTAAGCTAGCGGGGTGCGACAGAAAAGCGCTGAACGTACTACTCTATGCAATAGAGGAGGACGCAGCATAGCAGTTGTGCGTGAAGCAGTTGCCGAGTGAAAGAGAGTGCGCATGCTTTTTTCTCCGTGCGATAGAGAAAGACAAGCGACAGAGCTGTCTTAAAATTATTTTTATTTTAATATATAGTTCACTTAAGAATAAAGATGAGTGTAAATTGGTAATACCAACTCACCTGTTTATATAGCTGGCAACCCGGTAATAGGGAGCAGTAAAAGATAGGCAACCTAACTTTTCCTTTCTACTTATGCTTTGTACTTTTGATTGGTACTGAATTTTTTGAGAATATAAATGTGTAAAAATAAAAAAAAATTAATTAAATTATTTTTAATTAAGGGTAGCCTTGAGCTGATTTAATTAGGTAACCCATCCGCGATTTGTTTGTTCATTCATTATGTTTGATAAAAAATACCTTTTATTAGGAAAACAGATGGGTGAAGGTCGATGTAGGTCGGGATCTTAGACTAAACGTAAATATCGTCTATTTAGGAAAGAAACCGAGTTTAATTGTCACTTTTTACTAAAGCTAACACATATCAATTTCTAAAAGAATGTGACATTGTGGAATGCTATATTGTCATATTCGTAATTAGCACATATACTAATATAATTAATAAAAAAACAAATGTTTTTATTAGAAAAACCTTTTTGATTAGTGTCATTAACTCTGCTAGTTGGCACAATTTGTCAACAGCGATCGCAAATATATACAAACGCGTTATATAGATTATTGTTATTATAATTGAACAGGTTAATTAATTACTTTATTAGTGTATATTAAAACGGGGTTTTTTTTATTAATATATGTAATTATAATTTTATATATTAGCATAGATTACTAAAATTGTTTTCTATATATGAGTATTTGGGTTTATAAATGTAAGTAAAAAAGTGTATAAAATATTTGAGAAAAAGATATATATTTTTGGATTATATGATGAAAAAGACTCAGCAATTATAAAAAAGATCTACATATTAGGTTATTTAGATATATATTTTCTAAGTCTATCTACATTAATAAAATTTTTAAATCTAGAAAAAAAGAGAAAAAGATGAGAAACATCGTGATTATATCTGGTATAAAAATTATTTAACAGTCTTACTAATACTTTTTGAGAGCTTTATTATGAAAAATGTTTCAACTTTAAACTGTTAATTTTATGTTAAGGGCATTATATAGGTTTTCCTTTTTTGATAGCAAAATAATTTTTGACCTTTTGATCGCGGCAAAGCATTACCATCAATCATCCTCATATTATTCATATTGTTACATTTGTGTAAGCATCGGCCGGGCATTTGATTTTTCGCAATGGCATAGACGCGCACACAGACGCACTAGCGTTGATTCAATTGCGGTTTCCTGTAAACAAGTGCATCGTTTTATTATTTATAGCCGTTATTCCGGCCACTTAATCAAAAATATATTACGGGGCAATACCTCTCAGCGTCTGACATTTTCGATGCCATATACGAGCGCGAATGATTTCATCAGCGCATTATTAAGTGGGCTTTGATTTTCGATCCTCATTTTGCAAACCAAGCTCTTTGTTGCCTACCAAGCCCCCGTCGTAAACGTCACACAGAGAACACATACCTGTCAAATGAAAATATTCTATTTGCGAAACTATTACTCTAATCATTAGGTATTGCATATTTGCTAATTATCAGACTCGTTGTTCGCTAGTGTTACGTTATATGTTCTACACTTGGTAAATTCAATTCTGTATTACGCATAACTCCATCGACTGCACTGATGGTGAAACGTGCGCCGAAAATTCGCGCCACCACCGTTTACACTTTTAGCGGTGCCAGTCGTGAAAAATGTCATTTCGAAAAAGAAAACCCTTTACCCGCGTATTCTACGCACAATTGATAATTCAACAAAGATCTGGTCATAAAATTCATCGTTTAAAAGTATATATATTATAATTGACGTTCTTTTTCTAGTTTTGTTTTAACAAGATAATAAGCAATCTATATTGTCAAAAAAATAGTTTTTCTTTAGAAAAACCTTTACATTTTTCTAAAATATATATAGCGTTAAGGCAAAAAGAGAAAAAGCAAAAATCGAGTAGGCGGATCATGTACGTCGTAGAGAATGGAGTTAGCAACACACGAATACATATACACAAGCAGATACGGACGCTCAACGGGGTTGAGCAAATGAAGTGGATATGACATAATGATTTCGAGTGCGCGCGTACGCCGAGAATTGTTGCTAGTCGGTCGGATCTGCGATTCACCTTGTTCGTTGCAATTTTCATTTCTGTCGATACGAACAATTACAATTTGATCTCGCGGTGAAAACAAACATTACATTTCGCTTCGCGGAAACCCGATTAAACGTATTAATGATGATTTTATACTCCGCGATTTACATCGATCGCGATCAAATACGTTTCATTTGCCTAAAGTTTTCGTATACGCCTTTATCGTTTTGCGCTCGTTGTAAATATTAAAATATAAGATCCCTTAATGTGAAATTATTTGTATTCTGAACTTTAATTTCTAATTGAACTTAATTATTAACTCTGATTTTTATATAAATGCAGATTCTGTATACGTGCAAAAAAAATTTCTCTTAAATTATGTACACGTATCGAGTATCCTACTATCATGTAATACGTTAACGGCATATTCCGGAAATTAAGTGAAATTGAAAATCGGTACAGTAAAAATATAAAAGTTATACACCCTACATTATAACTTTTCGTTATAAGCGATCAAAGTTTGCCAATGATATTATCGCGCAGAGTTCGCGCTCAAGTGCACCCGTAACCGCGCTTATATATGCATATCGATTTCTCTGTCATCTGTTATTGATTTTCTAGCTATCTGATATTGATTTTTACAGCTCAGCTGACTTTGTCTTTCGGTCACTTAAGCGCAGAGACTACGTATGCTATAGCAATCAGTTGATACTGGCAAGTTAATTGTTAGTAGTACATTTTAATAACTGTATATAAATTCAAGTAAAAGTCAAATTACTTATCAATGTAGATGGAAGTATAAAAAATTAGAAAGAAATAAGAATACAATTGGTGCATTATAAAAATAAATGTAATTAATAATCATTAGCGCATTAACTTTGTAAAATAATCGATATGCTGACTGTGTAAAGTTTATATTATATAAAAAATTTTTTAAAGGGAAAGAAAGAAAAATAAAGTAACACAATTTATTAACTTTATTATATGATTATAAGAGTTATTATAGTATACTTGACAATTTTTTCCCTGTGATCATGAGACACGCTATGCATATATATATATATATATATATATATATATATATATATATATATATATATTATATGCACATATATACATATATGTATATTTTTTATATCTTTTACCAATATTTGGACAAGGGAAAAATAATATATAACCAATATATCGCAATTAGCAATATGTTCTAAAATTGCAGTATTGAGAGAGAGCGCCCTCCCCTGGGAATTATCTCTAAAGACTCAAACGACAACTTAATACGGTAGGTATAATGGCTTCGAGGTAATTGCTACAAAAACATTAGATCTCCCTTGCATGAATCGACCATGAACCATAATTATACCCTCTAGATTATTAAGCTTTTATTATGCTTACACATCGGCACAAATGAGGCTATCGCAAACAGATGTACGTTTTGTATGTTTGTTGAGACATTTTCAACAAACACTACGTGCTATTTTTACGACTCTAGCGATTCGCTCCTTTTCCAGAAAATACTATAATTTACTTTAATATACGATCTAATAATATATAATCAAAATCATTTTCCAATTTGGGAGGCAAAAATTAAAAGTATCATATATGGGAAGGCATCGAGGCGTGTTCTTTTATTTTTAAGATGCAAAATAACTAAATAACATTGGCTGTTCTCTTTATTATAAATTGTTAATGGATATATTTATGATATGTGCTGTTTTCAAAGAAAATAGTTATTGTGATGAACAGTAACCATTCATGCGGTAAATATCGCGTGTGTCATAGATATCGTTCGAATCAATGGAACGATTGACCAATTATGGGTGAATATTCTGTTCGTTACTGTGACGCGGGTTTTCACCTACGCGAAAGTAAACCGATACGTTTCGCAGTATACAAATGTAACAGTGGCGATGGTGGTTTCGCTATGGCGATTGTATACGTATTATTGCGGCGTGCCTGCTCGTTTCTCCTATACCTTCTCGGCACCCCCTTTTGGCGCCCTTGCACGGTAAACAACTAACGTACCTATTCTCTGCAACCAGTGCCTACCGGGGGTTGCGTCTTCCAACTACGCGAGGTGTTTATCGAGAGATGAGCATAAATATGCTATTTTATCAAGCGGGTGTATAAAACTTGTTAATAATTTTTATTTATCGCATGTTTTTTTACAAGCAAGTGATGATTTATCTTATCTCTTTTTATATTTTATTACATAACTATTTTTGAAGTAGCTATATAATTAATATTCCATCTTGACATATTAATATGCGCGATAATGCATGAAATTATTAATATCTTTTTTTGTTGAAACAATTTTTTTCCTGACTTATTATGTTAATGATCTATCTATTATTATCATATATGCAATGATCACACTCTTGAAAGGAAATAATAAATAATGTTTTTTATTTTTCATATTTTTTCAGGATTTTTCTAGTCGTATTACTGATAGAAAATACAATTTTGACGCTTGTGGATTTTATACCTTTTTTTGTTTTGAATAATGTACGAAGGTATTACATTTGGAAAATTTAAGAGCTCATGTAACATTATATTCGGATACGCTTGCGAATCAGCTTTGACGTCGAAACGAGCTTGGTGTTTCGAGCTTCTCTTTTTGATTTCTTGCGCTTCCTGCATTTCACTGTAAACAACAGGCATATACCCACCCTGGACAGGCATCGCCGACCCCGAGCGAGGCCTCCCACTTGCAAGGCACCACCCCTCTCATCAGTCGGTCTGTACAAATATACTATTGTATTGATCCTATACCTTTTCCACCCGCTACGCTCCTTTTGTTCCCGGGGATCCTCGTTTTACATTTTAGCCGCTTCCGCGAAACAACTAATGTGCACCGAGTGTGTTGACAGTAACTGTCTCGCTATTGTTGCACCCTCTCGACTCGCGCTGTACACCCTCGCGCCCATTCGGTATACGCGCGGGGGAGGACTATGGCGGATCGTCGTGCCGTGTACAGAGCCCGCGGGGCTCTTCCGTTCGATTCTTCCTACGTTTTGCGATAAATCGACTCTCTCTCTCTCGTCCCCCCGGCACACCTGAAACTTTGCGACGCTCATATATTGGGAATTGAAATAAAAGGAGCGAGTCGAAAAAAATTGCGATTAACATCTACCTCGATTATATCGTAATTGAGTTGACCAAAGTTGATGTTTTATTAATGTCTTAATTATTTATGCATTTGGTAAAAATTACGATGAAAGATAATTATATATAAATTCTTATTGACTGGTGAATCACGAAGATTAGTTTAGATTTATAAATAGACAATGTAACTGCAAACAACAAATTCTATTGCACACGTGAAACATTTTTATTTATAATATTTTTTATCTCTTTTTCCGAGCGGAATATCTGAGTGGATGGAGTAAGAATAAATAAGTGGACACATAGAAATCGATGTGAAGCTGTATTAACAGAAAATATGTGACAGAAAACCTCTTCACCATTAAGACGTATAAGAAAAGTTTTAAGTAAAAATAAAACTACTAGTTTTTTACAGATCGACTCGCGTCTAGAAATCCGTGCTGTTGATTACGTCGCGCGAAATAGCGATTAAAAGACCGACCGCGTGTTATTTTAGCAGGGATGGAATATTCTCGCGGCTTTAATTAAGGCGAGAGCTGGCTAAAAATGTTTACCGGTTGCGCTTCTCTCAGCGGTTTTGCGTTGCCGAAAATCGAAGCCGGTGGGAAAAAAAATTCTCCCTCCGTGTAACTTCTAATTTCCAGAAAACCACAACGGTATTTTCGAGGCGTCGGTTGTAACCGTTCCATGAAATTAGTTTCGCGGGGGGGAACTCTATTTCGTTTCCATCGTATCACTCCGTGCCGAACATTCCGGATTTTCGCGCGATCATAAACTCGTGCATACGATGCATACCCAAATTGCCTGTGTGGCTCGATGCACATGGTACAGGGCAGTGCGAGCGAGCGCATATTATTCGTTTAATAATCGATAGAATCACGTCATCGCGTGCACACCTCGCTGCATATAAAGCCCCCTTTTGCAGTCTTACTTCTCAGCCGCGCCGGTGTTAATGCACGTTACGTGTGCCGTTGTTGCGAAACGGCGGCAAAAAGCAATAAACGCATTATGCATCGCGGACGCGTTTATTATTGAGGAGAATTGAGGAGAATGGTGATCGACTCTCTCGGCCGAGCTCGGGCGATAGCGTCGAAAAACTAGGACGCGCGAAACATATTTTTCGAATAATTACCAACAGGGAGGACAGCTGTTTTCATTACACGGTATTTTGATCACATGGTATTGATAATGATTTTCTAGCAATAATAAAGGAATAGATTCTATCTTAAAAATTATTATATGATAATCGCTTGTTACAATAATAACCGTTGCATGGATGATGTGCAATAATAAGAGAAACATGTTTCTTATCCATCTATTGTCAGTTTTATTTTCTAAGTATAATATGAAAGAAAAAATATTATAAAAAGTAAGTACTATTTAATATTGCATATGTGAGTTTACTTCTAAATTGACTTACAAATTTTATATTTCGAGTACTTATTATAGCTAGAATTGTGTATTTTTTGTGATGAAAGAAAAATCACATCTTCTATAGATTGCTTCCTATATATATACATAGCATATAGATTGCTTTCTATAAAATTACAATCAGGAGGTAAATACGTTTGGTCTATTTATCTAAATATCGGAGATTTATAAAGAAAACATTTGAACAGACACTTTTAGAGAAAGTGATACGACAGAAGTGTTTCAGTTCCTATACGATTTATCTTACGATTTACTTAATTTATTACGTAATTGCTATCTTATTCATACACACGTATCCGGTCTTGTGTACATTGCACACTTACCAATCCCGACGTTTTGTAGCCATATGGACTTAATCCGTTTAAATTCATTTCATTCGCGCCGTTCGTGTGCTGGTTAGCCCGCGGACGTTTGCATGCAATTTCGCGCGTCCGTGAAAAATAATTCTCGCGCGGATGAGAAACGGAGGCGCGCGCCTCGCATCGCGCCCGAAATCTCGCCGGTCTGCCTGTTCGTCGCTGTTCGCGAAGCATTCGCGCGTAATGGACGAGGACCGCGTAGGTACGTATAGGCATACATGCAAACAGGTATCGTAACGATCGTAACGCATCGAGGTCGAAGTAACCGACAAGGTAACGAGCAAAAAGGATTGCACTAACGAAGTGCCTGACGGGTAACTTGCTCCGGGTCCAGGGCAATAATGTCCCCCGCTGGTAAACTCGTGTTTGCACAACTCTTTGTCCCAGAAGTACGGCGCGGGCACACTCTCGTAGCTCTCGTACATGCACGCTGCCGTGGTCCTGAGTGTGAGCAATGCCCGATGCGACGTGCACAAAGAGGTGAAGACACGGACGAACGGCCAACGACTCCTGCCCTCGTGTGCCTCCGACCTAAGGTTTTTTTTTAGTTGTTGTATGCATAATAGTGTTAGGATTCATTAGCAATCAGAGATGGGTCGGTCGGTCTGGCCGAAGGATTGTTTACCGGTGTCCAGCCGTTTCACTCGTGCCTCTTACGCTTCTGCCGGCGGCACCGCGGCTGCAAATGCTGCAATCTCTTCTCTTGCTGCTCCGCAGCGTTGCAGCCGTGAGAATTCATAGCGCGATAGGCGAAGGAACACGGCGACGATGGCCTGAATTCCGCCCGGTCTATCGAGAAATCGCGTTAATTTTCTACATACATGAGATTTTTGAAACATAGAGATTTCAAACAGAGAACGATAAGATTGCATAGAGTCGAATAATTAAATTGTGTAATACGCGTGGAACTTATATTGCAGTAATATTTTTGAAGTTTGTTAAATATAGATGTGCAATTTGTGTCGCGTACACTGTCACCATCTTGGATCAATATACACAAATAAATGTTACTTTGTACAAATTTTGCATCGAGCTTGGCTACACGTTCAAAATTCAATGAAGAAATAAGGTTTGAACTCGTAGGAATCTTTCAAAGACGATGAAACCGATAAGAATAAAAGATGAACATTCGTTAAACCGATCTTTGTTATAAAACCAATATAACGTTCGAGATTTCTTTAAAATAACGAAATGAACCGAGCATTGCACGATACATCGGATCTAACACAGCGTTGCGTTATAGAAACGCTACAAATCGATAAATTACTCTAAAATAGCTAGTTATTAGAGACCGAACGTATACATTTATTCGATCGTATTTGCATTTAATTGGAACGGATTGACAGGCGCGAAGCGGGCGCGATGATGCGTAATTTCCATCGCGCGATCCGTGTCCGGTGAGTCGCGCATGAAGAGGCGCGGAGGTGCGGAGGTGCGGCAACTCGGTAGCGGAAAATCGCTCGCGAGTCTATTTATAATTTTGTCTCATTCATTCGGAAAACAATCAAACGCCGCTGTGAGAGATCGTGCGGAACGCGCGTCGCGGACGCGCGTTACCGATCGCAGAGGCAGGAGGATATGATAAAAGCGACAATGAAAATACACTCGCGGCAAAAGCGACAGGCCGCGCGAGATAGCTTATGCTTCCGGGAAAGTGGCGAAGGTTGTCAGTTTAACTCGCGCCATCACTTTAACGTCGCCTCGTGGTCTGTTTAGTTTTGCCGCCCAACTCGCGCCCGGCGCGCGGCCCGAGTGTCGTGCGCCCGTCGTTCGATGGCCGGCACAAACACCGAAGCGCCGGAGTATAGTGTGCGAACCGACGAAATCGACGAGCAAAATACGACGCGATGATAATCGTTCCTTTGACTCGAGTTTATTCGTGCGCCGTTCCATCGAGAAATGTTTATTTGACGAGCGAAGTGGATGACGTTATATGCGCTGCCGTTTTTTGAACTTTGCAAAAAATTGCAGAGACAGAGCTTTTTTCGCGGAACAATGACGCACATTGTAATAGCCAGTACAACGCAGTTAGACATTAAGTAGATAATTTACTTTTAATTAGAAATTATATCTTTAATTAATAGTGTCTAAAAATTAATTATGCAAAAAACTTTGATGAATACTAATTTGCAAATTTAATATGGAAATAAACGAAAAGAAATGCGCAGATTAAGAAAAGAATACTATGAATTGTATAGAAATGCCGAAAAAGTGAGTCCTGAATCTCTTAATTCAATCTTAATTAAAAAGAAATGTTAATTGAAATTAAATCTTAACAATGCATTGATTTGTTCAATAGAGATTTACTATTTAGAAGCTATTCAGGAATTAACTATTAAATAATTATCATTAGATAAAGTGAAAGATAAATTATTAATGTATAATCTATACTAAGCTAACCAATATTTCATATTTCGCATAACGAAATACGTATTAAAATGCAAATTCGCCGTTGCAATGACATAACAAAATTTCCTTATGGCTACGATCGTGTATGAAATCATTGAAAAACAAAAAAAAGCTCGCGAGGGAATATTCGCTTTGACCCATGCACTGCGTCATTTTTTGCTGGACGGTGATATTATCCAGAATTACTGCAACAGTGAAGGATAAAATATGCAGTCGAGTTAGTAAATGCCGTCCATTATAAATAGGCGCATGACACGAAGCCAGAATAAATATCGCGATATCCTATTTCCGGCGCGCGATCCCCGGATCGCTGTTTATTTTATTACTTTTTCATGAGATTTCAGTGATGTGTAAATACCGTGGAAAATGCAGGAATACAAGCGACTAAACATAACGATTATAAGCGCCCGAGGCACCGATGCATCGTGGCTTGTTTTCAATGCAGTTGCATTGAACTGCAGCTGCATTCCATCTCCATGCCTCATCCCCAGCGCGCGCGGCTGTTCCGCGCCGGAACTGTGCACTTTGTGAAATGTCATGACCGATTTAAAATGAGAAAAATGCATCGAGCAACACTCTGAATTACGCATCGAATCATTGCAATTACGGTACGGGGGGAAACATTTTTTGCATCGGTCGCCGGAAATTTGCGCGCAATAAATAATATTGTTAGAATGTGTGGGAGCATATGTGCGTCAATTGAGTATTTTAAGAATTGAATTAAAAAACGGCGCGATTGCATTTGAGTGAAGTCGAAAATATATATACAAACGTTTTTTTGGTCACAATCATTAATTTTACAAAAATATGTAATAAAGTAAATTTAGTGTATAAATATTATTTTGTGCCATTATATTGGGGTATTTAAATTTTATTTATATCACATTCACGTAATCATATTTTCTTAAAGTAACTAAATAATCAAGTGAATTAATTAACTTTATAATATATTTTTAGTAAAAATGTAATCTAAATGTATATCAAATTTTATATTTTGTGATATGAATGAACCGTCATGGTATAGCGAGAACGTTTTACGACAATTTTAGTTTTTCTTTTGACTTTTGAATGACTAACCGATGTTTTATATAAACTATTTTAGCAAAACGAGGAAATAGTTTATCTAGCCAGAAACACGCGACACTTTTATTACACAAATTGTTCGTCATAATATATTCTCATCCCTTTTCTGGCAAGTAAAAAATTTAAATTATCACGAAATTATCACATGGATTTCATTCCGATGTCTATTATAATGTCATGAAATCTTTTCGGGAAATTATTATTTTATTTAGGATTAAGGTCTATACGGAATCATGCATTATAAAAATTTGTTTGTGGCTTATATCATTTACTTACTAAATTTGTTTAATATTATATACTGTTTTAATCGTTTCTAATGACAAACTTAAATTAATGTATTTTATAATTAAAGAATTAATTTTGCTCGATTTAGTATATTTTCATTTATTCCATATTTAACCATTTTGGTTAAAATAAGATGTAGATGTTTGCATTAAAAAGAAGCTATTAGCTAGTTTTATTAGGACTTATTTATCTTGCATTAAAAAAATTATCCGCTCTGTTTAAAAGTAGCAGAAATTCCTTTATTTGCTCCGTATTATAAATTCGATAAATACTTTTGCAATTTTTATATTCTGTCTGTAAATAACACTTCGCTATTTAGTAGTTATAAATAATCTCTATAAATATTTATTATTGACGAAACGTGTATTATTATCTCTTCACTCTCAGTCTAAACTTTGCGCTGTTCTGCCAACACTTCAGAAAAATTGTAGCATGTCAAAACGTTCATAAATCATAAAATATAATTTTTAAAAGCGGAAACGTATATTGCCATATAATTTATAGCATGCGACTCTAAAGAATGTGCCATAAATAAAGAAAACTAAGAAAAAGGAAATATGTCGCGTAATGTACGTAATGTAATATGTAAAAAATAAACATGCCGTCATTATATTATAAGACAAGGATAGTACAGAGGAGTATTGTGGTCAAAAAAGGATAGAAGCACGGAGAGGTGGCGGAGATAATTTTCAGACGTTAAAAACGATATTAGAGCGGAACGCCGCGGGCAAGGGATGAAACGGGCCGTTGTAAGCGGCGAGGAGGTTGAGACGGAATAAGTACGGGTGGAGAAAAGTTGGTGTATAAACAGAAGTTACGTAAGTACATTACAAACTGTAATGGTGAATCGGAGCCGCTCGCCGCTTGGTCTACGCCTGACGAAAGTGGGCTCTTCAACCGCCCCCGAGAAAGCAACCCCTCGGCATTTATTATGCTATATTGTTACAAGGAAATTGCGTTTTTATAAGTGAAGTCGCGGGCGAGATCGAGCCGCAAAGGGCAGGTCTTTTACCCTATCTTGCTATATAAAATGCGAAGGTATAATTGGACCGATTATTTTGTAAAGAAGTAATCAATATACCACTTTTAATGAGAAAGACAGAATTTTTGCAACGCAATATTGAAAGACATAAGTATGTATTATTTCACAAAACGCTTTTGTTATTATGTTATTTAGCGCGGATATAATAATACATAGGATAATTTTTATTTTATAATTTATTTAAAAAATACATTACATATAGATAATATTTTTACATTTTATTTAATCTGCAGGCATTATTTATCTTTTCGTTGAATTTAATGCGATTAATACAATTTAAATCGCTTTACAGATATAAGACAAAATTTAATTGTACAGGGTTTATCATTAATTTTTATATCTTTGATTTTCCAGATGAACAATTTTATTACTAATAATTTTAAGGCGTTTTGCAATTATTGCTTATTACTCAATTGCAGATAGGCGTGATATATATATTATTAAAATACCGTGTAAAAATGTCTCGCGCAGGCATAGAACAAAATAATATAAAAATTAATTCGATATTATATATTCATGTTATTGAAAATAATATATAAAACAATGAAATCTCCCAATTACATTAAATGCATAAATCTATTTTACTGATAAAAGTTCACATAATTTTTTATGATAAAATTACAAATTTTGAGATTTTTATTTGTCCAAACAATTATATTGTTATTTTATTATATGCAATATAATAAAATATGAAATAACGTATAATTTCTTGATCTGAAAATGCCTCAGAAATAATTCCTTAAAATAGGACAGATATATATTGATTCAATTTTAATCCAATTATATCACTATAATTATCAATATCGAAGCACTGCTATTTATTTTATGACATATTCCTTCGTGAAATGCGGGCAAACATAAATAATTCAAGATATGAATCTATAAATTGACACTTCTTCATGTTATATTTTGATTTATTTCGATTTATTCCAAAATTCACACACTTTACGGAGGATAAAATGATTATCTGAAAATTGAATGTGATTATTGGAGGTGTGAATCGGAATTTAAACTTTCGTACATCAATAACGGAAGCGAAGAACGTGACGCATTTCCTTGCAGGCTCCGCATCCCTCTTAGAGGGATGGATAAAAGCGCGGAAGAAGGGGGCGGCGGCGGAGGGGGAGTGAACTCGGGTCGGCAGCATGTTGCACGATCGTAAACACTTTGCATATTTCCCGTTCCATTCGCGGACCCTCCACCTACCCACCGCCACCGCCACCTTTCCAACGATCTTCTGTCTCCCTTTTATATACGCGCGTCATATAGCACCGGTTTGCAATTAGCTAAAATCGATCGCGTGGAAGTGCACGATGGTGCCGGCTCTATAGGCCTTCTCCTGTATATTTCTGGCGACGCACGATACCGTCCGGCTCTTTTACACTGCACCTTTCGCGCCTTTCATTATAATAACGCGCAATTGCCGGGCTATTCCTAACGTTATTTATGTAGCGTTATATTTCGGCTCGCGTTCGCGTTTCATAATTGCGTGGTAGATTTAATGATTGCCTGTGCGATGACGGGGTATGTAAAATTGCGACAAGGAAAGTTGAAGAATTTTTAAAACGCCGACTTTCCAAGAATGAAAATAATGAGAAATTGACGAATATATATAAATATAGATATATTTTAATATATTTCCATCGTATCCCTCCCCTCCCCCACAAATACTCCGTTAATCATAGAAGTTTCATTTATTTGAAAAGGTGTTTATTCACAATTTCGAAATATTTTTCCTCGCCCGGTACTCGCGACGGCGGAGCGCGAAACAATATGATAAATAAACGTCAAAAAGTACAACGAAAGTATTATTCAGTAACTCCGCCACATTTAATAAAATCCCCGCGCTATTTCCGAATATCTGTAGCGCGAATATCAGTACACTATCTCTAATCCCCCCATACCCCAGTCTTTCCTTCAATCTCGAAGTTCTATCTATCCTCCCCCCCCCACCCCTTCTCTCTCTGTCTCTCTCTTTCTCGCATCTCTTACCGCGAAACTCGCCCAACCAACCACCCGCTCTTCCGCCGTCCCCGCGAGGCAGAAAATCTGAGAGCGAGATAATTACGGTTGGAAGCGCGGATATTATTTAACCAACATTTTGCTGCGCAGACCGAGGGAGTGGATGAGAGCAAAGGGTGGTCAGGTAGGGGGAGGAGGAGGAGGAGGTGGAGGTGGATGGATGCTGGGAATCGGAGGAGAGCTCGGGGGTGTTCTTACATACGAGCGGGGCCCGATCAAATATAACAGCGGTCGGTACAACACCGCTGCTAATATCGCCAGCGCAGTGGAAATTCCTTCCGTGTTTTCAAATCTTCTCTCCCCACCCCTTTTTTCCCCCGAAGAAAAACACCCGATCACCCTGCACTTCTCGCGGCGCGGCGGCGCGCGCTCAAATATTTTACTTCCGCCGGAAGAAATATAACCGAGACTTAATCTACGCTCCGCCTCCTCCGCAACCGGCACATATACGTGGAATGTTTTGAAAACTGAGTTGATTTCGTATCAGCAGATTGAGAAAGCCGGCGATATGCAAATTATCCTTTCTCGGTGGAGATCGCCGAGATCTCCGGGAGGACCTAAAATGCTTTATTGATCTCGCGATATTTTTATGTTGCGCTTTCTGCGTCACGCTGATTGTATAAATTATTCGATATTGTGTACAGATATTTTTCGTTAAGGATTGCATGATTAATTTATGAAATCCATCACGCATATTCTATTTCTTGCGCGTAAATTGAGGATATTAATCAGATAGTTAAAAATCGGACTCTCGTTTGCCCGTGCTTGATTATTGTAACTCGAGTAGCTGGACGTACGCCAATGTGGGAGGCAACGCGGCGGCGGCTATTTTTCCGCGGGGATCTTGATATTCATGCTAGTTTTACTACTGACACGAAAGAATCGAGCCAATTTTATGCGGGCATCCCGTCGTTTGCAACATACGAGAAAAAGTCTAACAATAAGTCGAAACACACAGAGTGAAGAAGCGGCATTCATTTTATGAATAATTCATCCGATCGTGGTAGGTATTAGCGCGCGGCATGAGCCGAACAGTAACATGTAAATGAAGCGATAAATTTTGCATGGACAGGTTGTGAAGTTCCCCCCTAACCCCAATTTGGCACAGTTTCGCTATCTCTCCTTCCTCCCCCTCCCCTCCGCCCCTCCCTTTTTTTCCTCTCTCCGCGTGTGCAGATCGTTAGTGTCTGCGCTCGTAACTTCGAGCCACTTAAACGCACGCGTGAGGCAGATTTAAATAAATAGATTTTCTAATGTCGCACATGGTACGGTACATCGGAATAACAATTTACGATCTTCGACGTATAGTTTTTTTCTTAGATACAATTCATCGTAAACGAACGATGACCCGCGACTCGCAAATTGCGCGCTCGCCACGTTAATAGTCGCCCCTGTAATCGCGCCGTTTTCCGCAGCGTTCCATCCAGATACCCCGTTTCATCCCCGAGACCATAAGGCTTATCCGCCAAGAAAATCGAGCTACCCGCGCGAAGCCCATCAAAATCCGACAGAACTGTTCCAACGCCCCCTGATGCTCGCTACTCACCCCTTTCTCGAAGCAACCGCGAAGTAAAAGAGAAACGGCTGGGAGGGGGTGGAGGGTAATGGTGGCGCGTTGCGGTTTTCAGCTTTTACGACCGAATTACGACTTTTCAACTATTTTTACGAGAGTTGTTTCAATTATTTCACCAATTTGCAATTAAGAGCGCGGCGCACCACCCCCGCGGGAGTCGACGCCGCCGACGATAGGGGCCGCAAAGGGTTGGCGCCTCTCTCGAGCTTTATGGGGCTGATAATTTCGTGATTAGCCAATTAAAGGAAAAAATTAAATAGCCAACGGGGGTCGATTGCGAGACGAGCCTCGGCCGTTGATGTATCGAGAGAAAACGGGAAGATTTGTAAAAAATTATTGTTTTTATATCATTACCGACTAATTAATCGGAAAACTTGCGAGAAGTTTCGTTACCCGTTTTGATAGATTTTATTGAGGCGGTACTCTTTGTCAATTAAATTTTTGCATCGGCGTATGGAACATTCAATGGGAAAATTGATTTATTACTCTTAAAAATACCTTGTATACACTATTATACAGTTATATGTTATTTTTTGTGTGAATATATATGTATATGTATATGATAATATATTTTATTCTAATGTAATGTTAAGTACATTTTTACGCTGAATCAATAGCTAAAGACTAGTGCCTGCATTGCATCGAAAAGTGACATTATCTTGCGGGCAACTTGTAATTTGACAGTCTCCCAACTTTAAGGTTGCGCTAGAACGAGGAGGGGGGTGCGGAAGGGAGAGCAATATATAAATTCGTTATTAACCCCGTTACGCCGCGCAACGTCGACGCACGCATCAGCCTCGACGAGACCTCTCACGCGACGGGATCTAAAACTTTTTTAAGCTCGCCTACTACAGAGTCGCGTAGTATATACCTTAATGACAACAAGGGAATAAAAGACAATTTGTAGCTTCCCGTCTTCGACGGCGCGCGGGCGGTATCCGCCGATCGCCGCCGCGCCGCGCCGGTATAGCACTTTTAAAGCCGGCCCGATGCGGCCGAGGAGGTCAGCATTCGGTTCGTTGCCGGCGCTGGCCACGATGGGTAGCGCGGGGTTGTTGGCATCGCGGCCTGAGGGTTTCGCTCCGAGCAGGGCAAGGCGGGAGGGAGGGGGTGCAGCTCGAAGGAGCTAGCGGCGCGGAATAACGGTAAGTCTAGTGTTTATTTGATGGCCCGTAATCACGCTATTTTGTCATCAACGGTAGGCCTCCTTCCGACGATGTATACCGACGTAGGGGCCGGCTCCGCACTTATATACTCAGCCCCTAACTCACCCTCTCCCGGCCACCCGCGGCCCACTCGAGGAAGGGAGGGACTAATTCGAAGCGCCGGCCGCGCCGTTGTGCCATGCCGCAGCACCGGGGCGCATCTTGCTTCCGGTATAATTCTAAAACGTAGCGAGGGCGTAGCACGCGCGCGAGTGTGATGCACGTATGCAATCTCGCACAACAGGAGATACCCTTGATATTCTTCCGGCGTTTCCATTGCTCTTCCTGACCTGACCGCCGCTCGTGATAATGCGTGCACGCATGCCACTGCGCTACGCTGCAATTAATCCGTGACGGTGCGAAACTGCGAAATCTTCCCGAGACTTTGACAGTCTCGAGAATTTGTCGGCTTTACAAAGCTATCGTTGATACCTGCACGCGAGATAACCCGCGGGACCGGGTGTGATACGTCATGCGGGAATGATATTTGCGAACTTTATCCCGCACACAATCGCATATATGCAAAATAAAAATATTCCCGATACGATAAATAAAAAAAAATATATTTTTATTGAAAAATAACGCGATAAACTCCGGGGTAAACTTTTGAACTTATAACGCAATAAAATGGAAGTTTGCAGTGGAGTTTGGCAAATATGACGTTTTAATTAATGTTACATGTCACAAAATAAAGAGTTTGATCCTGTATATCGTACAGCGAGAGGAGTGGTGGAGTATTCGTAACGCAAATCATCATTTCAACCGCAACTACAATACAATATAATCTTTGCATGTTTCTGCAGTCCGCAGTGGCCGATACGGGCGCGCTACGCCTCGGCATGTAATACAGCGCGTAATAACGGCGCAACGGTCTGTGAATCATCGGCAAACGGCGCACCCAAATCTATATATTCGCGCGTTTGTGTGTTTTTGTGTATCTCTTACACCCGCGATATCGGTGGCGTAACGTTCGCTGCATTTCTGATGCACGGGTAAGGTACTATGATATCGCCTCCGGTTACGGCGCGGGGCGCTTTCACACATTGACGTCGGCGCGTGTCTGACGTGAAGCTAATTAGAAATTATTCAATAATGAGTTAGGAAATACTCAATAATAGAAAATAGTGTAATCGCGGTAACTAATATTAATGATACGACAGGCCACTTTGTTGCCTTTCGAAGTTTCGCGGTAGCTGAATTCAATGACGAAATTTGGAATTTTAATTTAAAGATAATATTATACACATAATGCAGCGTGGAAATGTTGTATAATTTAATGATTAAACGAACTTACCTGTAAGTGAAGTTCTATCATAATTGTATGAAGCGCCTCTTCCGAAAGATAAAACGTAGTACTCCTCAATTCTATGCCGAGGCGCCACAAGCTTCAAAGCTAAAAGAAGAGCTCTCTGCCTTCTACATGTCCATGCGTTGGATCTTAAGCCATCATTCTTTAAAGATATCGCTGTAGCCTTATAATTTGTAAGGGGTTCGAGGTTATCGAACAAGGGTATAGGGTGGGACCTATCTTTCGGAAGAGGCGCTTCATACAATTATGATAGAACTTCACTTACAGGTAAGTTCGTTTAATCATTAAATTGTATTTCGCGCCTCTTCCTCAAGATAAAACGTAGATGTTTAAAGAAGGCTACAGCACCGTGTAATTATAATCCATAAACAATCAGCTTCTATAGATTGTATAACTATTTATTGCTACAAAGTTTTATTACTAAAAAAAAATTATTTAAGTTTAAACATATCTATTCCACTATCACCTAAAATGTCTTTTACCCATCTACTGAGAGTCTAGGTCGAAACTCTTTTAAAAGGCTTTTTAACGATATTATATAAATAAAAATATTGTGTTACCTCTAAGCTCTTTGGTTCTTTCAAGGTAAGACTGAAGTGTAGTTGCAGGACAAATGTTTAAGTTGTCTTTGTAAAAGGGTAAATTTAATATAGGCTGAATTTTTCCTGGCTTAAAGGTCTTAATACTGTCTGGAATCTTAATCTCTATTAAATTCTCTTTTAAAACTATATTTTTTATGTTAATTAAGGCTAAAGTTTGCATTCTTTGGCCAGTAACGAGCGCTAGTAGCGTAACTAGTTTTTTACTTAACATATCTAAGGTTAATTCGTCATTACGCCAGTCTTTAAAGTGATCTAATACTAATTTTGGATCCCACGTGGATTCGTATTTGGGTCTAGGCGGTCTTAACCTTGCTAACCCTTTAAAAAATCTTCTAATAATTTCATTTTGGCCTATTTCTGGTCCTAAAATAAGCGAAATAGCAGATCTCGCACAATTAAGGGATCCATAAGAAGCTCCTTTTTCGTATTCTTCGGTTAAAAACTTAATAATGTCCTTTACTTTCACTTTATAAGGGGATAGCTTCTCGTTTTCACAAAATTTCCACCATTTTTTAAGTGAGCAATCATATTGTTTTAAGGAAGACTCACTCAAAGAAGATATAGAAATTATTACGGACTTTTCTGGAATGTCTTTTAGCAGGAACGCCTTCCTGATAACTTCCCGGCCACCAGGGTAAGAGATTTCCAAAGAGGGTGTGGTTCCCTATCGGGAGAAAGTAAGGTATTACTATTAGGTTTGAAAATTAAGACTTCCGCTTCCAGTAAAGAGAGGAATAAAGGGAACCATGGTTGTGCTGGCCACTGTGGCACTACAACTATGCCTTCTGCTTTCTCTGCTTTTATCTTCTGTAGAACTCTAGTCACCAATATAAATGGTGGAAAAGCATAAAAGAAAAATGTATTCCAACTTAACGTGAAGGCGTCAACAGCTATTGAACCTGGGTCTCTTGTCCAGGAAACATAATCTTTGCATTTCGCATTGATTCTTGAGGCAAACAAATCTATGTCGGGACAACCAAATTTCTTGACAATTTTCTGAAAGGCTATATCCGATAATTTGAACTCAGTTTCTTTATCTAACCTTCGAGACTCTAGATCTGCTTCAACATTTTCTTTTGATGCAATATAAGAAGCAAATATGAAAATTTCTCGTTTTTCACACCATTCCCAGATATTTCTGGCAAGATTACTGAGAGTTCTGAACCTTACACCTCCCATACGATTAATATAAGAAATTGCAGTAGTGTTATCGATTCTTAATAAAATATTACAACCCTTCAGATCTTTGGCAAAACACTTTAGCCCAAAAAAGGCTGATAAAAGTTCTAAATAATTAATGTGCTGCTGTCTTTCTGTCTCACTCCAATATCCGTGCGTTCTACTATTTCCACATGAAATTCCCCAACCTGTAAGGGAGAGAGAGAGAGAAGCATCCGAGAATATAACTAACTTAAATTCTCGATTAGCAATATTCGAAATTTTGTGAGCAATGTTTACTTCCCACCAAGAAAAGTCTTGCTGCAAACCTTGATTTAATAACATAATAGCTTCATAATTACCATTTGATTTTAAAAGAGCTAAATATTTTTTCCTTTCAAACCTCTTGACATGTGCCTAACCGTATTGAATAGCTGGGCAACACGATATTAAGACTCCTATCATCTGTGCAAATTCTCTAATTCTACATTTTTTTAACTTTTTAAATTTAATAATCTGTTCGCGAACCTTATTTCTTTTCCCTAATGGCAACTCTAATGTCATTTTTTGAGTATTTAAAATAAATCCAAGAAAGTTACAAATTTGTGAAGGAATTTTACAGCATTTATCTTCATTTAAAACAAAACCTAGACTTTCTAATAATTTCACAGACGTGTTAATATTCTCTAAGTAAGACGAATACGAGTTTCCTAAAAGTAACAATTCGTCGAGATAGATAACTGATAAAAGCCCTAAGTTCCTTAAAAATCCTATCACGGGTTTCATAATTTTTGTGAAAACGTACGGAGCTGTATTAAGACCAAAAGACAAACAGTTAAACTCATAAAGATTGTTATTAAATAAAAATCTTAAATATTTCTTGTGCTCTTTAATAATGGGAATCATATAGTAAGCATCCTTGAGATCTAGTTTACCCATAAAACAATTATGACTTACTAACTTGCAAGCTATCTTGTAATCTTCCAACTTAAAGTGATCTGTTTCGACAAAATCATTTAATTTTTTCAGGTTAAGAATTAATCTACTCGATCCGTCTGGTTTAGGCACCAGAAAAATACTAGATACAAACTGATCCTTTTCTGTTAGGCATTCGCTAATAACTCCTTTAGAGACTAATTTTCTTATGTGATCACCAATAAGAGATCTATCTTCCTGTGACCATGAAGGTTCCTTAGGAGCTGATTTTTTAATTACTGGTATACAAAAAAAAATTTATATCCTTTTATCCACTCTAAAATTCTGGAATCGAAAGTTAATTTTTTCCATTTTTCCAGAAAAAATTTTATCCTACCAGCCGGTTTACTTACATCTTTTGATTTTAGGTTTTCTTTTGCTGTGTTTGGGTGTTGTAATCTCCCCTGTTCTGATATTTCCAATTCTTCTTGTAGGGTTGGTTCTGACTGTAATTCGTTTTGTTTCGGTATCCGCCTGACATCCTGGACCTGAAAGGCTGACGTCGAGGCGGGGCCTTGAAGTTTTTTGACTTTCCAGAGTTCTTTGATTTAACCTTCAGATCCTTTCCTGATCGCTCAATTGATTTTGCCGCTTTAAGGCGCTCCCCTAATTTTTCACCAAAAAGCCACTCATCCGCTTTTTGTGATTCTAAAATTTCTTTCTGGGAGTTACCTATAGTAGCGAGAATTAGGCTTCTGCGAGTTAAAGTTTCATCTCTCTGTAAGTCCGCCATCAATCGTGCCGCTTCACTAAGCTTCTTAACTAAGGCGATTTGAGTGGACGATAACTTAGGATTTTTTTCTGGTCTGTTATTGTTAATAATATCTACGATAGAACTGCCCATTATAGCTAGACAAGCAGTAATCTTCTTCTGCTTTTCAACAATACGTTCATCTCGCTTTTTTGATGTTTCCTGTAATGAAACTTTAATTTCTTCATTAAGTTTCGGTGGATCTATCAAGACAATTTTTAGGTGAACGGATTCTCCCGTTCTTCCTTCGGAAGGCCTTTCTTTAAAATATTCTCGAGCCGGACAGCGATGCTCTTAAAGATGGCCGGAGCCAGTATCCTATCTTCTGCAACTCTCTTGCCAATTGCTTCCAAAATTTCCACGTCTAAGTCTTCAATAATAATGCCATCTTGATCCGTAGAATCAATATTTTGCATGCCTGACGAGGATGAAGCCTCACTTGGCTTGATTATCGGTTGATTATTAGCAGAGATGTCTGCTTGCGTTGTGATATTATTACCAGAAGGATTCTGGAAAGGATTTGGTGAAGATCTGCCGGAAGTAACTTCCATCGGTTCCCGAGAAAGCGTTTCATTCGGGGGCAATTGAAGATCTAAGTCCACCGATTTTGGGAAAACAAGCGGAGAAAGGGAAGGGCTCTGTGAAAGCTCTTCTATATTTAGATCATTAGACATTTTCTGTCTCTTTCGACTGCCTCTCTTCTCCTCCGAACCACTGCTACCTAGTAACCATGATCAATATAAATTAGTATATGTATATACCGGAATTTTTTTTATTCAAAATTAAATCTTTGATCTCTCTCTGAACGAAAAATTCGTTTGTTCAATGTGTACACAACAAGGCTTGTTATACTTTTCAACATAAGATAAAGTCCGTCATCAGGTTAGGGCCTGAGACTCGTCAATAGGTTAGTGCCCATGACATGACTAGTGTACGTACAATTTTTGCATAAATTGCAAAAAAAAATTTAATTGTTATCCTTCGTCAAGACGGCGAAATTCTCGTAACGAAAATTGTTTTATTTGTACACAGCGACCTTTAAAAAACCTTTTGTCCTAAAACAAGGTTTGTCAACGGGTTAGAGCCCGTGACTCGTCAATAGGTTAGAGCCTATGACACCTTAAGGTCCATGATTAAGCAAAAATTGCCTAATCTCCGTCATTATGTTAAGGACTATGACGTGGCTTGTTTTCAATAATTATATATTTTTTGTACATATTTCTTATGTAAATATAATGATACATCGTCGATAGGTTAGAGCCTATGACGCTAATATGCATAAGAAGTCAAACATGACTGAAACGTTTATCGTTAATAAAGGTTAGAGCCATTAACGTTACTAACACACACATATACAGAAACAATAATCTCCATAGCTAGGAATTTCAAGTCAGTCTCTTAGAGCCTGTGACGTTAGTAATAAAAGTAAGGAAATATACATTTATTGTTAACAGGTTAGAGCCTGTGACGCGATTAATCATAATGTATGTAATGTTTCCAGTCCGTATAAAATTACTCATTACGAAGCTACGGACCTGTATGTTTCCTCCCCCCTTCTTTTTCCTTTTTCGAGGGGACTAATTGTTTCTTCTTTACTTACTTGAGCGGCTTCGCCGTCCTCGATTCTCATATTTCCTGAATTTTTTCATTAATCGTCTCATTTTCCTAGCTAATCTATTCTCCTTGTCGTCTGAATTCGATCTTTTATGTTTTCTATTCTCCTTGTCGTCTGAATCCGATCTTTTATGTTTTCCCATCTTAACGATATGATGTGATTACCTCGGCACAAAAGAGAAGAATGATGGCTTGAGACCCAACGCATGGACATGTAGAAGGCAGAGAGCTCTTCTTTTAGCTTTGAAGCTTGTGGCGCCTCGGCATAGAATTGAGGAGTACTACGTTTTATCTTGAGGAAGAGACGCGAAATACAATGTAACGGGAACTAATGTGTCGGTAGTGTTATAAATGTCACATGATATTTTCAGCAAAACAATTTGCACACAACGAAATTGCCTCATATATATCTATTGTTCGGATACAGAGTGGGATTTTCTTAGCGCCGAAAAATGTTGAAGAGAAATTGCATCATCTAGATTACATAACGTCCGAGAAGAGTTTTGGCCTTTATATAAGCCTATCTATATTGTATTTAACAAAATATTACACGCGTGTCGCAAAAAACCCTGAAAGAAAAATTATTGAATGATTAATATTACTGTGACGTTAATGATATTCATTAGGAGGTATACAATATTTCGCTTGATTAATTCGCTAAGGCGTCACCTGCGTGACTGACGCGCTATTTTCCGATAAATGCCTCTAAGCGCTGCGCCACATTGGGGAAACATGCAAATAAACTCGTTGTGCGTAGGCGTTGCGTTGGAATATTGCGAATTCCAGATTCGACGCGCTTATCGCCCGCGGTGTCGTCGACTCGCTAGGCGAATACCGGTACCGGTCGCAGCAATGAGAGAGAGAGAGAGAGAGAGAGAGAGAGAGAGAGAGAGAGAGAGAGAGAGAGAGAGAGAGAGAGGGAGGGAAGGTGGGAAGGAGGGTGGGAGAGAGGGGGGTCAATTTGTCAGGAAGTGCACAACTCTGATGTGACATCGCGAGCGCTTACCCTAATGGAGCTCTACGGTGTAACAGCTCGTTGAGAGCTTAACACGCATAAGCGAGTAATCCCCGTGTCCCGACGGTTTCTCGATGGAACGCCTCGATTAGCTACCCTTGCCGATTAGGATACCGCAAATCCGTTGATAGCTACTCGACGATCACCACGGTTCATTCCTCGATTGCCCTCGACCTCGACCGCTCGGCTGCATTCAAGCGCTGATACAAACAATAACAACAACACGTGAGATATATGTTTTTTTCCACCATTGTGAAATATTGTACATATTTTGACAGACACGTCCACTCGCAACGATACGAGATCGAAAAACATGAAGCCGCATTGAAAAACTTACAATATTCACACGGCTATAAGTTGGATGTAATAATACAATCATTCATAATATTTGAAGGCGCAAAAATCAAATATTGCGAGATTTTAAGATAAAACGAATTAAACAACTACACGCGTAGTTGCTTCAACATGCGTATTAAACTATTTTTTCCGTTAGAAAAGAAAAAGATAATTACTTTGTGACAGATTAAATCTGGAGTATTATAATGAAGGAAAGCAGAGAGAGAGAGAGAGAAGCCCCGATATATATAAATTTTCTTCATGTAGTAGCATCGCGGAACTTGTGTAAAGAGAAACTGCCGACGATCCTTCAACCCCTTTCCAGGGAGAGAGGTCGTCGGCCACGCTAATCGAACTCTTCTTCAAAATAATAGCAGGGCCCCTGCCACCCCCTCCCCTTCCCCCCTCACCCTTCGCGTACAACGCGAATCTCGCGAGTAGTGCCTAGCCCCGGTCCTGACTGCCTCATTACCCGCTTTTAATGAAACTCTTTTCTCCGGGCGGGCCCGCGCGGGCTAAGCGCCCGTTGCCAAACCTCGTTTAGGCGATACGGATCAGCGTGCCTGCGAGCTCCTACTCAGCGAAGACTATAAACCTTCACCCGTCCCGACGGCTCCGTTCCATGGACGAGTTCCGGCATCGAAGTTTCGCGCAAGTTTGCCGAGCCGAGGCGAACGTCTCTCTCCTTCCGCGCCGCGTCGAACGAGGAGGCGAGACTGGCTGGGATTTGGTCAGAGGGGAAGGAAGGAGGTTCAAGGTGGAAGAGGGGGAGGGGTTGGCCGGAAGAAGAGTCGAACGCGTCTGACACGATGCTTAAGCGTGCGAACCCTCCCCAACCCCCTCGGACCAATCCCTCCAGTCCGTTCTAGCAGTTTTTGGTTCTCGCTCTCGCAACCCTTCACAAAAGGGATACGCTTCGCGGTTCGAACCAAGTTTCGGCAATTATTATCATCCACGGTATACTCACGATTTCGTCGCAATTGTGTACGCGCGTATCGTAAGACGCGTTGTTGCGTCGTACGTAAATAGAGGGAGATGACTCGAGAACTCTGAAGAGAGCGAGCCTGATCGATTTGTCATTCAACCAGGCAAACGGTGAAAGTGCGTATATATGTACGACACGATTACGTGCTTATTGAACGATTCATGATAATGTTTGCGTTGTGAAAAAAGTAAGAATATTTAAAGAATGAAATTAAATTATTAACAATTAGTTTTTGACAAATCTGTTTAGATTTATGTAATTATATTTATTGATGGCCGTACTTAACTATATTTGATATGAAGATATTATTGTTTTAAGCATTAAATAAGTTTTCCCGTAAAATCTACATTATTCTTATTAAACGTAGTAATAATTGTTAAAGACCACTTATATATTTTTTTGTTTGTCATCCTAAGGCCATTACCATACCTTTATGGGAAGATAAATGCGATAGCAAAAAAACATGACTCAGAAAATAATGTGTCTTGTAGCTAGGTCGAATTCGAATAATTCTTTTACTTTCACTATGCTAAGTATTTGCTTTGTAGTTTTTGCGCTATTTACTTCTCAAAGCCAAATATCATTTTCTGTAATCTGCTTGTAGAAGCCTAGTCTTCTCGAGCCTGAACAAATAACGTTGTTACTCGTATGTTCTTAACGCGTTTGTCTCGTTAAATAAGATTAAGGAAAGATCTTTCCTCCATATTTCATCTATACGATTATTTTGAACGGCTGTCTAATATTCGTATTCATGCGACTTGTTTGAACGTGTCGGTCTGCGACGTCGAATGAAAGCGTTCCGTGCCATCCCTTTAAGTCTAGCCGGCTCCTGCTTCTTCAATAACTCATTCCACGTCTTGCTTGCCAGCCCCCGGAAGGTGCGCGGGACGTGTCAGAAGACAACTCCACCCCGTGTTGTCCACTGTCTACGGGGAGTCCCCCTCTGAGTAACCGAGAAACCGCAGTACAACGAAACTGGCGAGTCGGGCAGGGGTGGTTGAACGGCATCGGCCGAGAAAAGCCGGCGGTGGCCCATCCTCCCTCCCTCTCCCTCCGCAGTAACCAAAATTTATATACAAAGTATCTTTGCTGACCAGTTGCCGTTGGCGAATAAGTAAAACAGTAAACCGGGCCGCGCGTGGCGGAGGATGTGTTGAAGTGGTGAGCAAGAGGGGCGGGAGAGGGATGGAGTGGCTGCGGTTTCACCTCGTAAATTTGTCCCTAGGAATGTGTGGCATTTTTCTCGACCCTCCTTACGCACCCCCCTCCCCCTCCACGCGGCCATTCTTTTGCCGCCCTTGCGATGTTTCGAGTCTCGGCGCGCTATTGGAAGCGATCATCTCTCTTTAAGGATATATTCCGTTGTTCGTGATAAATTCTTTCGCCGCATTAAATTGCTTGCATGATAAATAGATGGTTGTTGTACATGTTTTATTAGTGGACGAGCGAAAATTGCTTATTTCGGAAACGTTGCTATTTTAGAATTTCTGATTTTTCTCCTTCAAGTGTGTTTTATACGCATTAATGCACAGTATGGGAAAATTATGTAAAAATAGCAATTTGAAAGAATTTAGATAAAAGCGTTTGTTTTGTGCGATCATTATGTACTTCCGTGCAGATAATAGATCTAATTATTAATTGTTTGTGTTATACTGTGTAAGATACATAGCTTTTATACATTTTCTAACATAGAATTGCAATTAACCGATGCAGTTGATTGAAACGCAATAACACGAACGCAAATTTGCAACGCACATTAGCTGACGCTTTAGAAGAAGAGGGTAAAACAGTTTGCGCAATCTTTGAATTCCTGATTAGTAGCATAAGAAATATTTTACGAGATAATTAACTTCAGTCTTCTGTTTCCGCTATTTGTTATTTGTTTCCCCGTTTTTTGTTTCTCAATATTGAAAAACTAAAGAAACAGATTACATAAACTTGAAAAATCAAGAAATCAAAACTTTCGATCAATGTCCAGTCAAAACAAACGTTTTTATCTAAATTCTTTCCAATTGTTATTTTTATATAATTTTTCCATTTTTTCAGTTATAAAAGATTAGGACGCTGCGATATTTAATCAATAATTACGTAATAGTTTTATATAATTATGTAACAGTTTTATATATACGTATTTTACTTTAGACATTAACCAACATGGAATACAAACGCTAGTTGAACTGGAAAAAACTCCGTAATGAAGTTGCAGCGGCAAGTTTCCCGCGAGGCTGTGCGCTTCTTATATATAGTCGACGTGGGGTAACACGCACGACGTTATTGTCTAGATTATTTTATTTATCGAATATCATTTACTTTACGCGCGCACGGTGTATACGAGATCGAGTGATTTCAGACACGTTCTTAGCGCGATATTCCTCGCGCGGTTCCATCGTAAGCTATCGACGCGATGTAGAATGCGCGGTATGTAAATGAGCGTATACGTTGCGCGATGCCTCGCACAATATCCCCGATACATCCGTCGCGTTCAGCCGAATTACACGGTAAATTTTGCACGCCATCGAATAGCCGCGTTTCATCTTCCACGGACACAACGTATATACCGTGGACGCGCTTGCTGGCGTCGCGGGGCGCGGATTCGCGGACTATAAAACATAACGTTCGGGGTCTGCATCGGGTCAGATTTAATACTAGAAATGGGAGGGTGTGGCGGACGAGCTCGAGGGCTAGAAACGGGCTCAAGCATATCGTGTGTGCACAGTTATTTCGGCTTGCCTCCGTACACTCTTCCTCAAGAACGGCCGAGCATCGATACACGTGTGTGTTCCGCGATTCACAATGCAATTATGTAATATAGACTGCGGTCCACTTGACGCTACAAATGCTTCGGAGCGTTCTTCTTCTCCTTCTTTCTTCATTGAAAGAAAAGAGAAGAGGAATGCTTCAAAGCATTTGTAGCGTCAAGTGGACCGCAGCTATAATGAACGATGCCGACGCGACAATTGTGTATTCTTATATATCTCATATAACAAAGTCGATTCGATGACGCATCGGTGCCGTAATTGGGACGAAGATATATAATTCATTCGCGCAAAGAGAGAAGAAACGCGTATAGGGTTTATTCTTACGCAAGTTACAGAATTCGTTTTTCGCGAGACATGAATTTATTTATGCGCGCAATCGCGCGGATGTAATTCGCGGATGGATTTACATTCACGAGAATATACGTTTTTGACAATGAATGTACGTGCTTACATACATAACACGGCGGACGGTTCGCCATTGTTCGTATATACATATAAGCGTTTGGTATAGCTCAGTTGCATGCGGGCGACCAATGCCATCTGCTAAATGCAATAAACACGGAATCTTGCAATTCACAATTCACCGGCGCGGCGCGGCGCGCTCGACGCTAACACGGCGCCGTGGCTCTTCCGTGAAGCCGCGCGGCTGCAGTCGTTTCTGTTACGTATCAAACAAACATTACTCAGTTATAATCGATTAAGCTTCACTTCGGAGCCAGACCCGTGACGCGTGCCATTCCTTTGATTGCCAGGTAATCGCATTTCCAATCTATCGATTTGCGGCGCGGTACAGCGCGCATAATGAATGGTAAATTAAAATCGATAACAAACCAACATGGGGAAAATCATGGAAAATCTGCACGTTTTTTTTCTCTCCACAATAATATCAAGTTTACTTTTCATTACACGTCGACATCACGAATAAATTCTTACAATATAATATCTTAGAACGTTATCGAGTGTCTTGAAATAACAACAAATTATATAGAAGCGTATTATTTTCAAAATTTGAAAACGCGCGAAAGAGTACATGTAAGTGAAAAATAGCAATATTTTAATGTTGATAAAATCTAGTCGGTTGCGGGGCGCGGCGGGGCTCGGTAACGAGTAATCAACGGCTCATTGGTGGATGCAACGGTGGACGGCGCGTATACATTTGTTCCGGTAATGCCTCTGCGTCTGGGAGGCCGCGGCGTGGCGGCAGCGCGGCGGTGGCGGCGGTGGATGTGTGTCGTTAGTATTTAGTGTTTAGTTAACATCGGGGATGGAGAAGCCGCCAGTGTTTGTAATTGGTACAGTTTAGGAGCGACGAAAGCGATTGTACACCTCACAGATTTCGCCCCCGACCCCCGGCTCCGAGGACGGCGGCGCGCGGTCGCGTAACTTTTGTCCGCCCCGCGGCGGCGTCGCGGCGCCCGTCGCGAGCCAGTTTCAAATCCGTGCCGGGGCAAACGGCACGCCAGATGGCACGGGTACGTATCGCGGTCGTTACTACAATTAGATATTCGCCCCGGTCTGATCTCCAAATAATAACGCCGAAGGACCGCGCCCAAAGGTCTTAGCCGACGGAGCTTCCGTCCGCCTTGGCGGCATTCGCACCTCGAGTCACTCGGCAACGCTTGTCTGGCTTGCGCTATGCGAATTCGCCCCCCCTGTCGATTTTTCTCGTATCTTGAATATTCCGCGAGACGGTCATTTCGCCTAGCAATTCGTAAGCGTCATGGCTATTGGACGTTGCTTGAGGAATGATTTTAAGGACACACGTTGTCAGAGAGATAAAAATCCGAAAAATCGAAAATTAAATCCTTATATTTAAAACTTAATCGAATATGTGTGTGTACTTAAATGCAAATTGAAGCAGCGCGGTCTGTGATCGAAGTTTTATTTATAGGCGGCTTTAATAAAGCTAATTTTAATGCAGCTATATGAAATCAAGAAGCAGCGATGAAATATTAAAATTCCAATTCTGCGAGGGTATACAGATTATTGAAAGAATGCGATCTTGCATGGAATTGCTTGAATTAAAATCTCTTTATCATAACATTTTCCTATTCGTGCATCTATAATTTTATGGATACTTAAATTTGAATATCTTAATATGCACTTCGCATTTTACTCCGAGTCTGATTTCTGTCATTAAAGAGAGTCGAAAATATACGATTGTTATTAAATCATTGCACATATAGCTGTTGTGAATGATACATAGCATTGGGCTAATGACCCTGGCGATCGATATTAAAAGTCCCGATACGAGTCAGTAAGCTTTTAAAAGAAAAAAACGGATGTGAATACATCGCCTGCGCATCATTGGCCGAAGCTATTCAATTCTAATCTAATTTTACAATTTGGAATAAGGCAATGAGAGAAAATATTTGATTCATTCAATCATAATCTACGAGAGCGATGCGCTCTCGCGCATTATTAACCTGAATGAATGACGCGATAGGGGTTTTTTTTACATATCTCTGTGACTTAGTATTCAGGAAGGCGTATACCCACTTATTTGGAGATCAGGAGCTCCCTCCGGGGCGAGAGACGACTTTAGACTAGGCACTCTTTCGCCCGACAACACCCCGTATATTTCATTTTTAAACAACAAAAAAATGCTAATGCACCGCCGCGCGCCCGTTATCGGCTCGGCTCTGTATATGAAATAATAAATAATCGGGTAAGCCCCGACGCCATTATTTTTACGTCGACTTTACTTCGGAGATACACATTTTCCCCGGGTTATACTTTCTGCGTCGCCCGTTTCGTTATATACGTACAGTACGTGACGTTGACTCTAGCGGTGGAATTTTACTGATGCCGGATAACTCGTCGTAATTCGCAAAACAGCTATTATGTATGCGCGAAAATATTTTGGACAAATGTCTAAAGTATAGGGGGGAACACTCGCCTGTGTCTGTAAATATTTAATAAAATATTTATCTCTTTCATTAAAATATTTAACTTTTTGTGTTTAAAAATTTGTCACTTATTATTAATAGGTGGTAATAAGTATATATATATATATAAGTATATATATATATATATATATATATATATACATATATATATATAATGACAATATGATAGATTATTAACCGAAGTAATTTAATTAAATTTACATTAAAACTTTGAAACTCTGGATATCAAGTATTATATATCTAATTCCTTCTAATTTTCCAATATTTAGACTTGTTTAATAATCTCTAAATTTATGAAACTGCAAAATTAAATGAATCTTTTAAACGTCAATTTGTGTCTCCGATTTCAATTTCGAGTTGTACTATACATAGATTTAAAAAAAAAATTATATTACATATTTATATACTTTACATTATATTTTTTTTTATATCAAAATTCGGCAAATTGTTAATATTTTATATCTAAATATAAATATTCATTTTTCATGTCAAATATCGACATCTTTTATTACATATTAAATGTCTCGAAAAAACTTGAAATAAATATGAATGAAGTATAAAATTTTTTTTGCGATATAAGAATAAGTATAATAATGCCTTGCCAAGATAATCAATTATAACAATTATTAACATATAATATATAAAAAATAGTTAACAGCTTTGATCATCCATATATTCAATACTTGATATAGTATAATATATCTTTCAACTTGTCAAGACTCACAAGTATTTTCGAGAAAATAATTCATATGCAGATTAGCTCGAACAGATTGTATATAAAACGGAGCCCCTTCATGAATTCCGCGGGAATATGATAAACACGCAAAATCTTTGACCGGCAACTGTTTCATGCACTTTTGAAACTATAGAATAACATCATAACAATACATCATAACAGGAGTTGTGCATAATTCACGGTATCGTAGCTTGGTATACTGTCAGCTATTCCGACATCCGGAATCCTAAGAACGTTGTCAGACCGCAAATAGTAAATAGCTGTCACATTATCCAACGTTTGGTTGGAAAATTTACAATCTGCAGTCTGTTACCAGAATTATATCAGAATACATTGCGGGTAATATATTATCAGAAGATTCCTCCGTCTCCGTAGGTATCTAATGATATTTTCAGCGCGCAGTGGTATCTACACAATGTATCTCCATCACAGATGTCACTTTCTTTCTAACAAATTAATTATAATATTCACGTATATATCTAATTAGTGAAAAAGATCTTCGCGAAAATAATCGAAAGCATTATGCAACTAATCTTTATCTGCTTATTCTTTTCGATTTTAAATCTAAATGAATTAAACCGTTTTTAAAAACACCAATTAAATATTTGAGATGACGTCATGTTTTATAATAGACAAGAGAATTTAACAATATCGAAAATAATACTGCGTGCGTGTATTAAATTGATAAAGATAAATTGACAAAAAAATGTAAAGCGAGTTAAATCAATTAGTCGCGTATGCAAAGTATGCTCGGCGCACATAACGCAGTGCTTAAACGTGTAAAAAAAAAAAGAAGGCTCAAGAAAAATTACGCGCTGTTTGAAGAGGTCCAATGACCAACGTTGAATATTGTTCGTGCGAGAAAAGGTCGCGGTCGAATCAGCGTCAATCAGAGCGTCGCCTTGACACCCATGCCACTGTAAACCGAATCGAAAATTCAATTGAATGCCGCCGAATTCTTGACGGAATATCAAGTTCGCCGGAGCTCGCGGCGGCCTTCGTCTATAAGTGAGTGAGTGAATGAGAGAGCGAGAGAGAGAGAGAGAGGGAGGGAGAGACACAGTTGTGGCTACTATAAACTTTTTTCGCGTCATGCAAATTCAATATCTTCCTTTTAAACTTCGCTCGTCTTGAATGCTTTGGCCTTTATTGCGAGCATTGATTTGACTTGCTGAAACTTTCGCGTTTGTTGCCATCAAAATTTGCTTTGATGATAAATCATATGCAAACAAATGAAGTAATATTATTTTTCACGTATGAGTCATTTCAGTATGATTCATTAGTATAACGTATAACGAGTTATACATAACATTTTATAATGCATGTAATATGCCATTCTCTGTGGCTATTGTTTTTGAGTATTTTATTTACGTAACCGTTTTATTTGCCGAAATTGTCTAATAGATTTGATTAGGAGAATTTATTTATTCGACATATTAAATATGAGAATATATTTTACCGATATTTGCATCAACTTTCTCCCAACTTTGTCACCGTTTTGTAATTCTCGGGAGGAGAAATGATTTGCAATATAGAACGCGCGGTCCTTCCGGGGGCTTAGGCCGAGATTGAGAAGCGGCCGTGCGAAAGAATCAGGCAAATCACGGGGACCCTTCTCATCGAAGGGATGCTCGATCAAACAGAAATTCCCCTAAATAAAGGAGGTTATCGGACTATAAACTCGCACTCGCGCCGTCGATCGATAAACTCTGCGGCGCGCTTAATCTCCGACTTTTATCCCGAAATTTTTATTGTTTAAATAAATCATCGTCCGGCACCGAATGTGGGGATTACGCGGAGGTATTAATGGCAGCACGTATGTGCATTCGTATTTATTTACGCAATTATCCGCCGTCCGACGCGCGTGCAAAAAAAATATAATTGGCCGGTGCTTTATGGCTTAACTTAAAATACGGATTGCCCGACGTCAAAACATATTTGTATCAGCGGAGCGACTTTTCATCAACAATATTCGATAAATCGACGCGTGTGATTCCGCGCGATTGTCTGAATCTGATGATTTTTGTCATTTTGTTGTCAGGCACGCAAAAAATATTTCCAATATTTCCCAGTTTTGGGGGAATATATCGGTATATTTTTTGGCGTGCCTGACGATAGTTTTTTTTTTATTAGCTTTAGTCGCATTTCTTTGTAAATTCTGCAGTTTTGTAATTCACGAGATATCGCGGTAATAAAAATATAAAGCGTAAAGTCGGCAAAAAAATATTTTTTTGACCTGCATATAAATAAATACTTCCCATGTAATGTCTTGAAAAGTTTTAATAGAATTTACACTCTCTTTTTTCTTTTACAACATTTTTAAATAGGTATTTCTGTAACAGAAAATTATGTATGCGGCTATGAAAAAATAACATGCAAGATTTTTCTCCCGACTGCTGCCAACTTTCGGTTGGCGAAGACAAAGGGAGTATGCGTCGTATTCACGGAGGCCGAATCTTTGTTACCTTAGTTCTCGATAACTACAACATACTTTGATATGTGCTTCCGTATAAGTTTCTTATTGATCAAGCAGGGTTTATAGCGTATAATTATCATTAATCGTTGTGTTAATAAAAAAGCGAAAAAACGATATATTACATTTATATGTTCTCTTATTGGCTATCGACTGAGTTACAGAGGAAATTGATTAACCAATGACATGCATCCACATGGGGAATTTTAGTGAGATTCTAGTTGCCTCTATGGGCTTCGGCAGAACGTATAGCTTTTCTATTCATCGCTGCACGCTCATTGGATATCGCGCGGCGTGCACGATGTTATCGCGCGCGCTGGTCTGCTCTATTGCTCACATGTCATATTTGGCCGGTAGTTAGAGGTTAAGTTTGTTTATACAGGTTTAATCTTTACAAAATTAAATAAAAATATAATAAATAGTGTGATAAACAGTAATACACTGCCTAATACAAGTTTGTTTATTGAATCATTTCTTCGGAAATATACCATGTGGTATCAGGTATCTTATATGTGTGTATACATACAGGGTGTCAAGTAATAATTAAGCGGATCACTGCTCGTGATGGGCAGCTAGAGCGGGTAAAACTGAATCAAAAAGTCTTACTGTTTTGTAAGTATTTCAATAATTAATAATAAAATAATTAATAAAGATACGCGAATCAAGATGCGTTTGTGCGATTCGACGAGAAGGAGCAGTCAAATGTTTACATTGCTATTAGGCCGCGACGAGACATTGGGAGGAACGCTAATGTTTATAACAAAAGTTATTAACTATACATAAGTGACACTCATTGTCATTATTGTTTATAAAGCACTTCTCTCTCATAATATTTCGCTATGCACATAGTAACGTAAACGTTGGGCTGCTCCTTCTCGGCAAATCGTGTGGATGCACACTGATTATAATTCTCTTATCTTTATTAATTAATTTCTCATTAATTATTGAGAAACTTATAGTACGACAAAAGACGTTTAATTTGATTCAGTTTAATTCGCTCTTCCTGTCCACGAGAAGTGGTCCGCTTATTATTACCTAATACCCTATATATACATAGTTATATAATTGTAAAAATTTAATATATATATATAAATAAAAATCATTAAAAATGTTAAAAAAATAGAGAAAATTACTTAAGTTATAATTAATCTTATACTATTGTGTATAAGATTTAGATTATGCCTAGTACCTATATTTTCAACTATTTATATGTATATTGTAAAATATGTTTCTGCATAGCATAGAAATATATGTATTGTGCTTTTAAAAAAGTATAAAATAAATAAATAATTAAAATCTCGCAACAGCAGCAAAAAAAAAAGTAAACAAAAATTATAATAATATAAAATAAATAAAAACCTAAAAATTAATTAGTAAAAAAACAGATTTAAATAAAATCTCCGGAGCAGCAACAAAAAATTATAAAAAAAAGTTAAAAACAAAAACTTATATAAAAAATTAAAAAAAAATTTAAAAACAAAAACTTATATAGTAAATAAATTTAATTAAAAAAATGAAAAACAAAACATAATTTAAATAAAAATTAGAAACAAAAAATTAAACTAAAAAATTGTTTTTTTTTTAACTCCTGATTGCTACACCTAACTAGATTAAATTAAATGCAGAAAATAAAAATTAAAAATTAATTAGTAAATGAAAACACTTATACAAAAAATTTAATAACTAAAATTTAAAATAAAATTTACATTTAAAAAAACTTATAAAAAATGGAAAAACAAAAATTTATAATAAAAATTTAAAAAAATTTAAAAACAAAAATTTATAACAAAATTTAAAAACAAAAATTTATAATAAATAAATTTAATTAAAAAAATTAAAAACAAAACATAATTTAAATAAAAATTAGAAACAAAAATTTAAACAATAAAAAAATTGTTTAAAAAAAAAAACTCCCGACTGCTGCGCCTAACTAGGTTAAATTAAATGCAGAAAATAAAAATTAAAAAAATTTAATAACTGCAATTTAAAAAAGGTAAAAACAAAATTTAAAATTGTTAAAAACAAGAATTTATATAAAAAAATTTTAAAACAATAACTTATAGAAAAATTTAACCAAAAACAGGTTTAATTATTTGGTAATAAAAATGTGTATACATATATATATATATACTATATAATATAGTATATAAATACAAAATTAAATAACGTCTAAAATTAAAAATATTAACTTCTAAAATATTTAATATATATATTTATATATTATATATTTATATATTATATATTTATATATTATATATTTATATAATAATTACACCATATTATATTAATACAATTGACACACTATTAGGAAATATTATCTAATAACAAATATGATTGAAAATATATACAAATACTTGATTACTTACTACAATTTATTCTTTTTATTATTATATTAGGCATTACAGATATAATTATTAATGCATATTTTAAAAGAGCAGTCGGGAGACGCCACGCCAAGTGTTTCTCAATCACGTTTTAGATGTCAAAGAAAATTCTGTATTTAAGTTGTTTAACTGCGTATACAAAAAAAGAGAAGCAAAAATATATGTTGAAATATCAAGTATAAAATTTGGCGTGGCGTCTCCCGACTGCTCTTTTAAAATATGCAATTAATAATTATATCTGTAATGCCTAATATAATAATAAAAAGAATAAATTGTAGTAAGTAATCAAGTATTTGTATATATTTTCAATCATATTTGTTATTAGATAATATTTCCTAATAGTGTGTCAATTGTATTAAAATAATATGGTAATTATTATATATAAATATAATATATAAATATATAATATATATAAATATATAATATATAAATATATAATATATATAAATATATAATATATAAATATATAATATATATAAATATTTTATAATTAATATTATTTTAAATTTTTTAGAAATTTTTAATTTGTATTTTATATTTATTATTATATGTGTATTATATATATATATATATATATATATACATTTTTATTACCAAATAATTAAACCTGTTTTTGGTTAAATTTTTGTTAACATCACTTCTTGCTTTACGCTTGTAACATTTACCTCGCGTTTCGACATTTCGGTTAAGAGCAAAAATAAAGCATGCAAAGAATCGTCATTATACATTCGAAGATGGCGCCGGGTGAAATATCACATTTAATTTTTATTGCATCAGCTATATGCATTGCTCTGCGTCTCCGAGACAGCGGTTCGGAACCAAAGGGGGAGGTCGTGGAGGCCACTGTAGATATACAACGAAGACAGTAAACGCGGGGTGTATGTAAATATAGCGTGATACATTGGATACTCGCTTATAAACACCCCATTTTTATTCGGGTAGCGTTTCGCCACCCGGCGCCCACCCTTCCCATCCACCGGCGCGCTCCTTAGCTGCTGGCCCACCGACGCCAAGAGCAGACAACTCTAACCTATTATTTTTGTGTTTTTATGTACCACATCCCACGCACTATCTCCGATATATTGCCGCGAATATTTCGCTAAGACACAAAAATATAAGCTATCATCCGAGGAATGAAAAATATATCGCTGTTTTTTTTAAACATCAAGTAAAAATACTTTATTTGAAATACACAGTTGCTCTATTTTCTATTAAATTACAGCTAAAACTGAAAAATACCATACATAATTTTACAGAAAGATATCAACGAAAGAATATAACGTAATAAATGATAAAGACAGATACAGTTATTCGAATCTGCATCGCTCGTATTAATTCTATTGGTTTTTTGTTTGCGGCTCAGCTGTACCGCGCGTTATTCTAAGAATCACTCGATCAATTCGAGAACGCTGCGATAGCATATTGATCATGTTCTATCCATGAAGAATATGACGGAGAAATAGACCGAGAGCATCGTAGTCTCATGTGTGCGCGAGTAAAATTTTATTTACATTAATCTACAAGTCATTTTTTATTCGTTCTAAATTTTTTATAGTAAATATCTAATTTATAAAGAAAACTTTCTTAATATTTTACGAAAACGAGTAAATATGTTCAATGATACACCAAATTGTTGGCATCATAAAAGTGTTAATATGCTTGCGGATCAACGCAAATTAACCAGATAATCCGATTGCACGGATTGGACCATTGAATCTTTCAGTGTCATATCGAGTGGGGCCTTGAAAGATGTTGTTGCTCTCGGGAGCGTCCAATCAGGCTTGCAGTTTCCAAGAATGAGTGTTGGGTTGGAGTCACGATGCATCTTTTTCGCACCGTCCACTTTTTCACCGAGTGTTTCATATTATACGGCCCCGCGGATTCCGCACGATATTTTTTTATTTGTTGCATCCCATTACTATTGATAAATTTATTGCTCGGTGAAGGCTCACAATCAACAAAGAAAATTAATCGGCGCGCCGCCAGAAGATCTGTTCATTTTGTAAAGGATTATACATATGATTGATTTCTTAATAATTTTAATCTTTTTAAGTGTGAGAGTTGCATAATATTTTGTATGATTTATATATAAAAAGCAAACCTTGAAAATGGAAGGTTTTTAATAAACTAGTTACGAAGTCTAAATATCTAATTATATGTAAGAATAATAAATTTGCTTTCATATATGATTTTGTAATAAAAAATTTGCGAGCATTTTCGTGTAACTTTCTTTAAATTTTTATGCATTTATATCAAATTTTTACCTCAACGTAAAGAAGCTATACGTTTGAAAAATATATTTGTAACATAACCATTAACCATTCATCACATTCATCATTTTTATATACAATATTATGCAATTTAGTTATTCCGCATAATTGTTAAAAAGGTCAGCTTAATTTTTTTGCCGTTTGAAATGAAAGGTAGCAGACACGCGTAGCATGATATCGGGCCGGCTCGTGCGTATCGATTTGACTTCGGAAATTCGACACCCACGCATAGGGCACACGTGTTAATGTTATTTACGCCGTGATGTTATTTATGCGCGTTCAAACTCGTGTTTGAACAAGTGTGCCACGATGACGACAACGCCCGTCGAAATTGGGAAAAAGTGTTTGTCAGCAAACGAACGCGCCAACGATCACAAATAATTTTAAGCCGGCTATATAATGGTAAGGACGCCAATCAGCAAATTGTACTGCCGCGAATGTTCTCTCTTTTTTCTTTCTCTCTCTCGCTCTCTCGACAGAAACTCGCGGCGGCAATCTAACGCGATTATTAATTCCTCATTGCGTCTTAAGCGGTGTGCAAATATCGATAAGAGAGGAGGTACTTACCGTGCATTTACACGCATGTAAAATTGTTTTGCGTTGCGACACTCTTACGATGAGCGGTTATTTCATAAAATTTGGGATTTCAATTGGATTTGAGCAATAAGAAACATAAACTGAAAAGTTGTTATTAGTCTCATATATTATTATATATTTCATTGATTAATTTGACATTAGATAAATTAACCACATGACCACATTTTAATTATTCCCACGATAAATTCGCGTAAAATAGTTAAATAATTAAACGGGAAAACATGGTTAAGAATAATCGGATGCAAGAAACATATGCATATGTTAATTTTATATTTTACGCTTGATTTGATGTCGACGAGAATAGTATCCGCAACCTGTTTTATAAGTCAGCATAAAGCAAACTGAATTCTAGTAGTTCGTTACTCCGCGGACTGGTTTATCACATCTTAATTTAAATATGCTGATTGCTACAAGTTAAAACATGCAATGTTGTTTGAATACGCTCAATGGTATGTGAACTTGCCTCATTTTTCACGTATAATGTCGTATATAACGCAATGATCAGAGTAACAGCGATATTGAAGTGATATACAAGTTTATTCCATGTTTCAGAAGAACAATTATTTTAAATTGAGAAATATATCTACTGATTTTTAATTTTTAACGGAATATAAAAAAGAGACTCTCGTATAGCTTCAACCTAATTATTTATCGGTTTAAGAATCAAGGATGACGTCAATCATTGTTAATTATAATATCAAGAGGAAATTTATGCACACGATTCTTGCAAGTTACAATTTACATGAAGCGTTTGTCAACAAAACCAGTTTAGTTTACTAAAATAGTACCAGTAACTTTGCTACTAATCCAATGTTGTGTCATGTAAAAAAAAAGGATTTCTATTATGTTTTATACGTATTTCAAGCCACATATTAACAACTGTTTTTTTTTGTTTTTTTTTTTTTACGTTACATTTCTGTTGTCTCTCTTGCATGACAGTTTGTCACTATTCATTGATGATAATTATATATATGTATACATATATGAATAGTGGCACACTGGTTTTGGATTATGATAAACCTGAGTGAAACTAAAAATTATTTTATCGATCCGAGAGACAACATAAAAGTGTAACATGAAAAAACAAAGCAGTTATTTCATATGTATATGGAATTTTATGCAAACTTGCATGGATCTGTTCATCAGATCTACACACAGCTGTGAGATAAGTAAACGGGTGAGACGTTCCCGTTAACATTAAATCAACTCTTTTGCTTCCGACAAATTCGATATCATTGTATAAAGCATTTTTTTGCCAAGCTTATCTATTCTCGTGGCCATGGCGCCGCGTCCCTTGTATCACCATTCGTTTTATATGCAAAAGAGAAAGCGCGTAATCCGCGTTAAATGCATTTACGTATCGTGTGTACGTTAAGAGCGAAGGTTCTCCACACTTCTCTCGAGAGAATTTTCTCCTTTTATTCTCATCGCGAGGTAAACAAAAAGGAAAAACGAGGCGAGCGGCCGAGCAGGAGCGCTCGAGCGTCGAGAGTCCCCAAAGGGTGCTGTTTATTAAAGGGTATTAATCTGTGAATCTGTAGCGCGTGCCCGCGCTTTAGCTCTCACTACGGCGAAACGATATTACTTAGCGTGTTTCCGTGATGCTCGCTTAAATTGCGTTTTGTAATTAGCCAAGAGGCAGCACACCCACGGCTGTGCCCACGGTTTCCTCGGTGGTTTCTTTCTCCTCTTCTTCCCTTCGACCTTCGACTCTCATGCGCGCCGCGCCGGCCCGCGCGCTTGTCGTTTTCCTTTCCCTCTTTTCTCGTCCTTCCACCGTTGACGCGTTTCCCACCGCGCGCTCGCTCGTCGAGTCCTGGCTCTTTCAGAGTGTCCCGCAAGATTCATAATTGCATTTGTCGGATTTTACGCTACGTACACTGAACATGTGCAGTTATCCGGGTTGACTTCGCGTGAAAGACCACGTAGGTCTTGTGATTACAATGGAGAGTGTTAAATTCATTCTATATATGTATGTTACTGAGATGCAGTTTGTGTCTATATTTCGTCAAAAAATTAGGTATTTTATTAATGTTATTTATTACTATTTATGTTATTTATAAGACTTGTGCTCTAATATGAGTATTGTAATACTTGGATGAACAATTTTACAATTTATAATTTAATATAAAAATATAATCCAATGTAAAAATAATAACAAAAGTCGGTAGGGAATTAGGAAATTTCCTGAATTTTCATGTATAACAGTTTTTTATTAATTACAAGTCCGTAATTTATTAAAATTAACATTTAGTAGTAAGTAACTATAAGTTTCTATGCACACAAGTGTTACATTGTTTTAATTATTATTCTCTTATCACAAGACATAAAATACCTATATTGAAATATATACGGAAAAACTAGGAAATTATTTGTAAAATATTTGTACACCAGATTCGTTAATTCACGTTGCCGCATCGTAAGCCAACCGCTTAATAATTCAAGTTAAAAAAATACGAATCTATAAAGGTGATGAAGGCGATGAAGCAATTCAGCAGTTGTTAAAATAATAGTTCGAATTACGCCGCTTCTATCTTTGACGCGGATATACTGTATGTTGTTTGCATTATGCACAACGCCGCTCGAGAAAGTAAACGTGAATGCGGGGAATTCACGCATATCGCAACTTTATGCCCGCGAAGTGGATGCTAAGAATACCTTGCGTGTTGCAGCGCGCACGAATGGCCAGGAAGGCCGTACAATGTTAACTTTGGTTCCTCGGCTGGAAACGGTACAGCTTAAACATGCTCGATGGAAATCGTATCGCACATGGGAATCGACTCGTTTCTATCTTCGAATTTTTTTAAATGTAATTTACAAATTTATTTTTGCATTTATTTGAATGCAACGCGGGAATTTACCTTTACTTGCGTACACACAGCAGCTTTTATGTATAAATTTCATCGCAAAGAATACTTCTCATGATTGTAATGCGAAATATTTCACATATTATCTTTCTGCGTAACTGTACAAGGAAAGAGATTTATAACATCAATCGAATAAGCTAAATAATAAAATAAAATGATTGAACATATCAATTTTCAAGTAGCTCGATTATTATTGCCACATCTATTAAATACAAATTTGCAACGACGACACGCATGAAACGATTTATTCTTACATCTCGCCGGACGAGTGGTAGCGTTAATCTTATTTTTGACTCGTGAGTCATCGCGAATGCAAATTACGAATCCGCCTGACGCAATCTGGCTATATCACTACGAGAATCTCGCGATTACGGCGTCAGCTGTTCGTCGCGTCTTCATGTGGCGTACGCGTCACCGTGTCAGCCGCCAGTTATTAGTGTTAGAATACAGCTGGAGGCTTCTAGCCGCGCATCACCGAGGAAAGGCAAAACGAGCCGGAAAAAGCACAGAGGGACGACTGGGACGCCCGACTCCGTCATCCCTCATCCCGTCTTTTCGTATCACGCGCGTTTCTGTCTTTCGCGTGGAGGCGGGCGTCCGGCGTCCGCGCGCGCGGCCTCGTTCTCGCGCGCGGCAAAACTTAACAAAACAATTTGCTCCAAAGCAAACAACGGCATCCGGTTTACTTGTGAATAAACAACATATTTATTTTTAGAGGCTCCGCGGTCGTAACTCGTTGAGCTCGGACGGCCGCGTTCGAAAGAGCGAGTGCGTGATAAAAATTATTGTCGGTTATATGGATGCTGTTTCGCGTATATGCGAAATTTATTATAGATTAAACAAAGATCTGTAGTTGCGATCGTATAAAAATCGTCGATTTTACATACATTATCAAAAAATGCGTAATTTTATTATTATTCCGTGTACAGCTTTAAAAAACAATATCTTTACCTTATAACACCCGAAATAATATTTTTATGATAGAAAAAAATCAGACAAAGTCACGCAAAGAAAAATAAAAATAATAATGATAGACTCGGATAGAATATAGCGGAGATTAAATATTATTATAGAATAATACGACAATGAAAAATACTCAAACTGGAATAATTGGGATAAAACCAGAAAATTTTAGAAACATAATCCGCGCGGTTGAAAAAGTCGAAATAACAAAATCGATGCGCGATTTAACGATAATGGTATAATATGTATGTTGATGAATGCAGGTTAACATTCAGACGACGTGACAAACAATTTCCATTGATGGCGTCGATTAAAGTGATAAATTAGTCTTATTACCCGGATTCGGCATAAATTTACCCCGCGATATTGCCCCGGTTGTTGTATATTAATTATTAAATTACAGCTGAAATATCTCCGCGATCTCATTATTTATGCCAATTTATAAGTGTGAATCGATGCACCGTCCGCGTCCGCGCCGTTTCGCGCGGCAGAAAAAAAACCATTTACACTTACAGCCGTCCGATAATACCGTAAATAATCAAATTGTAAATTCGAATGGCGCAATTACGGGAAATCGTGTCGATCTCAAGGGACGGTCGAAACGGATTGCATATTCATCATTCGCGTGCGCGCGCGCGCGCACCATTTCAGACGCGACACCTCCGTCTCGCTCGGCCAACGATCCGCGGAGACTACGCGCTATATACGCGCGAAAAATTAGCATGTAGAAGGCAGTAGTAAAAATAATAATTGACGAGATTATTATTCGACCTCCTCGTGAGACACTCGGGACGAAATGAAACGTTTTATCGCCGCGCCGCGTCTGAGGGGGGAAACAGAGCGCGAGGCTGTGTGTGTGCGTTCGTGTTTTCCCTCTCTTTCCCCCGCGCTCGGCACCGCGGGGAGAGCAGAGTGATCGTAATCATATTTTCAGGGGGACGGATTTATGCAACGCACCGCTTCGTCTCACTGTACATAAAACGCATTTAAAATTCTCGAGGCGCGACCGGAAGGTGCCTCCTGCTCCCGTCTCCGTCGATAGCGCGAGTCGCGCCGCGCCGTGCCGCGCCGGTGGTAGCGCCGCGGGGGTTGTAATTGGCAATATCTATCGAATTTTACAATAAATCTCACCGTGCCCCGAAGGAGGGCGACGGGAGTGAGTGGGCCGCCGCCGCCGCGGCAATAAAACACCGGGTAGTATCGCGAAGGGCTGCCGCGCGCCGTGCACTTAACGACTTATCTTATCTGCGAATTAGGTCGCGGTTAGCGCTCCGCTTAATGCGAAGCTACGAATACCGGAAGGCACGCGGCTGCGATCGTAACCACGTGATTTATGTTATTAGATCGGTGTGAAAGTAATCCCGTCGCGTATTTCGAATAAAATTATTTATTTAATATAAAATCTAATCGGGGTTATTATTGTTTGGGTAGGTATATTATTCACACTTTTGGTCTTGGATCCGAAAGATTTATTCGGATAATGAAAATACATAGAAAAGGAACGTAACACGTTATTTCAGTGATCGAACAAAAAAAGGAAGCGACTTATTCGACCTTATCGATTATATCATAGAATCGAAAATGGTCGCTGATGGCGCCAAGTTTCAAAACTTATAAACTACTTATCTGAGTACACGAAACATATATTCTTACTTATTAACAACAGTTTTATCTCGAATATATGATCTGTTATTTTTTTTATTCACATCTTGTTATATCTCTTAAGTGCCTTAGATATTTCTTAAATGACACAGCACGCAGCGATATTAATCTTTATATATCGTTACAATGTCTTTATCAATACAATGGCGACTATTTGATATTCTTCTCGAAACATTTAACACCGGTGTAATACGTTTTTACATGAAATGGAACGCAATGCGCGTTATCAGACACATATGTTGATAAATTTCAAAACCGCGCGTGCGGCACATGTGCATGTTGGAAGATCTGGCGTAATGTTTACTTTAATTCACGCTTATAAACGATGAGGTCAGTCGATGCACTGGAGTAATTACGTCAAACCTCAATTTTGTCGCGACGCGGGATCGAAGAGTCACGAAAGTGGCAGCTCAATTTCGTATTCTTTCCTCATATATTGTAATAAATTAGTTCTTACCTTTCTGAAATGTCTATGTATGCATCATCGACACCAGATTTATTTTCTATAGCTTCAGTAAGAAATGCATTTTAGCAGGCACGCCGCGCGGGTGCGTGCGTGTGTACGCTGGCAATTGTTCCGCAAAGAAGACGAGCTTGTATTCTCCGCGCATTGGCATCATCCAATTTTACGCGGTAACGATTATATATACAATAAATATAAAAGGCATTACCGCTGCGCAACTGATCTCGCTCTGGAGACGGTAACAGAGAAGTTAATTAAAATCGCCGTCAATTCTGCCTTGCCGCGCGCGTCGTCGCTCGCGCACGTGACGCGATTTGACAATGAGCACGTCGAGAGAGATTGAGAGAGAGAGAGGGACGTGTCGGATCTTCGGCCGCTCGTCGCGCACAGCGGTAAAAGATCCGTTTGTTTATTTCCACGTGGCACAATATACTTAACATAAGTACAACATTCTATGATCGTCGCGCCGCGCCGCGCCTCCGCGCGCTCGGGGCGATGACGAGCGCGACGACAAGCGGGGAGCGAGCGATGGGTGTGTGCGTTGCGTGTGTTTTGTTTGCGCGTTTTCTTTTGTCGCGTGTATGTCCAGCTGCGAACGCTGAGAACGCGGCCGGCCTCATGCAAATGCACGGGCACACAATTGTGCCTCAATAGCCGCCACGTATTTATATGCTATATGCTATCCGGTTCAGTATTTTCCACCGCGACTGTTTATTTCTGCCTCCGTGTACGGAGAATAAAGCGAGACTCTCTTTTTAGAGAAAGGGGTGGGAAAAAGGAGAGGAAGACCGAAGGAAGAGAGAGAGAGATAACCGGTGACAAGCAAAAGTTCCATCGATCGCGCGCGACGATCGTTATACGTATTACCTCACCACCCTCTATGTCGCGTCGCGCGTGGAAACAAACGGAGTTACATTTTGTAATTACACCCCTCGGGTCGATGCCGATGCCGACTTTGCGTAGTAATCGATCACGCGTTCTTGCGGCTCGTTTCAAAATTTACGACCCCCCAAGTCTCAGTTACGTTGCGCATTATTTAACGCAGTTGGTGACCCGTTGTTCCGATCTTCTTAGAGATTTCGTAACCGCGCTGATGGACACGCTTTTTCAATGAGTTTGACACGACGATATTGTCGTAGATATTATTTGAAATTTATTTATAAGCTTAGAGATGCAAAAGAGACAATATGTACACGTACCGCCTCTTTTATTTATTTATTTTTTTTTTTTTTTCATTGTCCGAGCTTTATTCACGCAACGACATTAAACATATTTTTACGTAACGTACACGCGTGAACGGAAATTTGGCTAATTATACTGTGCCAAGATAAATTCGAATTTCGGTCATATTCCACGCTGCTGATTCGCGTAAATCATTACGGTTGCGTCATTACGATTCTGGCTAACTCTCGGATTTCAGATCTAGTCGATCTTTATAACTCAAACGCGGGCACTCTTACGTTAAGTAATTCATTAGGATTAGATAATAGCGCTTTCAAATATAAGATGATCTTGCTCTAAATAAGACCTTATTGATGCAAATTTACAACAAATATGATACATCGCATAAGAAAAACTATAGTTACGGCAATATTACAAATATGTTCGCGCCGTTCGTTCCAAAAGAGTCGAAAATGACCAAAGCGCGTTGCCGTGTTATATATTTTAATAAAGCCGGCAACACACGCCGTGTCTCGTTTTTTATGGCGAAAAGCGCGATTTAAAATAACGGCAATGTAAATAAAACTTTACATCGTGAAATATACGGAACATAAAATATCACCAGTGTATCAATAGCACGTAAAATACTCCATTGTGTGTGACATTTAGTAAAATATCATATTTAAATTATACACGCTCGCGCTCTCCCGCGCGTCCTTGCGTCGCCGATCTTTGAGGTCTTTTTATTAAATCGACGAGAGCGCGCGCGCTCTCTTTATTCCCCGGACAACGACGGGCGAAATGCCAGTGTCACCTCACGAGGAAAATGAATATTAATATAAGCACGTCGCGTCGTCGGCCGGCCGAGCGATTTCCTCGGAGCGAAGCAACGAATAATATAATAGCCGGTCCGCGGGAGATGCGTCTGCGACCGAGAGGGCGAAGCACCCGAAGACGAAGTGTTCTCATTATACCCGGTGATTTATGTGCGTGCCACCTTGCCGTCGGAAGAGATTCTAGGTTAGAAATAAAGTTAAAAGAAAAATAAGGCTTACGGGGTGCAAAGTCGAGAAAGTGTGGAGGGGGAGGGGGGACGCCGCGGCTCGCGGAATATATTACAAAAATAAGCTCACCAGCGCGGGGGCGGGCGAGCGGCGAGACGCGCGGTGTGCGAGAAAAGCGCCGAAAAAACTTTGAAACTACGAGGAGGGCCTCGGGAGATCGATGCCCCTCGACCCATGCCCTGCCGTGTAACTTTTCTTGTTTATCGAGGCGCGGGAATAAAAATCCCGCGGTCACGATTCGCGCAACCGTGCGAATAATTTCGCGTATATTTCGCCAACAATTTTTGCGATTCATTGCTAACGAAATCTCTTGAAGGAACTCTTAAAGAGTAGAGGAGGAAATAACTTTGAATTGAGTTGTATCTCTAACACCTCGAATACAGCTAATTAATTTCTTGCATTAAAGGTGCCAATTCATGAGACGCTGAAAATGAGCGTCAACAAGGTGAACGTGGTGGTTTTGCTTTGACGCTAGCGTCAAAGAAATGAAGTTGAATTTGTTTAATGTTCAGCGTCGTCGCTGAATCGTCGTTAATCGTCCCAGTACAATCAAACATAAAATACGTAAAATATGAATTATTTTCAAGTAATATCTTCAAGTAATAATATTTTATGGATACATATATAAATAAAAAGATAATGTTTTTGAAGATTTTTGTTTGCTGAAAATGAGCGTCGAGCGTCAACGTGAAAAGGCATTTTAACGTATATCTATTATCTTTTATTACGCTCATTTGCTCGGTGCTTCTAGAATAAATATAACTATATGAGACTCTTGCGAAAAAAAAAGAAAGTGAGGAGAGAGACAAGGACATTTTTAATCTGTTTATATTTATTTATTCGCACTGCAACTCTTCGTATTTCTATCTAACAATATTTCATGTAAAATATTTGCTGAATACAACAGGATCAGTTTTTATGTAAAGTATATTTAAATTTATGTATCGATCGTAAATATACAAGATTATTTGTATTTGTGTTTTTCAGATATTTATTGGATTTGTTACAATTTCGCTATTACGTCTTAATAATTGCGATGCTGATTTGTTTCAGGGACACATCGGTGAAAATCCATTCGACAACGGTTCGTGGGGAAAGGAGCATTTTCAGCCATCGACAGTTCCCTGGCAGCTGAATCCGCGCAGCCACGGTCGTCCTAGTGTGAGTGCCTTTTATTCTTTTTTTTACCTCGTCCAACTTATTGGGCGAACTGCATCGATTACAAGTATCGTGGAACATCTTTAGGCGGTAAAAAAAAACTCGATCTACAACAATTCCACTTTTATACACTAGCTGACAAAATACGATATTTTTTCAACTGAATTTTCAAACTTATCCTAGACTTATTCTTTTCGCTTCAATTGTTCGCCATATTTCGCGTAATGCGATTTAGATATTATCGGCCCTAATTCTCAGCTCGCGAGGGTGGGATGCGTTAAAATTTATAATTCCGGCGCGGGTTAAGAGCGCTCGCGCGCTCGAGGATACGGAGGGAAGGGCGGAGCGGGGAAAAGAAATCCGGCGGCTCATTGTGTCGGCAGGTAGCAAAAATGCTGGCGCGGGGTCGCTGCTTTCTCGAGCTGCTTTTCTCCGAGGAGTCGTCGGCTACTACATCGTCATACCCCTCTTCGGGAGCCTCCACCCTTCGGTCCGGACCGTGTATAGCCGAGACCACCCTCTTATACGCTCGCGCTCACTCTCCCGCACCACTCGTCCTGTCGCCCGGTATTTATAATACGCTTTGTTTTCCCTCAGCTATTTGTCTTGGGTTCTCGGCTCCTTCGCTAACATTATTATCCCGCGTTTTATTTTTATTTAATTCCACCGTGTCGAGTGCTCCCTGCGTGTGTCCCCGTTATTTATCCTTCGAGAAACTGAGCGAGCGAACGTGTCATCGAATCTGGCCGACATTCTAATTCTCTTTATATATACGAAATGCATTCTCCTGTCTAGGATCGCTGTTTAGGATTAGATTGTCATTGGAGATTATGGGTTTCGCAAGAGAGTACGTGACACTACGAATATTTCTTGCGTATATATACGAAGTATTTCACGTGTCATTGTGCATGACTCACATGCCGCGCGCGCGATTCGAGCGCGTATAATCTCTGTTCGAAATCTAAATTGTTTGACGATGTGCCAATATTCGCGTCATAACACGTGCGGGTCGCGGTAATGATTTCGATGTCCGCTAATTTGTGAATTCCCTGCCCCCTATTAATAACCTGCACGTGTGCAAATCTTCAATCTTTACGACATAAATTGCACAACACTTCTTTATTCGATATGGATTTTTCATACGCGCATTGCTATTATCGTTTAAAGACTCGCATATTCTTATAGTATGCTAAATGAAATAAAAAAAATTAATACGACGTATGCGTCGAGTTTGCTTATTAAGTTTATATTTGAAAAAATACAAAATATCCGAAAAGTATTGCTACTTCTTGCAACTGCAGATTTTCCGAACATTATATGTGTATAATAATGAACTTTTTAAATTTATTACAACGTAATAATTCAAGACGCGAAAATGTTTAGTGAAATAAAAAATCCATTAAAAATGAATTAAAATTTATACAAACGGCAAGAGAATATTGTATTAATCCGATATTATTTCTATCGGATAATACACGTGAGAAAATCCGATGAGCCTCGTATAATCTGTAGTCCGCGCAATAATAGTTGTACTCGAACGGATGACACACTTTGTGTGTTTACCCAAGGAGGATTAAACGTGCGCGCGGGACTGTCACGCGCACGTGTGCAATCGTCGCCCGTCGTCTTCCTGATACCATCGTATCGGGCGCGAATCGTTTGCGAAGTAACAAAAGCAACCGAAAACACTGACGTCAGCGTTTCCGCGAGCGTATATACGCGACCGATGATCTCATGCGTGCATATACGTGTGTGCTTACCTAACCGCAGAGCGCGGAGCAGCTCCTTTTACGCTCGCCGTGTACGTGTGTGGTCGTACGCACGAATTGCGCTATCGCGTACATACATGTCTATACGTGACAACGCTGCGGCGCGATGCGGTACGCTTGCTTGCTGCAACCACGTATATGCATTTGTCAGCATCTCAAGAAGTAATACGCAGCGATATATGTATCACCTTCTACCGATTTTCTCTCTCTCTCTCTCTTTCGCGCGCGCCAATCTTATCTGCTTAAAATCAAATTCTTCCATGAGACTTTCGCGCTGCGAGGCATGAAGTGTCCTGCTTTTGACTCCAGATTGCATGGCCGTTCGACGGAGAGGTTTGCGGGAACTAAAGCGATGAAAAAACGATTGCGGGAAATTTAACTCCAGATACTGCGAAAAGGCGACGAGATTTAATGATGCGATAAAGGGAGAGAGAGAGACAGAAATGTGTGGCGAGCAGGGTAAACAGCGATCTCTGCTAAACTATACTATAGAGCTATAATGAATTTTCTTAATAGCAGCAAAATTTCTTGATAACAATTAAAGTTCAGTAATTTGGCGTGTTACGATATTTTGCCCTTCGCGCGAGTTTGCATAATTCGGGTCGCGAAATTTCAAGGTTTACCGTGCCGAGTGAGTATTCCGCGCGTCTCAATATAGCCGAAATTTCCGGCGGAAGGACGTTGATTCTCTCTCTCGCACCGCCCTCATAATCTCAGCCACGCCTGTGTAGTAATATGAATCGCGGCAAAAATCAGAACCGGGGGGGTGGCTCTTAGCGCGTCGCCCGTAGCAGCCCCTGGGTTTTAAGATATGCAGAGCACAACGCACGCTTTCCTAGCGAGACTATTTTAATACGAATGAGGGTGGGAGGATCAGACGAAATGCGCGCGCGATGGTGCGGCGGCCGGGCCGGCTCGGAAGATCTACTTCTTGATTACAGAACTTTTTACCTAATTACATAACATTGTTACCATTTACAAAGTCGCGTCGAGTCTGCGCCGGCTGACTACTAATTAGAATCCTCGATTAGCACCCGCGGCGACATCGTATTCCATTTCGATAAGTCTCGCGACATTTTCGCCGGTTTCTCGTAATAAAAGGGGTTGCGAGAGACCGCGCGATAGGGTGATTTTTAATATTGCCACGCCGGTAATAATACATAATTGAATGCGTCATGTTTGGAATGTATAATGTTTTTCCATTCAAGTAAACGAAGATGCAGATAATTTGAAAACAATCAATATACTGTAAAAATTGTAACAATTGCGCTTATATGAAATTTGTATTATTATTTAGTTGTAAGTTTTTGTACAATTTTCTGTCAGATATTATGAGATATTCTTATAACAAATCTCTTCATTTGTATCCTGCCATCGAGACGTGCTATTTTTACAAGAAAGTGTGAGATCGCAAAAAAAATATATATATATATATATATATGTGACACATGACTGACAAACTACCTTCGGGCGATAAAAATTTGAATCCCATTTTTCACAGACGTTCGCAAATAATTAGATATACTTACCGAATCGCGCCAGACTAGCGCGTCGGAATTCAAAGGTCTTCCGAAAGAGTCGAATTTATCCCCGAGACTTAAGGTTCTTATCGAAAAGATGTAAGGGTCGTGGAGAGATAGTCATGCGCGAGGGACGAGCTCTCCCGACGATGCAGACATTAAGACGTCTGGTCCTCGACCTCCGGCTTACCGCCCCGCGCCAACCCCTTGGCGAGCGGGCGCGCGGCTCGCCCCCTTTAGACGACGGGAGGTTTACCCCGTCTTCATTGTCCTCTAATTCTCATCTGATCTTCACATTACGTAATTTTCTCTTTATTATTTTATAATTCCCCGGGTCTCGGAGCCCCGGGCCCGCGCCGCGCGCTCATCCGACTTATTCAGGTCCGCGCACGAACTCATCCCCCGCAACGCATACTAATGCACCCTGCATTTATTAATTATTCCGTGCTAGTTACCCCGTCGCTTCTCGTCTCGCCGTCGCAATGATAGATTAAACCACCTAGATTCGGGAACCCCCGCGATGCGAATCCCGCTCGTCACCGTGATGATACGTGCTCGGAAATTTTTTCCTTCCGCCGAATCGATAGAGGCCGGAGTATTCGCTCGCTCTGCTTCTCAGTTCATCACAATACCCGAATTACGAATTACGGATAACAATGAAAATTTTGTTCGACACATTGTTAATTGCATCTGTCAAAATTATAAATATGTTATTTACGATTTTATTGTTACGTTTTGAAATTTTTATTTTTATAGATAAAGATTAATTGTAAGATGAAAAATATATATTCCGAGTCAAATCGCGCTTTCAAGTTAAAGAAAATTCGCTTTCTTAAGATATATGTTGCTTACAATCTGCATCTTAACTCTATTAGAAATTACCCTTTGAATTTACTTTGAAAAGGATTCGCTGATGTGTGTTAGTTGCTAAGACGCTGCAGGGTGAATATCATTCACGGCGTCCGAGAATTCATGGTAAAACGTGCCGTCTCTGAATAGAAATCAAGCGGCGATCGAGCGACTTTTGACGAGCTCCTAAAACCCAGTTCGCCGTACTTCGTACGTGATATTTGAAGATACAAGCGCGACTATACCCTACGGGGGGAACATCCCCCAAGATCTTTAACTCCGCGGGTCCTGAAGGGCTCCGGGCCATTCCCACTTGGTATGCACGGAGAACAGCCATTCATCTCCCGATCTCCGGCATAGTCTCGACCTCCGGATATAAATTAGCTTTTGTTTAGCATTCAATGCGAGGCGCCTTTTCCGACGCGTCGGACCGATCTACCCGCCGCGCAACCCCCGTGATTAGGCATCCACCTGACCAGCAATCCGCTGCAATTAATGTAGCCACCTGCCTCTCGGTTAAAGCCAATTAAACGTTTGCGATTGCCGTGAAAAGAAATTGCTCCTCGGATGTTAAAAGGGAATTTAATTCTCGAGGGTGCAATCGGGATCGAGACGCGAAAAATTCCCGCTCCAATGTGTTTCGGCAGGATAGATAGGAGGATTAGAGAGAAACGACCGTGACGCTAAACTAGATTAAATGAGTTTCTATAATATTTTTGGTTGGAGCACGTATATCATTACGTGATACTTTACAGAAGAGAAAGAGTTTGGCAACTTTATGAAATAAAGTATAGCACAGATAATCGTGTAATATTAAGAAAGAGAGAGAGAGACACAAATATTGATTATAAATAAAATAAAGTTTATTAAATAAATATAGTTTGTTAATAAAAGTTTGTTATGAAATCTCAAGATATTTTATTTTAAAATGAGAAGTCGTATCGATTTATTTTATTATATTTGTTAAGTCTATAGTTATTGATAAGTTAGTCATAAAACAAGAGTGGAGTACTATATATTTAACACTTTTTACAATTTAATTTGCATTTCTAAATATAACAAAATTAGAATTTTCAAACGGCACTCCTCGAAAACTTTCTCATGCCGGCGCTCAGAACATTCCCTTTAGGGCTGCTATTCTTAATACTTCATGGCACACCCCAGTAAAAAAGGGCGTCCAATAATCATACATCCCCTTCAAGACTCAGTATCTTGCCACCTTTTCATCATAACAGACATAATTATTAATATTAAAATATCAAGGCAATTATTTAACTTGTAAAAACTGTACATTGTAACTAAAAATTATTATCGGCTTTTTCGTATTAATATCTATATTTCGTTTTCGGCCGACTATATTAAAATTATCGTGAAGTTTGTTACAACGATTCCCAATTATAAAGAACTTCGTTATATTTCAAGAATTTCCATTGAATTCCGAAAAAGATCATGCCGTGTCTCAACTTCGCCTTCTGTTGCGAATTTCGAGAAAGACGACTATTTCCGCCGTCGGAATATTCTGCCCGTAAATTCGCGCTATTTTTAACCTTCAATTACATTAAGATAGACATTTTCTTCGTGCTGTCTTGAAGTTGCTCTCGCGAGAGGAAGCCTGTTGATTCTGACACCGGTAAATCCGCCGGATGGAAAACATCGTCTAGCCGGCGTTGAACTTTCTCGATACACAAGGCAACATAGCAACACAACACGGTAAAGCACAACAAGTGGGGGGGATGCTGGGGGTGGAAAGCCCGATAGATATACAGCCACCCAGTGGCAGAGAGGCGCGCGTCGCCTGCGCCACGTGCTTTTCACCCCTCCTCGGTGTTTCTCTCCACCTCTCCCCTTTCTCCGTCTGTCTTCCTCTCTTTCGCTCGCTCTAAACAACCCCTCTACCTACTGATCGGCCGACCGTATACACCCCTGTCATTCCCCGCCCGTGGGAAACGCAGCCTCACCCGCGATACACCACGTGGCCGCTGCAACAGTTTCCACTTGCAGACACGATAATTGCGATAAAAGTAAAATTCCGATCGCGTGTGACAATTAGCTTCTTTATTTATTATTTATTTTTTATTTACAAGTCGGTAATATATTGGCGTTTATTTTATAACCTGCAACGCGCGTAAATAGTTAAACAGAAAACATTTTTATAAAAATGTGGTACGTTAACGAGCTATGTGTAGTATTTTGTGTGATCCATGATTCGCGAAAACATTAAATCAAAGTTTACAAGAATCAATGTTATGAACAGGTTGTTTATTTCGCTTAAATAAATATCGCGATTGCTACATTATAATACAACTTATAAAATATGTATGATTCAAACTATATGTGTAACCCTGGTATAGTTCTTTGAACAGCCATCCCTCGTTATTCATATAAATAAGCGTATAGTAGCTCGTTATTATATTGATTAGGGACGGATAAAAACGCGCAACGGAAGCAACGTGAATAACGCGTTCCAGAAGAGCTTTCAGACGCAGCGAAATGTTATACAGTGCCTGCAGGGTTTCGTTTTGCGGGTGCCCACCCCGGACTAAGCTGGGGCAAACGGCATGGCAGGCAGGCGAGGCGAGGCGGCGGTCGGAGCCAAGTTAGGTCTCTCTAACAACGTAACCGAAACGTGCAACCTTGTAAATAGATGTCTGGAACGTGCCAGGGAACTCGCGCGCTCGCTAGCTCGCTACATACTCGGGCAAGAAGAGTACAACGTCGCGGGGAAGTTCGCGCTGAGCTGAGCGAGCCACCGCACCCGGGCCCCGGTCGTTGTTGTACCACGTCGTATATACCCAGCTTCTTACGTGCACACGCATGCACGCCGGTAATTAGTGTCTTAATGAACCCGCGCCGCGGGTAAGGAGCTGCGCAAATAATTGCCAGCGTGCGCGATCTCACCCGAACACGAGCAGCACGCTTCCCTCGGCGCCGCCGGGTCTCGGATGCGGCGGGGGAAAAACGGGGGGTGGGGGGCAGGGTTCCGTGCCCGCGGGGAGGAAACGGAGGCACGGAGAGTTTTTAAGTGTGATTGCGTGCGCGCGGAATAGCGGAGCGCGGAGCATTAATTCAATGTAACTCCGCGCCGCGTGCGAATGTGCGAACGCGCCGCCGTGTCGATTCGTCGCGCGAGTGCCATGCCATGCCGCCGCGTGGCATTATGACGTTTTAATGCGACGAAATTGCACGTTGGGAGTTGGGCGTGTATGCGTGTGCAATAACGCGGCGCGTTTACCGCCGATCGCATGCAAAGCGGATTATATACCTCGGATTATGAATGTAATATATGTGTTTACTATTTCGTAGGTAAACGGAGCTGCGTGCTCCTACAAGTGAATAAGTATATTCGTGATTGAAGTATTGAACTATTTACATCGTGAAGATGAAAAACGTACTTGTCGTATTTATAAATTAAACTTTTTGTTATAAGCACAAGAATAATATGACTTTTATCTTCTGTTTCCAATTTGAGGTATTTTTTAACAGAATTTTAAGCTCAGGTTATATGCCAAGGTATTTTACTGCTAGAAAAGCTGAAGATAGACTGTGAGAGAATGTCTGTGAAAGTTTTAATCAAATTTTTCAAAAACATATTTTTATAAAAATTGTACTCTCTCTTGAAATTAAATTGATATCGATTTACCTATTATGATTCGTTACTATTTTTATTGTTACTCAGAGTAAGCAGAAAAACAAGATGGAAAAAATTTGACATTTTGTATATATGTTATCTCTATAAATAAAAAATTAACGACAGTGACGGTTGCAACTGAAACTTTGATTCGCCGAACGACAATATGATAACTGCGAATGTGCTTTCGGATCGTGATTAAGATTGATCCAATTTTAATCGACGTCGTAAACGGCGTCTTAATGCCTTTTTCCGTTGTTTGCGACCCGATTCGACAAGGCAAACGGATTTCACGCGCAAAAGTTGATATTTTTAACGATACTTGGATTTCTTTTCGACGCGGAGAAACACAATGAAAGAATATTTACTATTTTTACTGTACGTTAAGTGCAAAGTCTGACGTAGGTCCGGCCACTAATACACCGCTCTTATTCGACTTGGAACGACTTTTTACTTTACGACGGACGATTTGAATTTTATATACTGCGATATTTGAATTACGATGCGACATAAAATACGATCGTCTCACAATCGGTGCGCGTGTGCGTTCGACTCACGCGTTTTTCCGAGGACATCGATTCAATACGAGGTAACATATTCGTAGATATTAATTTTGACGCCGTTTTGTTATATTTATTGTTAACGGTACAATGCACAGTAACACGATTTATCTTAAGATGCTACCTCCACACGGAAAAAAAAAGATGTATGAACAGCATTAGTGTAATTGAGATAAAACCTATTGATGCAACATCAATTAATTGACGAACAAAAAACATCAGATAATTGTTTTAATAATTTAAATATTTGGTGCAATTTAATATCTAATTGAATTAACTATTTATGTTTGTGGCAGCCCGTGACGTCGACGTTTAATCGAAGCAACTTCAATTTTTTTCCGTGTATATTTGATTTACTTAAAACTTAAAATATTTTAGCTATCTTTACATTATACGATTTGTAGGGAAATACGCGCAATTTATAGTTACAATTTGAAAATAGGAAACTTAAGCCTATTTGTCTAAGGAGAACAAGAAATTACCGAAATTATCGAAAATGCATGACATTGATATATCAACGTCACGCGTGCGCTTTATTCCAGATACATGCACATCGTTAAAAATAAACGCGGCGGCATGTGACGTGTGATGTCTTCGCGCATGTACCATTTCATTTTTACGCGACACATCGCGATTCTTGTTCGCGACGGTGCTCGTTACGAGTATCAAGTCCCCGAGGATAAGGAATGTCGGCGATCTAGCAGAAACGCGTATTGATCCTTCCATTTACCGTTATATTCTCGCTTTATGTTCTCCTGTACTCCATTCGCTCGCTATTTTCACGATTTCGGATTTTTCGCTCGCTCCTTCTTTCTCCCCTATCTTTTACTTAGCCAGTAGCGATACAAAAGTCGAGATTGATGATCTGAGAAAATCTGAATATAGACAGCCAATCCCAAGCCTTTCCTCAGGTGGTTCCATGCTCGATATTCATTCCGCTCTTTTTTATTTTGTCTTTTACTACGCGATGAGTATAAACATTTATTCCGTCTCGATTCCTCTCTACTTTGAATTTTGATCAAATGTGCATGTGATTTTGTTTCAAGAAAAAGGACAATTTATGCGACTAATTTTGAAAATGACAACATAAACAATCGTATTAGCTACATATTGGACAAAGTTAAAGTTTCGATAATTAAAATTGTGGCTGAGTACCCTGACATTCATTCATTGTACAGTTCTTGCGCTTACACACATACATATTAGAAAATAAATTAAAGATGCGGGTTATTTCTCCAAACAGCATTTGATGCCGCTGATTTTATTCCCTTAGAAAAGTGATTACGTGATAAACGTAATTGGCAATCTTCTTTTTCCTTCTTTTTTAATAAATCTCGAGATAGTGATAAACTGTTTTTGTAAATTTGTATAAGAATTATAACAAAAATTTTCTGCAGTTTCTATATGAAATAATTACCTATTCTTAAGCTTGTCTTTTTTATAAAGTTCAATAGCATAACTTTTAATGAATTATACTTACTTTTCGGAATGACGGATGATGTCAAACGGAATTTTCAGATGCGTGGGAAGTCCCTCGAAAGTCCTGTCCATTTCACGATATATGTTAGCACAAGAGCAGCCTGTTTAGTTCTTCAATAGACCATCCCCTTCGCGTTAAGCAAGTTTCTCAATATCGTAAAACATATAAAATGAGAAATTGTTTGGCCGTCTAATTAATAGAAGCGAACGGATGCGCGTTAAACAGCGAGCGAACACGAGGAGACAGCCGGTTCCCCGTGAAATAATGTCGGCTACTTCTGCAGCCGCGGCGGGCTCTGATCAATACCCACGTCTTTCGTCCCTCGGTACGAGAGACGTGCACGTAGGAACATCCCGACGGTAGCTTCGCATCGGAAGGAAGTGAAAAAAAAAGAAGAGAGAAGAAAGAAGACGCGGGGGAAGCGAAGAGCGAAAGGAGGCGACGCGGAGAGAGGGGAAGAAAAGCCGAAGGATTCTGCGAGTCTGCGGTAATCGCACTTCGCCGAAGACTCTTGCTCCGTCTTTTTCCGCCCTCCTTCTCTCCATCCGTTCTTCCTCCCGTGAAACCCTATGCCGGGCCAAGGAGATGAGAGAGGCCCGAGAGGGGAATCACGTGGCCGGGACACCGACGAATATCGAGTGGGCGGATGGCCAGAGGAGAGAACGAGAGAGGAGCACTGCGCGCGCACTTTTATGTGTGCGGCTCTCCCGGCGAGAGGGCTAGACACACGGCACCCACCGCACCCACGCTCATACTAGACGTCGAGCTCGGCGAGCATGCGTGCGATGGGCGCGTATGTGCACCAAGCACCAAGCTGCACACATGTGCAACAAGCGAGCGTATAGCGGTTTAGCCAGGATACAGGCCCCAAGAGGAGACTCGAGAAACGTTAGCGGTAGAGTAGTGTTGATAGTGATGGTGGTGGTAGTGAGACGGTAGTAGCGATGGTAGTGGCGGTTGTGGCGGTGCGTCCTCGTCCTCGTCCTCCCTACTGCCAGCGATGCTACGCCGGTGGTGGTTAGAAAGGGTGGGAGGGAGGGAGGGAAGCAGGGAGAGCTCTCTTGGTGGAGAGAATAGAGATCCTTGATCTCCTCCTAGGCGACAGAGAGTAGGAAGGGAGAAAGAGAGAGAGAGAGAGGCAGAGTGAGGAACGCACGGATGAGAAAGTCGGAGGAGCGCACACGGCGATACGCGGAGGAGAAGGAGGAAGTAGAGAGGGACACGAGAGAGAGAAAGAGAGAGTGAGAGAGCGGGCGTGTAGGCGGACCGGAGAGAGGAATTCCACGGAGGCGTGTCTTCCCCGGCGCACCAGGTGCAAAGGTGCGCGAACGCGACGTCGCCACGCCTTTTCCACGGGACCCCGACGGTGGTCCGCGACCGCACGACGTCGACAGCGACGACGAAGACGATGATGAGGATGAGGACGAGGACGACGGCGACGATGTCGGCGGTATTATCGTGTCATCCTTGTTCGATCCGGTACGGAAGCGCCGCATCCGTCCTGCTCGAACGTCTCACTATGCCTGAAACAACTCGCATCTCTTTCCTCCTCCCCCCCCTCCTGTGCGACACACCACCACCGGGTACCACCATCGTACCGCGCGACCTCGCTTCCTCACCCGCTCCTGTCTTACTCCGTGTGCCACCCACTACCTAGCGGGGGATACTATGTTAACGGACGGGTCGCGTCCGACCTACCACCGCCATCCCCACGTCCAGAATCCAGCTTCTGGTGTCAACGTCCCGGAGTTTCCACGGGTTTCTCTCCTGAATATGCACCTTTTACGCGCGCCGGGTCGCGCTAGAAGGGAAGGGGGGAGGGGACGACGGGCCGGGTGGGAGGAAACGGGTAGGATGAGAGCCGGGTGGGACGGGCGGTGCAACGAGAGATTCTTTCTATCTTTCCCGATGCTCGCGACTGGAATGCGGGATGACAGTATTCGCCATCACGTAGCGCGCCCGCGCCTCGGTGCACGGTAAACAGAAATGAGGGAGGTCGCAGACGTGATCGTGATTTTCTCCTCTGGAAAGTGCAACCGGCAGAGACCGGGGTGGTACCTGTTTGACGGGTGGTAGTCGATAAACTTTGCTTTTTGAGAAAAGAATTTCGAGGCGTGCGGAATGTCTTTGGGCTTCTGTATATCGCTCGCGCTGCATGCAATTCCGTCGATATCTTCTTCGTGAATTTCCAACTTTGTTTAAAAATTTAACAGGAAGTAGTATCAAAATGTATATTGTGTAAGTAAGGCAACGTTCGCCGAATATGCAAACGTAAATATTTCTGCTTAATTAATGTTTAATTAGTTTGCAATAGATTCATATTGTAACAGAAGATTATAAATCTGAATTCGGTCAAATATGACGCTACCTTTACCGCTGACGCCGCACGATTTGATATATGCGGAAAATTCATTAATTTTAATTACTTTATTTGATAATGAAATTGTCATTGCAGAATTTGTCGTATGAATTTCCAAAAGCGGCGCATGCTAAATATAACAATAGCCTAGCTTTGTTACGCGAAAAGTTATATGCGTGAAAATAATCATAAAAAGTTTCTGAAATCGCATGAGATATAATTAATGTATTATCAACCATCGTACAAATTTTCATTTAAATAGCATCTAATTTTCTGACAAGGATGTACAAATATTGAATTTTGTGTGTGTTGAGCCTCTTAAAATTAAAATTAAAATAATTCTGACAAAAACAAATCTATCATACTGAACAAACGTTGCAACAAACACTATGCATCAACATCCGGGCATCCGTACGAAATTAATGTGATATTAATTAATTCAGCATGGTAGTAAAATGAAAATGTAGAATTAAATACGAATCGCGTTTTTATATTATATTTGATTCAAATATTAGATAAATGCGCTGAGACAGGATATTTTATTAGAGTTTGTATTAATAGGCGTTCATGGAAAATGTAATATATAGTTGAAAGCCGTATTTGGAACTGCATAAGATTTGAATAGCTCCAGCACAGATTCCATTTAAGAAAATATTAGAACCATTACTTACTCTGTTTCTACTCTCTATTATATCTACTTTTATAATAAAAAGAATCTCTCTAAAATATTTTCTAAATGTGCACACTACTTTTTTATTCATTAATTAATTATTAATTATTCTAATTTTGACATATCTTTTAGATTGATCACCTATACATTCATATTTGATAAAATTCTTAATGTAGCGTTATCATTTACATTTCAAATAAGTCTCATCTCTCGTTTTCAATTAATGTATAAAATATTTTATCTAAAGCATTCGCTTTAAGTAAAATATATGGTTTAGCCAAAATTGCTACGAATTATATCATTATGGAGATAAACATGTAACTAATTGTATATTCTGAATTCAAATGATAAAATTTTTAACTCCAGTTTTTCATCTTCCTTCTATTAAACAAATTCCGCTTTAAATTCGAATATTATGCTAAAATTATTAATTGTTGTTTAGTATACATTCCTGGCTGATAAATCTCAGAACTCACTTGAAAATAGATAGTTTTCCCTTTCAGAGTGTTATGCCTATTAAAAAATTTAACCAATTTATTGAGTCACGTGAGATGCTAAACCGGTTTTGCGGCGCAAGCGGAATTATGGATGACAAATTCGCCAAAGAGATTTCTCTCATCCTCCGCGGAGTTTCCAATCGCGTCTCTGCCGACGGCAAGTTCGATTTCGGCGCTCCGTGCGATTCACGATGCATCGCGCCATACGCGACATTTCGCATTCTCGTAATCGTCTGTCCTTCGCCAGTTATTGCGTTCCCCCGTCGTCGTTTCGCCCGGGATCCTTCAGCATCCTTCGGGTCGGCGATCCTCCGGTGGCTCCTCTCCGCGTTCTCCTCGCCAGCGAGTGTGCCACCCTCTTCCACTCTCATCCTGTGCTGCCTACCTTCCTTCCGCCCAACCCCCTTTCTCTCGCGATTCCATTTCTGCGTTGTTGAACTATAACTCTCTCTAGGAAGGCAGTGGCAGCTATTACGCCGGCTCCTAAGCTATTACGGCATCTGGGAGCCTCGTTGGTGTGCTGCTCCGCAGAAACGACGGCAACCGAAGAGGTGGGCATCAGAGAAGGAAAGCTGGAGAGGTGAAAGAGACGGAAGAGAAAGAGAGAGAACGAGAGAGAAAGGGGGGGGGAGAGTCGGGTTAGGTGAAGTGATGTATTGAGATCCCATTGTATCCACGGAATCCCCTAAGATTGCCAAACGACGCCCTCTCCCACCACTCCCGTGCCCCAGCCACCACACCTCCCTCACCCGCTTGCATAATACGTCACCGTATAGAAGGCGAATCTCCGACCTACCTCGATGCCAAGCGGAAGAGGAGGCGTATATTTCTCTCCTCTGCATTCTTTTTTTCTCGTCCGCTCTCCCCCCCCCTTCGCCGCCCTTGCCGCCCTTGCGTCCACACGGACGCTCTTCTTAGATTTCTTCGCGGATGCATGCAGTATTTATGTGGGGGGAAGAGAAGATGGCTGAGACATGGAGTTAGGAGAATTCCGTCTTTCGTACTCCGAGCTCACCGTTCCTCTTATTTGCCGCGCGCAGCGTCAGATGACAGCAATATTAAAATCGAGATATTGTTTTTTAATGTTTTGCCCGAATTAAAAAGGAATATTAAAATAGATTTTTATATTCATCCACTAATGAGCGCATTTAAAATCACCGTATATGGGGGATAAAGTTTATCTGGATTTCTTCGAACACTATACATTTTACGAAAGAGAGGTCAGATATGATTTCTTTTCACGAAAACTTGCGTAATGTTAACAAAATGAGCGCAACGCGCGCTCCGATTTTCGTATTTCTCTCTTTGTTCCGTGTCGATTTTTTCTTTCCTCCTGTGTTCTCTTCCTACGCGATTAGAACTCCACGGAATATTCATGGAGTAACGGTGAAGGCGAAAAAACAACGTCGCTACCGTCAAAATCATCGTTTTCCTCGTCGTTCCTCTGCCGCCTCTTTTCCTCCTCTCTTATTCGTTACCCCGGCCATTCTTATACGATGCCTTTAATAATACGGCGCTGCCGCGCGCGGCCAAAGCCGCGTGCAGTATTGAGAATGGCATAATATCGGGTCGCTCTCTCTCTCTCTCTCTCTCTCTCTCTCTCTCTCTCTCTCTCTCTCTCTCTCTCTCTCTCTCTCTCTCTCTCTCTCTCTCTCTCTCTCCCTCTCCCTCTCTCCCTCTCTCTCTCTCTCTCTCTCTCTCTCTCGCGCTGATATTGCCAAGGTTCGCGGTGGTGGCGAAACGGCGGCGGAATGGAAAGCGGGGGAGAAAGGGCGTAAGGGATACGAGAGACCGGGATGAGATGAGAGACGCAAAGCGCGAGACCGACAGATGCCGAGCGGGAGAAATTCAAATTTTTGCGCGGGTGCCTGGCAGTTCAGCAGCGGCGTCGTTCAATAACAACCTTTATTATTTTAACGACCTACGTCCGCGGTCTCCGCCACCTTTGTTAGGCGACCTCGTACGTGGCGGCGAGGCTGAAGAGAGCCCACCTTCGGTTCGTCGTGCCGGGATCGCATGTCTTCCGATCGATGATGACGGTCACGCGGGTTACGCCGCCGCGGCCGCGCGGGGTGATTACATATCTGTGTTTTCCGATCGAATCTCGAGTGAATTTTTTTCAGCCGTGAACTGGGCTACTGATATCCGGTTATTTTATCGAATGCATAAGATAAAGTTAAGCGCTGGCGGCGATGAAGTTGATGAAGAACACACCGCGTTCTTTTTCACAGCGAATCCTTCCGATCGTATATACTTAGTTTGGATCATTTTCAATTCAAAATTTATGAAGATCTCCGCATGCTCGGAGCTACGAACCAGCAGCGTTCTTTCATATTATTATCATACGAACCGCCTTTTAATTCTTTCTGTTAGTCGAAGGATTTCTATATTTTTCTATCAATCTCAAAATATTCCAAGATTAGAGAGATATTGTTTGCGGTGAATCAGTTATTCAGCTCGACCAGAAGAATTCTTATAGTTCTATCCGGGAATCTCTTTAGTCTTTTTAAAGGCATATATTTATTGTCGATTCAGTGAAGCTATAAGAGACACAGAGATACATTGAGGAGTATTTCAACGGTGATCATCATGTATATAACAGTCAAGTGCACATGGCAAAAATCCACGATATTTCCGATGCGCATAGATCAATAAGACTCGTTTCTCCGCGTACAAGCGGAGGCAGGAAACTAACATTTCCTGACCATATGGTACTATAATTTAGTTAAAAATAAAGCTCTTCTCGTAGCGATCGCCATGCCTCTAAACTCTGCGATCAGTTCTTTTTCTGGAAAACTACGCGCTTCAATCTTCCTGTATATAATATTATTGCTAGTTATAGTATATAACTATATATTTCTATTCTTATATCGCTATAATAATAGTAATTCGACATTTTTTTCTATAAAGCTCGATTCTGCATAACTGATAATTGAATATAATACTGACACATTATCATAATTAAATTTGTCACTTATTACATTATAAGCACAAACATTTTAATTAATTCAAGCGCCCAGTCAATCACTAGGATTAACTATTAATTTAAAAGCGTTGTGATTGAAGATTTTATTGCCACGTGGCGTGAATTATGCAAGTTGACCTGCGAAAACAAAGTATTTGAATACTCTTACAATTGCATATATTTGGCTGTCGTTATTACATGAGAATTCTTGCATCAAGCGGCCGCGCGAGTGAACGCTGCTTTTAATTGGCAAACGGCCAATCTGCTACTCGATGTACAAACGAATACAAATATCGACGTCGCGGATGACCTGCAAATGCAATTTGCCCATCATCGTGACCACGACACGACACACGGCGGGCGTCCAGGCGGGCTTGCATGGAGGTGAGATCAATATTTGGTAAATATTTGTGACGAGTCGAAACAACGAGCTGCTGATCGAGAGGTCCGAGCGCGGAATACGCGTTATAGACACGCAGATTTCATTCGGAGCGGCCAAAATATCGTGTAGAGTCAATTGACATTGTCAAAAAATTTTAATTGACTCTGGCATGAATAGTTACATATGTTGATATTGGATTCTGCAATGAGAATCGATAGCGACGTGCGTGAGTAGAGTGTATTATCGCAATTGAATATTTAATGAATTTGCGTAATAAAATTCGGCTGAAAATCTATTAAAAAATGTTTTCGCGATTTTTTTAGAGGGTAGGAACATATTAGGTCTCTTTACGAAACAACTAGTTTTTTTTTTGCATAAATTATTCTGCGAAATAGGTATTTAATTAAATACGCGCAGCATAAAACTTTATCACTATCATTGCGGTACAATGGGCGAAAAGTTTTATCGTATTTTCGCGAAAAACTAGAAGCAAAATAAAACTCGAGACAAAATTTTCCAGCAGGAATTTCGAGAGGGACATATTTCAGGACATCGGCGCCGAAGGTTCGCTACATGAGGCAACTTCTGTAGGAAATGGTTGGAAAATAGCTTCAACGTATTTGCGATGTTTCTGTAATATTTTACAAATACTTATACGTAATAATTTGAGTTTTAAAATTACATTGTACATTAATCTTATCACAGCTAATAATCCAAGCAACGGAAAAAACGTAGGATTTACTTTGCTCCGAATACGTAATATCTACAACTTAACTCTTATATTAATTTAATCTACTTGTTAATTATATCAAATTCTGTTAAATAATATTTAAAATGCTCAGGTAAAATTAGTCTTCTTGTAGAAATATCAATAGATTTTCCGTAAAATGTTCAAACAGATATCTATATGCTATACGTTAATTTCGCGTGAAATCGATAAAAATACGCGTGGAGGTATATGACCGATGTCATCAAAATGTCATGAAAATGTACAATATATCGAACGATGCTGATTACAGTGCTGGTTACCTAACCAATATAGCTATAAAAATATTCATACGTCATCGATGCTATAGGCTATAGTCGTCTTATTGTTAGTACAGTCAGACATTTCAGTGGCATCCATAATTTGCGATATGAATATAATTTCAATTGATTTAAACCAACAGATCAGAAATATTTAACGCTTGAAAAGTTTATCAAGGTTTTTTTTTACATGTTTCCATTTAAAAGAATAAATAACTTATTAGATAATGCGTGAATGAATAATTCTGCAATGAAAATTTCTCAAGTTGCGTTCCTTTTGCTAATATTCTAATGTTATTACAGCTAACTTTATGCGATTCACTAGTACTCGAATAATAATCGAGCGCAGCGATTGTTAACACATATCGTAAATGGAAGCGACATGTTAGAATAGATATTTTCATAGGACGGATTAGGGTTCGTCGAAAAGGTCTTAAAGCGTTACGATAAAGTTGCTATGTATATAACGATATCCCACAACATCGAACAAACACATGGCCGATGGGAATTTATTTTCCCCACTGGATTGTGATACCGCGCGAAGGTTTAGCGCGAGATACGTGAATAAACAATTCTAACATATGTTCCGTGTCACTTGTCACGCGGGTTTCGCGGGTAACCGATTGCAAAACCGGCAGCCGTGCGATTATATTTTCGCATATAGTTACCGAGTTATTATTTTGCTACCACTTCTCCACACGTGAGTGTTTCTCTTTCGAATTTATATATATTTATCGTAAAATACCGTAATTTGTAATATTATATTTATATGTAGAATAGTATATTTTATCGCTTGCTAAATTACATTGATCTGAATGTTTTATTTCACGATAAAATAAATTCACTTGTGCCAGCGGAATAAATGAAAAACAGTTTTGGATAAAAAACACGCAATAATTTTGCCGAAGATAAACTTGATATTTTTATTGGAATAATCAAATATTATCTATCTATCTTAATATGCCGCTTGTTTTGGCTATGAAATGTAGGATTAAGAAAATTATCGCGATAACATAATAATAAGTAAAATCAACAGCTTGAAACGCACACTTTAATTTTTATTAACTTTGTCTGTTGAAAAGTTGGCAACTATAGTATACGAAATTTCCTTGTCGATCGAAGGTCTCGGTTTTTCACATAATTGCAAATCAGGCCGCATCAATTTCGCCGGGCTACCGCGCCAGCGAACGAGGAATATCGTGGATATCGGTAGAGAGGACGTCTAGGAGTCTTTGGGCTGCAGGATATGAAGCTAGGCGGGCGAAAGAGCGCAACTCCTCGGAAAGTTCGCGCTCACGGAAGCGGCACGATAAAGCCGTCAATTTTCACCCTCAATACCGTTTGTCTCCGGGAAAGAAAGAGGAGCGAGCGCGACGGGAGGGCGGGTCAAGAGAGAGGGAAAGCCCGCGTCGGAAGGCGGGAGACATTTATTACGACTTTAACTGGACTTTGTGTTTATTCAACGACTGTTGCTCTCGCTTACTGTCTCCCGTCGGCCCTACTCGAAGTTCCGCAACACCGGGGCGGACTTCGGGTGTACTCTCCAACAACCTCTCTACCCAGCAGCGCGAAATTCCCGGCACGTATAGGAGAGCGACCGTCCGACTCCGTCGCTTCAACCCCTGTCACGCGAGCCACCCTTCGCGAGAGAATCTTTCACTTTATACGCCGTGGACAGCGATCTCGTTGCCTTCGATCCGTCCCTCATCCATATAGCGTCTTGCGTTCTTCTGAATATCATTTCGTAGCCGTCTACTTCTATCGCCCTTTACTCTTGTCAGATATGGACCTTTTCCCGATGTATATGATCTTTTCCCCGATCCCGTTTCAAGCGACCGTCTTTGAAGAGGAACTTTATAAAACTCTGATTTCACGTTGTTTCACGATTAAAAATGTTTTTCAAATTTCTAAAAAAATGTACAAAAAGGCAGATTGAAACGAAATTGTGCAATTCAGATTTGCGTTCTGAAAGTAGATTTTTTTTACAATTAAACAATAATATTTTTACAGGAAGAATTTAATTATTGCACGATGTATAAAATGCACCTTTTTTCTTTTTTAAATCAAAATAAATCATTTTTCTTACTTTATCCGTTTAAATTTCCATTTCTTCGGGTTTTTCAATTTGCTTTGGATAGCTACCTAGTCTCGTCAGGAGAATCGATGGATTCTAAAAGAGCTATCTTTGCTCATTCGTTTTTCCTATGTTTAAGCTCTGTTCACAAATTCTTAATCTCGCGATTTTTTCTAATTTAACGCGGCAGAGCTTCGGGAATACTTATTTTCTCACGAAGACCCCTGTCTCCTAACATAATTTTTTTTAATATAGAAATTGATGAGATATTAATCTCTATATACATAGAGGAAGTATATAGAGCAATACCCAAAAGACGACTAGACTTATAAATCCGTTTTCTGAAATCATTTCATTTAAATGAACTTAACTTTTATATTTTACATCCTCGAGTTATATCTTCCTCGCACTTCTCAATTATGCGATATTTTTGGAACGTAGCATTACAAAATTTAACAAATACTTAAATTTTTTATTCAACAATCGTAAACGTCCGTGTTGCATACGCAGGAAAATCGTCATATTCTGTTTTCGTTTCGCGATCCCTCCCGCTGGCGCGAAGATTCGCGACGCGTGACACATCGAGCGGAAGAAACGGGCGCAACTTCGAAAGCTCGACGTCCCGCGACGTCGGGTCGAAGCGCGCGCGCGCGCGGGAAGCAAAGTAAAGACAATCGCGTACAATTGGCACATGAAATTTAAAGGAGGGGTGACTCGTCGTCGTACGGGTGGAAAGGCCCGGCCGGCGCGGCGGCTCACTCAATACACCCGCGGTGTTCGAGCCCTTATTCTTTTCTCGTCCTTCCGCCTCGCTGGAAATTTACATTTCCTCCCTGCCGCTGCCTGGAACTGTCTGTTTATCCCGCTTCTTTTAAAGAGTCGCTGGTGGCTATGCTTCCTGTTCCCTACCCGCCAGCCCTATAGTACTCCTGTAAATCTCCCTTTCGCACCGCCAAACCCCCTTCGATGCCGCCCCTCGAGGAACCCGCAGCACCTCATCTCGCGCGCTACACAGAGACAATCCTCCATTTACGGGGGCAGATTACGCTTCGTTGGCCGATAATCGAAAATATGCCATCGAATAACGCTCCGGAATTATTTGTAGCCTCCTTCGACTGCGCCTTTTTCGCGATGAGAGACAATCGGCCTCTCGGAAGAGAGGGTCGGGTGATCGTGAAGGGTCGAGCTAGTTGACGGGACGAATTTTTTAAATATTTCCAGTCGTACACGGCGATTTAAATGAGAAGGAATTTTTATTTCGCTGACTGCAGGGTTATAAACCAGCTCCAATGCAAAGTACTATATTGTTGCTTAATTTCGAAATTATTGTAGAAATAATGATGCTTTGTGCAAGCTACAAACGAGCGTTATTAATTTTTACAATTTAATAAAAATTTGTACCAAACAATTATATATATAGCTAGTTTCATTATATGTTACTACAGATTTTATGTTAATTTGTCAAAAATAGATATGTTCATTTGCAATATGATAAATATTATTATAGAAACAGATCGTTAATTGCGCGAGTTTTAATTTACTAATAAATTTTCAGTGTAAAATAACGGTGCCCACCGCACAAAGTTGCACAAACTCTCGCCGCATGACGGCGCTGGATCGTCATACGCGAGCGCGCGGAAGTGGAAATTTATTTAAGCCAAACTTTATATTCTCCTCGCCTCATTGTACACATTATCATTTAATTCTCCTATACGTTGCGTCGCGGCGCACCCGACATCCGAGCGTAAAGGGCTAGAATTCATTTAATTCAAACTGCAGGCAATATATTTCCCTTATAAATATTACCGCCCCATTACGAAAAGCCGCCCGCGTGCGCTCGCACGATGCTTCGGCGCGCCATCCGGTGGTTTATTAAAACATCCAATTTCGTATATTACTCGCTGGCTCTTATCTCTCGCGACGTTTCTCGCGCGTGTGAAAGGCGGCAGATTTCTCTCTCTCTCTCTCCCGTGTTCTCTTTCTCTCTCTACGCCCGCGCCGTTGTGCCACTTCGAAAACGTCGCTCAATAAACGGGAGAGGGATCAGCATTCGCGGCGGGACGTAATCCGTGGATCAGATGCCGAAATCAGCGGGGTAATTGACGCAATTTCTCCCACATTTCTTCCTCCCCCCGACCCCCTCTGCTCCCCATCGTCGATGCGATTCACCCTCGTAAGAATTCCGCGAGCCGTTAGACCGGAAGGCCGACGAAAATGCCGTGGCGGCGTGGGATCGCAAAAAACGAAGATAAGAAATATAAGAGAAAAGAGGGGGATGTCGCCCGTTAAGAGACCACAATCTCTTTTTCACGAATCGCAGCGTCGATTCGCCCGACTTCGGCGGCCCGTAGCCGCGCGAGACTCTCTCTCGGAGAAGAAGCGAACCTTTAATAAAGAGCTTAAGCGAGCTAAATAGAAACATTTTTCCGTCGGCTTGGCTCCCGGCTCGCTTCCCGGCTCTTGGGTCTCTCCGTTGCAATGAAATGAGTCCCGGCTGCTCGTGCATAAGTAATCCGCAGATGAAGGTATCCTTCCCGGCCTCCATCTCTGGTCTAGCCCCTCCGCTTTTCTTTCCAGAAAGTTACTACACCAGCCAACGTGTATCGCCCTTGTGGCTCTTTCAAATCCTCGAGTCGAGTCCACCCGCGTGCGCTCTGTCACGCTCCGCTGGATTCGACGACATTATTTAAAATTAAGCATTGTGTGAGAATCCCTTCTTATATGATGTGGATTTTATATGACTTCGGTCCGGATTCGGACTGCGATGCGACTGAATTGCGATGTATAATATAGTGTCGTATATTCAGTTTTGAAAAATAAATATTTGCGCACTTTTTGTGTTTATACAGCCAGATTTTAAAGAATATTTTTAATTTTTTTAAGGATATGAGAAAGGCAGGAGATCTCCGTTACGTGCGAGATTTTCAATTACAAGACTAACGTAAAATTATAAACGAAATAATTCCTACGTCGATTGTAACTTCCGGAAGACGATCTGTCGCGGCACTATGTGGAAATCCTAAACAATTCACGTATCTTTTCGAACTCTGTCGCAAAAAAGGGGTCGGGGGTGAGAGGTGTAGGACCGTTAATCACGCTGGCAAATTCTTCGCACCACATTTTTCATTGACGTTCCGCAGAGCGGAGCCCGCGTGTCGGTGGCACGGCGCGCGGCGGGCGCGCCAAGGAAGCAAAAGTGGCAACGCCAACCGTTGGTGGTTGGCGCTCGAAGCCGCCTGTCGAGGGAAGGATTCAGTAATTATTCGCCGTAGGCTTGAAAAATTGCTGCCTAATCCTGAAATCGATAGTCCTATCGTAGCACGTGAGAGCGTAAAGAATAGTCGCACCCTTCTTCGCTCGCGTTCCCTTTTTTTCCACGACGAGCGAGGGCTGAAGATCGTCTCCTCAGAAAGAGATATCGCGCGACATCGTATATGTAACAAGAGTGCAGTATTTTCTTCGTTTATTATCGGATAAGTATACATTTACAAGAATTATTGATCGAATAGCACAGTATAACAAAAGTATTAAACATCGTTATAATTGATGATTAATTTTATAACCATTAAAAATAATAATTTTAATTATTTATTAGCTATTAATATGTATTTAATTATATAAAAAAATTTTTACAAATATATACTTTTATAAGAAAATATTTTAACTCCATTGAGATCCAGTGCTAACTCTTAATTCCTTTTTTATAGAAAATATATCTCTCTAAAGTGCGGATAATGAAAGATCTTACGTAAAATTACAAGCTCTGGCAATCAAGATTTTTATCAGTTTTTCGATATTAATGATTTCAAAGAGCGTCCTTTAATCTTAAATTCTTTCCAAGTAACGGTTAATATATATATGTATATATCATGCACAGTATAAGACTTAACGAAAAACTTCTGGAGAATTATTCAGGATTCTCAGAAAGCTCATCTAGCTATCTATTTCTCCATCTTTCGTTACGTCCGCAATACATCATTCAAAAATTACCCTTGCGTCGTTCCAAAGATATAGCGCAGACACCTTGCAAATAGGAATAAAAGTGGTGAAATTTTAGGGTGTCGATGGATATATACGCCTCGACGTATCCAATCATTCCCTTATTACGATATCGATATATTATTTTTATAATATGGCGACGTCGTGGGGTGCCTTTGGCACCCCGTACGACGGTACTCGCCTCTCGTTTCCCTTTTCGGGTACAGTGGAGAGGGTGCTTTAGATTTGCGGAATCGTAGTTATCGATTTTAGGGTGAGCGTCCTTTTCCCTTCTTTCTTCATTTCGATGTGACTTTGAAGTTCTTAATTGCTATCTATGATTATCTGAACGTTACAATTTTAAAGATTATTAAAGAAAAATGATGCACAGTTTAAGATGGCTCTAAAATAATTAACGAAATTAGCTGTAAATCTATCTCTAGCGTTAGAAGTGGCGAGCGCGAGTAGACGCCATCGAAATATCTTTCACGTTAAGAACCCATCTATAAACCGACCACACACCGATCTCAGCTACATATCTCGCACGAACCAACACACCGGCCTCACACTTACTTATCTCTCCCCCGAATCCACATACTACATTTAGTAGCGCCGATAAACGCCCGCGACGTCTGGCAAGTTCCGCATCAGGAATCCCCATTCGGATGCCTCTACTCTTCCCTGAAATTCTTCCTCGCCGTCACGCGTATACACGTATTCGCCCGACCTGTCGCGCGAACCGTACATATAGGTATATCCCGACGTGCGCACACATATATACCTCGAGACTGGATTAAATAGAGGACGAAGGATCTACCCTGGTAATCGGCTCGTCTCGCGAGCTTGCAGGCGATGTATAATTTATAAAACGGCATTAAATTGTCTATGTCGCAACGGCGACAGCGGCGGCGGCGGTGGCGGCGGCGGCTTCTGGCTCGCGCGACGCTCTCTTCTTCGGGGGATATATACGAGCCGCGGTTGGATGGAGGTTGAATTCGGGGGTGGCGTAGCCGAGGAGGACATATTAGCTCGACTTAAGGCGTGGCGTAATGATCTCCAGGCAAAACCGTCTTATTCCGAGGTCGCAGCAGGCGCCGAAGGGGGTGGCTTCGAGGGGGTTGCGGGCAGTCAGGCGAAAATAAGTGCGAGCTACCCTCACCGCGGGCACCCTTGATTGTGGGCCATGACTCCTCTCGCGGGGTCCTGCGCCGCAGTATAAAGTAATGTCCTCCACTGCTGGAGGGAGAAGGCGCGGCGGGAACGAGAAAGAGTGATGAAGGGTAAGCTTTAAAATCGGCATCAAACGCCACCCTCGCCGCAAATTTTTATTCATTGACACTACACGGCTGAGCACCCTCGAAACTCGCGGACTAAAAGGTAGAGGTTAAAGTAGTTCGTCCTCATCGCGTCTTCTCGAGAACGGTAAATTATATTATTCTTGCCGAACGAGATCGCTTCAAAATTGCTCGCCACCCAAAGTGACGTATTTTGATATATGTATAAATGTTTTATATCATAAGTTCGTCATGATTTATATTTTTAATATCGGTAAAGAATCCCCACAATCAACCTAGCTGCGTCCCCTTTCCACCGTGTTATATTTCAAAGACATTCTGATAATTAATTTTGTAATGCGTAAACATTTTACGCCCAATAATTCAAATAAATTTCGAAAGTTTTTTATTTCTATATTATTTGTGGAAAAATATGAATTGTGATTTTTGTATTCGTATTTCGTGGCAAATGTGTGCGACAAGAATCGCCAGGTCACAGAGAAGATCCATAATATTTACGGGTTAAGAACGATGTTCGTGAAGACGGTGGAGCAGTTCTTATAAATTCAGCGCAAATTTACTGCGGAGCTATGGATCAAGCGCCGAGTGTGGGGGGTATTCGGGGTTGGATTAGGGACGAAGTTGCAATTCACTTCGATATATTTACTGTGAGAACGGTCAGGCTCCAGGAGTAGCCATCTAGGTATGGATGGACAGAACGGCGGTCGGTTTTTCCCTTTTACCTTTTAGAGTAAATAAGAACCTTCTCCCGGTACATATATGAACGTGTATATTTTTGCCAGTAGCACACGCACGTTCGCACAGTTGCGATCCATACGTGCCAGGTTTCCTTCGGGTTTCCACTGCCTCCGCAGTGATTTATGGAGTTTTCCTCGACTGGCAGCTTCATCCTTTGCCCTCGATTCTCGGATGTTCAGCAAAATGAGGGTATTTCCGCGATATGCGTATTATCGAGCGTGTCATGACATTTGTAAGATATTACCTGCGTCTTCATCGCTCTCTCGTGCCGATATACATACATATCTCGTGTATTTAAAACAAAATAAAATCGATTTAAATTTGTAGACAGAATGTAAAATGAGTATTTGAAAAGATTAGTTGAAGAATAATCCTTAGGATTCTCAATATTAAAAAATGAAATGCAAGCAATTTATAATATTGAACAAAATTATTTTATTCACTCAATATAAATTCTGTCAAATTATTTATCGCGAGAGCTTTTATCTATGCACAATTTTTATTAAACTTTAAAATAATGATTAAATATCCTTGTTGAAATTGTATGAGTACGCGTCATAGAAATTTTATAACTGTTTTTCAATGTGTTACAGATTTTATAAAATTATTATTTCAAGGTCCAATTATATATAATTAATGTAATTTCTGTTTCTTATGTAGAAGTAATTTTCACGTTCAAGAGATAAAGAAGGAAAAAGTTTTCCACGCTGATAGGGTTATGTGACTAATCCTATTGCATTCCCAAACGGGGATAATTATTGGCCTTTATGTCTTATCTGATCTCGCGAAAAAGGAAACAATCGTAAAGTCTCCGTATGCACAGTAAAGCCCAGTAAACCTCTTAAGCTTAACTGTAAAGCGTCCAAAGTTACCTTTTAGTGGGTGATTAGCAAAACCGAGCTCACCTTTTCAGGGGCCAATTACAGGAGATTTCGCCATAATCCTATTATCTACATTAGCTCATTATTGCATAACTGTATCTGGTCGTATCAAGCGCTTAGTCGTGAATGTAGGATTCCTGTAAAGGTCGATTTTAAGGGTCATTTCTAAACTCTCTGTGACTATTCGCCCTTTTTAAGCTTTTCTCTTGAAAGCGCCAGTGTCCCGGCTATTCAGATACGGTCTATATATCGCATTATAAATGTTCTTAAAATTTATAATGTATAAAATTTTATATCAATAAGAGTACGATCGGTAGATTTTTAATTTATTTATTCAGTTATCGTTATTTAATCAAAATTAATATATAATTTCTGCGCAAGTGCATAGTCATTACATGCAGATCACATTTTGCTTTTATTAATAAACTTGTGCAAAACTTAGATGTAAAAACGACATTTTTTTCTAATTCATTAATTCTCCATTGTGAACAATATTCGCGTTAGTCAGCGATCCTATTTGAATCGAAAATCAACGAATCGCACAAGTACATCGTTCGGTGTTTCTTCCCGGGTAAACTGGCGGAGGAGGATTTGCTCCTCGGCGAACCTTGACTGTTCTTATCTCTGCGCGGACAGAGATTTTATTTAGATCCGCCGGCTAGCCATAAATGCGAAACGCTTCGCTCCGGCTGGCTGGCCGGCCAATCATGCGGGGTAGGGCGAGAGAGCGGGTGTTAAGGGCGTTAGGGCTATCCGGTGTCCACACCTCTGTTGTCAGCTAATGCCCGGCCATTGTGAGGGGTCGCTCGTAAGCGTACCGAATCTCCTCGGAAGGTGTTGCCGGGCAGGCAAAAAGGACGGAAGAGGCTGGTAAAAAGCAGGGAAGACAGAAGAAGTTAACTGCGGAGTATTGGTGCGGAGTTTCCACGGATTCCAGGCTTCACACCGCCTTGCCCGTTCTCACCCCTCGGTGTGGCTATCGGTTGACGGCAATCCGGCTAAATCTCTTCCACCATAAACGGCTAAACAAAGAGGTCCATTCTTCAGGAGCGGCAACCCGCCGCGGCTACCACCCTCGCCTCGTTTCGTTCCGACGGCTGCCCTTATCGGGCACTGTCCACCACTTACGATCATCCATCTGGATCTCCTTCTTTTCTAAAGCGAAAAGCCCGAAGCTACGAGATAGCGACGCCGGCTATTGTTAGCCTGGATTTTTTCGCGATACAACTGTAACGGTTGCGCTGATAAATCATCGTTAATCCGTTGAGCTGATGACGAAATCCAATTTGAGGGTTAAAAATAAATAATGTTTGGTGGTATTTCTTGTTATGTTAACATGTTCAACATTTTTTAATTTATCAAATATTATTTAAATAAAGAAAAGTTATAGATCCACAAGATATATTATGTCAAGTAATTCCATTTCCATATTATTAGACTGATATTTTAATGACTCATTTTTCCATAAATATGAAATTGATTTCTTCAAAGATAGGACAATCTGCTTTTAAATTAAATCTAAATAACCTTTAACAAATAATTTATTTAAGACGCGATTACCAAAATATTCAGGTGACTGAAAGATGCAAAACGGAAACTGAATAGCAGGCTATAAAGTTTCCGCCGAGTAAAAATGGATTACAGGTTTTTCAAAAAATTAGTCACTCAAATTTCATTTGATAGAGTGTATATAGATCGAATTCTATCTATAGACTTCTATACTGTATACATAAAATATAATAGAATCTTGTGTTTCTAAAAATTAGACACATATATCGAATAAGCTTTTCCTTCGAGCGAAAGTAATATCTGAAATTGAGCGGCGAGACGGGAAATTTTGGGCGGGAGCCAGTGAACGAGATTTTAACGCCGCCAAGATACACTTCATATTTTAAGTCCCAATCGACGTATTTCGGATCGATGGCGAGTGCAGATACAGAGGCATGGGGTTGAACGGCGTCGTAGAAACGCGAGAACGGTTGAAACAGAAAGGAGACCTTCGTATTTCGTGTAAGTGGGTATCAACTCACGAGAAGACGACACGGAGGATAAAGGGAGAGAGAGAGACGAGACCAGGGAATGGTTCTCTCGGTACCATAATAAAAGAAGGCAGATTAATGCCTTCGGTCTTGAATCCAATCAACATTACTCTGACAATAGTCCGCCAGCCAATACCCATCTTACCCTGCTCGGACTGATATTATCAACAGCCCGCACCATCCCCTCTCCCGTTTCCTCCCGTACGACAGTCGTCTCTTAACGTCTTTCTCTCTACCCTCGCGCGCTGCTTTTTCGTGCCGCCGCGCCGCGCCAAGCCACCCACGGACCACCTCTCTTTCTCTCACTCTATCTTAATTCCACGAGCGGATGATAAGTATGCTAACAAGAGAACCACCGGCACGGATATAAGAAAGGGCGGAGGGAGAGTATACCGGAGACGCCTTAAAGCCGAATTAACGCCACGCTCACATAAACGCCTGTCGACTTCCCCCCCCCCCGTCAATGTTAATGTCTACCAGGGGCCATTAGCCGATCGAACTCGGAGTTGGGAGAGCCGATCGACGTTCACTCGGGCCGAACGCTAGCTTCCAGGCCGTCTCCTTAATCGCCGTTGCGATAAATCAACTCGAAAGAAACGCGATACCAGTGATATCCATGTCAAGTATACTGGTATTTTTTCAAGCGAGTGTCGTTCTTGTTTCTTATCATAACTCAATGGACAAAACTGTTCGATTCAGGGTAACTGTAAAGAGGAATAATTTCATTTAAAGTAAAATTATTTTTAATATTTTTTCTGATAATCTGATATTTTAATGCATTATATATGTAATAATCTAAAAATTATATATTGTTGAAGTGATGTTTGAACAAGCAAATAATAGATAATACATGACAAATATATCAGCAAATCTTGTGACAAGTAAAATAAAATATTTATATCACTTTTCTAAATTTGAGCATCGTTGTTGCTCGACATGCAGATGCATATCATGTTGAATATTATCAGTGTTCTATCAAAGAATCGAAAAAAAAGATAATACCTCCAGAATTATACGTATAGTTTAGGATTCTATTCATTATAATGAATGAATAAATTAATAGTGTAAATTAATATAAATTATTTATTTTAAGTTGGTTATAAATAAACAATAAATAATTGTTGTTTAAATAATTACGTTTTTTAAAAATAGGAGTGAAAAAAGTCTTAAATTAATAATCACGGATACAACAATTTTGAATATTTGAAAATTCTTAATACCAAGTTTTTTACATTTTCTTGTAGAACTCTCTTATATTAGAAAAGTAGACGAGATTGAATCTATACTAGTCTATACTATTATTATAAAGCAACAGGGTTTGCATTTTTTTGTCCGCTATGATCTCGGAAACCAATGGACCGAATTTTTACCAAACGTATATGAAATAGGGGTAAAATTTCCCGGGGAGTGCTATAGGGTGTATAGTTTTTTGTTACCGATCTTCTGGAAACCGGTTTTTCTAATTTTTTTAATTTTTCAGGAAATAATTGGCCGAATCTCAAAGAATTATAGATCAAGCAGGGGCAGAATTTTTCGGGGAGTGCTATAAAGTGTATAATTTTTCGTTACCAATCTTTTTGGAAGCCGGTACGGAAATTTTTTCAATTTTTTGGGAATTTATTGACCGAATTTTAAAGAAGTAGTGGTAGAATTTGACGGGGAGTGCCATGATGTTACAGTTTTTGTTACCGATCTTTTTGGAAACCGGTTTTTTTAATTTTTCCAATTTTTAGGGAAATAATTGATTGAATCTCAAAAAATTATACATGAAGAAGAAGTATAATTTCCCGGGGAGTGCTATAAAGTGTACTATTTTTTGTTACCGATCTTTTTGGAAACGGGTTTGGAATGACCGAATCTCAAAGAATTGTACATAAAGTAAGGGTTGAATTTCCCGGGGAGTGCCATAAAGTATATAATTTTTTGTTACCGATCTTTTAAAAACCAGTTTTTTTAATTTTTTTAATTTTTCGGAAAATAATAAAGGGGAGGGGGAGGGAGGAGGGAGGGAAAGAAAGAGAGATTATTTGCGTGTCTTAATACACATGTTCTCCGGGGCGAAGTCCGGCGAGGCATGCTAGTATTATCATAAAGCATAAGCAAATAGACTTTAACAACTTGAATCATTTTTTAAATGATTATATACTAGTAAGTTTTCCTGTGCAAATTTATTTTGTATATTTTAGAATCGAATTACTTTCGTAAAAAACTAAACTCGCAAAAGCATGTCCACGGAATGGTTGAGACGTTCAAGACGAAGACACTGCAACGACAGTACAGTACAGTGGTCAGCCTATACTCTTCTTTCTTGTCGTCCTCATGCAGGGGGGACATTTCGGTAACCTATAAAGGAATGTTTTACGAGGGCGAGATAATGCGATGAAAGATGCGAGCGGCGAGCAGTCATGCCTAAAGAGTGTGTGTAACCGGACCATCCGCCCTCCTTCTTTCACGGATCCGCCTGACCCCCGCGGTTCCGCGGCCAAAGAAGGGGTGGTAGCGGGTGGAAACGGCCGAGGAAACGGTCCGCCGACGGCGGTCCACGACCATAATATATCAATTCCGTATTCTAATGTCCGAGCGGTTAATCCAAAAAGCGTCGACGCTGCGGAAACCTAAGCGGTCGACGCTCCTCTCGCTTCCTGGAGGGTGGCTTCCCCCCTCCCCCCTTATTTCTGCTTCCTCTCGCTTCAGACACCCTCTGTTATTCTCGGGTGATCTCCGACTGGCCCCTCCATCCCGTTTACTGTTCTGTCCATTCGCGTACTGCCTCTTTATTTGCACTTCTTCTTCGCGTTTCTCTTTTTCTTTACTATTCCACCATTCATCCTCCTCGTTTATTATACTTCTTTTACAATGTAAATATTTCTATTGCTATTCTTCAATTGTTTTTTCTTGAACTTTTTTCTCTAGTTTGTTTAAATTCTCTCTGTCTTAATCTTGATTTCTCTTTCATCTTTTTTTTATATTTGTTATTTTCTATTTCTATCCTTTCCTTACAGTGAATTAAGAATTCTCTATCTCTCTCTTTGTGTCTTGCTCCATTCTACTTCGCTTTTCCTATTTTCGTGATGCGACCTGGGAATAAAGTCGGCTCTCGCTTCTCTCCGCGATCATCCACGGACCCGATGTCACGTATGCCGTTGCAGATACACGCGCGAGATTCGATGCCGGTAACGACGCTTAACCCCCCCCCCCCCGACCGCCCACGTCAGGCCACGTAGATAATTGGGGAAACGCGTGTTTGCGGTCCCGCCGGGATATTCTAAGGGATCATATACGAGGAGAGGCGGCTGTTCCGATTACGCATGTGAAGGGATGGATATTGGAGGAGTTGCGCTTTTCGCGACGGAACTTCTATTCCGCCGACTGCTGACGACGGCCGTTTTCCTCCTTAGATTCGAGGAAACGTGTTTATCGTGTCGCGCCGATACGAGACAGATGTAAATGTTTGGCTGGCTATCGTCCGTAACGTGGCGTTAAGATAAACATAAATGTATATGGCGATGTTTATCGCGCTATATACGCTATAGCATTGCGATAAATATTTCCGCGTGAGCGCGGACGTGACGACGCATATGTTGCTCCGCTCGTGCGCTGCCCGCAGGTGTTTCCTATTTATTTATCCCACTGTGAAGAAACTCTTTCTTGTTTCAGAACTTTGGCAAAGTGAGAAAATTTCGCGAAGAAATTTTTAACACGCGTTTTTAAAATACATTCCGCAGAATTCATTGCGAGATATATTCCGTGAATCGTCAATAGTAAAATTTGCGACAATAAAAAAATAAGACACTCATTGTCTAGTTGAGATGTAAATTATTCTCGATCGGTCCGATCAATTTTGCTACTTAAGTTAAATTAATTCAATTTTTCAAGCTTCATGAAGCGATTAGTTGGCAACATTATAAATTCCAATAGCAATAATCGATTAGTCTGAGGTGAATAATGGGACGAGGCAACTATTTTTACTTTTGCCGCGCGGCAGAAATATTAATTCCGCGGGCGAAAAACAAATAAATTTTTTCAGAAATTTTCATTTCCATTTTCTTAGAATTCATCGATGCATGAATGCGCGATTCTTTTCAATGAATGATGGAATGAGGAAGCGAGCCGTGTATACATACGACTTCTGTCGATGTTCTCTCTGTCGAGCGATTGTTACGCGCTCCGTAATACTCGTACGCGCACGTTACGTTACGCGCGACAAGACCGCGACGAGCGCATTACGGAGCGCGTAAAACGATTGTTTCAACGCTGATTGACTCCGCGTCTCTCGTGTCTCTCTTTCTCTCTCTCTCTCTCCGTGGACCTAGCGCCGTTCTCCAAGTTAAACGACGCTAAAAAAAAGCGATGAGTAATCTGTAGTAAAATTCGTCATTCCGAGTCGCGCGACATAAAGTGCGTGGTATAGACGCTCGGCTTTATAGTCTCGTAATTTTCATCGTAACCGCCGCGAACGACGCGACGCGACGCCTCCTCTCGTTGTTCTTCCGATACGGGAACGAGGGACAAAGCGGGAAAGACACACAGGGCGGAAAGACCAATAGGAGAGGCCTACCGCGCGCAAGGGTTGCACGACGGTGGAGATGTGGCGGCGCGGCCGGCGGGACAAGGGGAGAGGAGCACGAGCGGGGTCTTTCGAGAGTGGCGCGAACTATTAAAAAGCGCGCGTCCGTTCAAATTCTCGCTGGCAGTAAATTACCCGAAAAAAGAAATAAGCGGTGGATTCGAGGCCCTCCTCTCGACCACCCTCTTCTTCCCTGTCCCGACCCCTTCCGCCCTGTCTCCCCTCCCGGCCTGCGCCATGGATAGATCGTCTCGCGCGCTTGCTTTTCTAGGGTAAAAACCCTCACCGGCGGGGCGGCGAGCGCGGCCGCGGTTCTGAGATAAAAAATTAGCCGGAGTTGCAAACGTTTCCACCTTAAATCATATATTTATCGCGACATTAATTCAACCCTTTTAGGTACCCTTTTTTCCTGGCCACTCCGCACAGAGACCGAAACGCCTCCGCCGGGGCCGACCCCCCCCCCTACCACGGTTTTCTCTTTTTCAGCGTCTCCTCTTTTCATCCGTCTCTCCTCCTCTATTTCTGCTTCGCACCCTCGTCTCTCTCTTTTACGCCACCCACTACGGGGACGACAGCCCGTTACCTCGCTAATTTCTCAGATTCAAGTATTTTTATGTACCGTCGCGCGAACCTAACGGGGGTAAATCCTCTCGTTTATTATTTAGTAGGGACGAGCCGGACCCTCTGACGGCTATGTGTGCGTATGTGTGTATATATATGCCAGAAGAACTTCAAACGACCGTAAGCATGTGGGAAGATGCGCGTTTGCCTTGTCGCCCTTTCCGGTTTGATGGGGATATATGAGGTCTCGTTATCTCTTCTTGCTTCGACTCTCGACGATTATCCTCCTTTACGGCAGGATTGGTGGATCGGTTGCCCGCGTTGCCGTTCGTATATCATTTTGCTGCTTTACGATGCTTAACAACGAGTTGCAACATTATTTTCCGTTTAATGTCACGTTTTAGTTTTAATCGCTTTATCGGATAATGTGCAAATTAGCGATACGTGCTGGATACCGGTGGCATCAGCTAAATAAATTGAGCATTATAACGTTTTCACTAAAGAATATTGTCAATCAATATATATTTATATATATCACGAGACAGAAGAATGTTATTCAACTTGGGAATCTTCGTGCGAGATTAATTGACCAGTGACTCTGGTCAATTAATTTTAATTTATTTAAAAATTGTTTTATTGTGTATATTTTAGTTATTCTTTTTACGAGAAAATTTTTATAACTTTAAACAATTGTAAAGCTACGTGAAATCAAATCTACGAGTTTTATGTCTTATATGATTATAACGTAACATTTTTCTTCATTATATACGTTTCCTTTCTTTGACGGATAAAATTAGATTAATTCAGAGTAATTCTCGATTTTTTTTTATTTTTACAGACTTACGACTTGACAATTCTTTTTTCTATAGCAGATTTCATATTTCTTTATTCATACATTAACATTGTTTTAACTTCCTAACGAAAACTAATAAGATATATTTACAGAATCTGTGCGATCGCAATCGGAACTACTTTATTCGTTTCCCACGCGACTCTTGTATCGTTCCACCGAAATAATTACGTATGTAATTTTTTAGCTTGGGGATTGCATTCACACTTTACTCACGTACGAAATACGATCTGTGACCACGCCTATGAGCAATGGCGCGAGCAAAGCGGCCCCCAAAATTCCCCGACACATTATCCACATTGAAATAGGAAACGCGGCGGCGCGAGGCGTACCCCGGGAACCTAGCCCCATCGTTGTTTACTTAATAAATACATATTTAGTACATATGCGACGTATATAAGCTGACTGAGCCGGCTGCGTCTATTTTTGCCCCCAGTTTTGTTGTCATAGGACTGACGATGGGACATGGCTCTCCCCTCGGTGCGAGGCCACCATAAGCAACCTAGATCTTCGACAATAGATGACTTAAACCGTGAATCGCTTCGAATGCTTCTGATAGTTGGCTCGGTATATCGCAGGGTCTAATAAAGTCACTCGCAAACTTCCTCCGCGCGCGATGCCCGTGGAAGGCCCGTGGAACAAGGTTGCGTAGCGTTCTCGTAGTTAAGCCACCCTTATATAGCCCGCTTATTAAGAACTTTATGTACCGAGGCGTGTAATACCGGGGCTATATCCGTTTGCGCCGTTAACCATCCGCCTAGCATTTTTGCAGAATTTATTTTTATATTACGCGGTCTCTCTCTAAAACCATGCAGCCGCGGCGCATGGAATGTGCGAGTCGAAGGAAGCCATGGAGCCGCGGAAAATGCGGTGAAAATTTCGCGTTACGCCGGACGCCGGATTTTCGACGAGAATTTATGCAGGTTAGTCGTCTTCGACTTCGACTTCGACTTTATGTTATTTATTCAAGTGTTCCGTGAAACATAGGTCTCTGTTAAATTTTTCAGCGAGATATTGGTGAGTTTAATGGAAAGCATCTTAGAGAATGTTCAATTTAGTTTTCAAGCAGTTTGCATATTTGCCGTTTTGAGTGAAGTAATTTTCTCTTTTGCACAATTCATATACTTTATTTTTGTATAAATCTGTAAGTCGTATATTAATGTACACATATATTATTTTCTCAATATCGTCAATATAAAAGTTGCTTCTGCTAAAATAATTAGTAACTTAAGACTCCTCATAATTTAATACATATTCATTATCACGTGAGTAATTTACAACAGTTATATACATACATGCTACATAGAGATAAATTATTAAATTAAATTCTTAATATCAGCATAAATTGTATTTATTTGTCTTGTATTGGTAATTTTTAAAAATTATTCGAACTATATTTAGTTGCATTCTTTCAACATGTTATAACTAAAGTTACAGATAATTAATATTTCACGCATCATTAAATTGTAGAATAGATCGCCGTAGTCGAAGTTTCATCCCCCATAGGGTCACCGTGCCACCGTGTAACATAAGTTTATGTCGGAAACAAGTGTGTGATATAATAATTTGAAATTCGAGTACGTGTGTTTTTATCTTCAGGGTTTTTGCAGAGAGAGGGGGAAGGGGGAGAAGAGAGAGAGAGAGAGAGAGAGAGAGAGAGAGAGAGAGAGAGAGAGAGAGAGAGAGAGAGAGAGAGAGAGAGAGAGAGAGAGAGCGCAGGCAGAGAAGTACAGTATCGCTCTACATCGTGTAATTGTCGAGAAGCTGAGGCAACGAGTGAAAGGAATATTTAAGGACACACGTCTCGTTTCGAGGAACATTTTGTCCCCCATTTCCGGTTCGCCTGTACAAACTCGAAGCCGGTGGTTCGACCGTTGGAGTTGCGTCAGGCAACACGTGTGTACACGCGTATTTATCGCTCTGTGTGTAGCCGCTTCTCTCCTCACGCATATATACTTAGCTAACCAAAGAATAGGATTTCCATACCTGCAACGTCCACTTCGTTTCTTTTCGCGAAATGCGGAGTGAAGTCGTAAGGTGCTTATCGTGTGAAGTGCGTTAAGAGGGTTAGTATTCAATGATGCATATACGATGCATCGTCGTTAATACGTTGAAGATTGTGTTGTCAAAAGCTGTCTGTACGCGCGACCTGCTTATACGGTTTATAACTCAGATTACGCTTTGAGAAAGTAGACAAGTATGCAGTAAAATAAATAGAGAGAGAGAGAGAGAGAGAGAGAGAGAGAGAGAAATATATATCGAAGTGTGGCTTCTGCTAAAGCGATATATAATTTCTAAAAGAGAAGTTTCAATATTTATTCGGCAGAAATTTGTTAGCAAACCGATTTGATGACTTGACGCTATTTTAGGACGCAAGACGCAAGTTACGTAGCGAAATTACAGATGAAAGATGTACGAGTATCTTGTGCACGTATAACGAACGCACATTTTTATGAAGATTTTTTTATAAAAGGCGATATATACAAACAACGAACGTTTCTATTTAAAACATTTATATCTCTTTTTGTATTTTACATATCTTCAGAAACAATCAAAATAAATTTGGTACCCGCTATACACATCCAAAGTAACTGAAATATAATTTTTCCTTCATATTCAAGTGTTCAACTTCTTTTATTTTCAAAATTTTCGTACCAAAAGAGCTTCGGAAAAATTTTACATTCCTCTTCGTACAGTTATCAATTGATCGACGGTGAAGAACATTGGCACGTAAACTGGTAAACCCCGAATAATTATAGCTATTCCCACAACACGCACGTCAGAAATATCCGAGAAAAAGACGCACTTCGACCGTTTCCTTTCTCCACGATCCATGGAGGCGTCCCACAAAAAAAAAGGAAGAACCTCGAAGATCTCTTAGGGCCCCGCTGGCACGTAATCCAGCAACTTCGGGCGACAGAGTGCGGCGATGTGTGATGCGCGGGTATAGAAAAAGAGAGGGAGAGAGAGGGAGAAGGAGAGAGAAAGAGAAGGAGATAGAGGATATGGACAGGGAACGAGAGTAAAGAGGAGAAATGAACATATGGTGAGGCGAGTCAGAGACCACGATGTGCCGCGTATGATGTAGTCGCGGCGGCAGTGGGGTCAGGGACGTGACGATGGGTAGGTGTCTAAGGGGGCCGAGGGGGGAAAGTCTTTGGATGTGCCGCGTAGAGGGGACGCGGTAACGCGGGTAGGAGGGGATTACGAGGGAACGCGGAGGAGAAGAAGGTAGGGTACACACATCGAGCGGAGGACTGTGGCAGCGCGGGGGGTTGAGGGGTGGGGCGGGGGGGCTGAAAGCAGGCCTGTTGGTTGGTTTCAACTATATTTGTTTATATTTACACAATAAGCAACAGCCCCGCCGGTCGAGCGCTGCTCGGTATGCCTGTGCCGCTTTTAGTGTTTAGTCCTCGCTCTACTACGGTCGGCGCGCTAACGCTTGGCTTTCGTCTTCCTCGCGAAATCCGTCGCGCTCTCCCTCCTCCTCCCCCTTCTTCTTTCGTTCACCCATTTTTTTTCTCGTTTTCGCACCCTTTACTCTTATCGTCGCGCTGCCCGTCGCGCTCAGTTTGTCAGGGGGTGCGCTTTCGTCTTACCCTCTTCGCGTTCCCACCCTCCCTTCCTCCCGCACCCCCCCCCGCTCCCCCCGCCGCCGCGAGTGACTGGAGTTTCGCGGAGGAGGTTCAAAATGCCGCTTTCTGGATGCAGTGCGAGGAACGTGTATAGCTCGGTGCCTTTGTGAGACACAATCCCACGGGGAGGCGACTTCCGCCGCCATTGCGCGGGGGATTTCCGCGTGTGGCACAACATTTCCGGATGTTTACAGTGGACGTAGGCGCGGAGTGTTTGCGACCGCGTATACGCGCCACGTCGCGTCGTTGCGCTTTCGGGGGGCCGGAAATGCCGCTTGCCGCGTGAGGCGGCAATCTCTCTCTCTCTCTCTGTGACGCCGGAAACAGCAGATTTTTCTTCCTCTTCTCGTCGGAGAGCAAAACCGTTAATTCTCATGGACTGCAACGCGCCCAACAGCGAACCGAAACAGACGTAAGGAATTTTGATTGAATTCTCGGCGCGACGCGTACATTAATTAAGAATTAATTAAGCGATCGTCTTAGGCGACTTTAAGCGTGACGCAACATTAATCGCGACTGTCGTCGTGAATAATCGATGATCGTGAAGTGGGCATTAATTATACGACGCTTGATTGCGTGTTATTTTTTTTTATTTTTACGAAATACGTCTGCGAACGCACCTCTACTGCAGCCGTGGAATTCGAAATAAACTCGCCGATGTTTAATTAACGGTTGCACGTCGCGCGTAATTATTCCTTTCTGAGAGAAAATGACGCTTTCCAATTTAGCCGGGCGGGTAAGATGCAAGATCGAGGAATATTGCGTGACTAATTTTTCCTGAATAATTAATATGTTAATTGTGATTTAATTTGGGATCTATTTTGCACGGGCGCGCGAACGCAATGCAACGATCCGCGGGACATTTACGTCCCACATCGAGTCCCACATTCATTTTGTTTCTTATACGCTTTACCGCGGACGCGTTAATTTCTTATTTAAGTTCGCGATAAATTAGCTATTCATAATATACACGCGTACACACCTTATTGTATAATTTTCTACTTTCATCAATATACACCGCGCTTCGTACACCTCGCGTACGGTATTACGATGGAATTTACGAATTATTTATACGCGGCTGAACTATCCGCGCGCGATGCTCGCGAAATATTTACGATAAGCACGTAGGTATTGTGTATTATACATCGTTTATGACGAGAAGCAGAGTCTTGGCGTGAAAATTTAGCAGAATCCTTAGCGTGATGTTACGCATTTCCGGGAAAGTACGTATTATTAGCTTTTCGCAACCGCGAAACATTATTTCTCTTGCGTCGGATATATGGTGGAATCACGTGCGTCAGACTTCGATCTTAAAATCATGGCTCACACGAGGGCAATGTCGGATTGAAGCATGTTTTGAAATTTCGTCACGATTACCACGCTCCAGGATCATGACCGAATATTCCTAAAATATTCACTATATTTAATTGTGTTCAACAATTAAATATAGTGAGTATTACAGTGTGTTTGTTGCACAACTTTCTTTCTGGGTATTTCTGATATATTTTTATCACTTACTAGCACTTGTGTACGACTATACAGATTTCATGCCAAATTTGTATTTGTGTATAATTTATGCGTCATTCTTTTAATGAATTATATTTTTTTAAAAATTTATAGAGAAGCAGGAAATAGTACAATACAGGTTATTAAACGATTAGAGATCGTATCTATTCAAATGTTCTATTGAGAGATAAGTAATAAATCGTACAAATATAACGTAAGAAGTCAAAGGCCAAGAAAGCAATCGAGAGGTGTTAAGTTTAAAAAATAAATATAGTTTATGTAATATCTCTTAAATGTACACGGGACGTATATATCTAACATAAACAGAGTTTTTTTCCTCAATCATCAAAACAAATATAATAAATTAGATAATTAAACAAAGAACACATAGTACAGAGAATAAAAGAATAATTATGCGGAGATAAGTCAATTAAACGTCGCTAAAACACAGAAGTCAAATAAGGAGTTACATTGTGTTTGAAAGCAGTGAATAATAACGATAAAAAATACAATTAGAAGTTAAAAGCACATGTATAAAGTTAAATCTTAAACTAATTATTGAATCGAAGTGAAGTTGACGTACAATTTTTATTCGGTAAAAAAAATGACAATTTGTATTATAATAACTTTATATTATAATACAAATGCAAATTTAATATATTACAACCAAACAAGATTATTGAGTTAGATTAGTGTTATTTATTACATATTACTATATTATTAGAAGCAATGATGAGGATAATGCAATGAATAGCAACGTTCTCCAAAAGCGCGCGCCACTTATAATCGAGATTGGTGCGCGAGAGCGTATAACGTATAACGATGATCGTGATTTCAGGACGATGGCATAATGGATCATGATACAGACGGAGACGGCGCGATCAACTTGTCAACGTCACAGCGACCCTCCGCCGCCACCACCCCTAATGGTGATACTTACGGGCAAGATCAACAAGACAACGATCAGGTGAGGAATTAATCTCCGAGAATGACCTGGATTTATCACTGCACATGCAATATTTATTTTTTTATTACTTTCCTGACTCAATCTTGTTCTGACTAGCTTGTCAGAACTAACAAGGATTGACGAATCTTTTGAATCTAAGATCAACATGAATATCATGCAACTAATTGTAACGTGTTAACTGTTAGTATTCTATCTTAAATCTATTTTCTCTCTCCCCCTCCTCTGTCTCTCTCTCTCTCTCTCTCTCTCTCTCTCTCTCTCTATCTCTTTCTCTATCTCTTGTTTGATTAAATTTACGGCTGTACTTCCGAAAACGTCCATGCTCAGATTTAGGTGAAACTTTGTGAATAGGTTCCTTTTAGATAGAAAACACATATACCAAAAGGATTTTTTGCGACTCCAAAGTTTAGCAACTTTTTTAACATTTTTAACTTACTGTCATTTTCCACGCGAAACAAACCAAAACAGCTCTCAAGTAATGTAAACAACTATAAAATCATACACAAAGTATAAATATATTAGTTTATATACTCTGCTGTATACTCTGCTTTACCGAAAAAAGTGGAGCCCCCCCAGGGGGACGGAACCTACTGCCTCCGCGCATACACTGTCCACGCGAAACGAGGTGCCACATAGGTTCGTGGCGCGCTTTACAAGCTCGTTTAAGTAGAGGTGGTATTTCACCTCTACTTCTCACCTCACAGAGGAAGTTTCACCAATGATGTTTTTATTTGTTTTGTATATAAACTAATATATTTGTACTTTGTGTATGATTTTATGGTTGTTTACATTACTTGAGAGCTGTTTTGGTTTGTTTCGCGTGGAAAATGTATGTGCGGAGGCAGTAAGTTAAAAATGTTAAAAAAGTTGCTAAACTTTGGAGTCGCAAAAAATTCTTTTGGTATATGTGTTTTCTATCTAAAAGGAACCTATTTACAAAGTTTCATCTAAATCTGAGCATGAACGTTTTCGGAAGTTTCACCAAATTTACATTAATTTTATGTAAAATTAAATATTTAATTATTAAGTACAATTAATTAATAATTAAATATAATTTTAAAAAGTATATAACATATATACAGAAAATTAAAAATATATCCGCGATATTTTATTTTATTCAGTCAGGTACAATCTAATTCAACCATTAGTACAACATTATGACTATATTGACGTAGTAATATGAATAGAATATTAAAATACTATTCTATTAAGCGAGTGAGTGAGAGAATGAGTGAATGAATGAGTGAGTAAGTGAGAGAGAGAGAGAGGGGGGTAGAGAGAGAGAGAGAGAGAGAGAGAGAGAGAGAGAGAGAGAGAGAGAGAGAGAGAGACGGGGTAGGGAGGCGAGGAGAAGGGAGAGGGAAAGAGGGAGAAATTGATAATGACACATGATAATCAAAGGGAGAGGGAGTGTCATTGCATTTGGAAAGTCTCAAAGCATGGAACAAAAAATATTTACTAGTCACAGAAATGTATATGAATAGTGGTTGTTTAAGACACGACGATCAAACTGAATTTGTTAATTTTAACAATGAAACACAGCCGTTTTTATCAAACGATGACGAAATGTGATAAAACATCGATCCATACAATATCACTAAATAAAGCTACAGCTGTTTATACGCGATAAGGTTCGAGATGTTAATCCGCGCCAACAATAAAACATTCTTTTTAACATTAACAACATTTGTTGTCAGTGTGTGGCACATGACGCGTGCTATCGTGAAGAAATACTAGAAGAAATATCTGTTACTAGAGGAGCAGTTTCTCACAATCTGATAATGTTTGTCCAGATATTAGCGATCAATGTTGATCTTGTACAAAATCTATTGAACAATATCTTTTTTATTCAACATGCACCTTGCACATATTTCGCAACATTTCGACGTATTAATGTCGCACGTGCAGATTAATAATAACACAATTTACTGCAAACATCGGTGTGTATAATTATATTGTCGACATTGTGGTTTATAATCCGATATCAATGCTATGTTATAACATCCGCTTGTCTCGTATACAAACACCATTGTAGAAAAGATCTTCAAAGTGACGTTACTCTTCGCATCTGCTTTATTTAAGCATAATAATGAGATGAAGAAATGAAATCAATTTCGATCTTGTTCTCTTTCAATACTAAATTAATTGTATATGGCAAATACACAAATCTGAGATAAAAAAAATCGTATATCGTAAATAATTGAATATTGCTAATAATAACAAGAGACCTCGGGATCTCGCGGAAAACATCTGCAACAAGTTGGAAGAAAATAACCTTGGAACCTCTGAGCTATAAGTACGATCCGAATGATCCGATCGGTTGGAGGGATCATCAAGGTAGAGTGGAGTCGCAATAAAACGAAACAGTGACCTTCGTGCCCTTTTACGCCTCTCTTTCCGCCGCCTTTTCGCGCGAGGTCCAAATCGAAAACGGAATTGAACGGTCTTTCGGCATCCTGTATCGCGACCTGCGCTGCGACGTAAACCGATCACGCCCTTTTGGAGCTTTCGTCCTCGGGATCTCGGGAGTTTTCCCGGCGATAAGCCGGCACCGGGCGCGACACTTCGACATTTGACACCCGGCCGCCATAAAATCGAGGCCCCCTGATTTCAAATTCAATTCAAAATCCCGCGCTCGCGGACGAACGCAATATACCACCCCCGGGCAAGCGGTGACGGGTGGAAACAAATGTTTTATGGCCTTTAAAGCGGTCTTTTCCAGCGGTTTCGTTTCCGCAAAGGATATAATATGGCTCACGACGTATGCGCGCCTATATGATATATATATATATATATATATATATATATATATATTCTACAATCTATAAATAAACCAAAGTTTTTAGCTAAAACGTATAGCTAATCTATCATTGGATAGCATATCAAAAATGTCAACACACATATTGCTATCTTTGTATTTCTTCCAACTGTTCCAATTTCTCAAATTTTTTATACCAATTTTCATATAGCACATATCGTAGAGCACCTTGAAGAACAGAAGGCAAACCTTATATATATGCGTCCGATATTAGCCGGGATAATTAATTATAAATGCGAATAAGCATCAGGTTTAATACCGAGGGACCCGCGTAATACGAAACCGTTTATCGAGTTTTATTTTCGGTTTCCCTATTCCCGATGACCCAAGGAGTAAAATCGTGTTTCCCCATCCGAAGGATCGACTATCGAGCTAATATTAAAATGCATGTACCGTATTAATCTTGCCGAGTTTAGCTGAGGTATATATCAAAATGAATACAGGTCGCGACATTTTATTACGTCCAGGTCAAACCGAAAGAGTATCATCATTGTTAAGAAATTCTGAAAATTTCTAATATTATATTAAATCAATACAAATCAATAAAAATTTAATTTTCTAATACGTAGTAATTTCTTTCAACGATATTCAAGTTTTTTTTTTATTGTTTTTTTGCTATCCATTTTCGATCACTTCAATTCTGGATTCTGGGGAATATAAACTCGGATCTCGAAATAAATTGCTAAATAAGTATTTAGTTTTATGCTATATTTAATTATACATATCACACTTAAAAATAAATGCACACAAACAAATCCGCATTTATTATCGAATAATTTATATATAACAGATATCTTTTACCTTTATTGTTTAATGTACTACGTGAATAAAAAGGAGATGTAATTATTTATAAATATTTGAAAGATTGTCTAAATTTTATGTTTAAACAGAAACAAAATAAAAAATGAACAGTATAAATTATGTGTTACAAGCTGAAAATGAGACTTATATTTAATATTATTTATATCCGTTATTTATATTTTAAATTGATTGCATTTCTTAGTAGCTTATATATTTCAATTAAATTACCGCTCGTCCAAAATTTCGAATTATCACAGTTTCGAAAACCAAAGTGGCTCTATTCTTAATAACGACACAGTTTCCCATATATACATAACGTACACGAATTGGAACACGTGAAAGTGTCGCGGCAATTACATCCTCTCGTAACGAAGTCACGAAGATATATCAGGGTCTGTGATATCAGGCACGTAGACACCTCGACACTTCGACTTCGTGCTTTTCACCGTGCTCTTCTCTCCTCTGCCTACCCGGAGACTCTCCTTACACCCGTAACCGCAATAGAACGACAACGTCCCTCGCGACGTCCTTAGGCTACTGCGTCACTCCGAACCCTCCGCAGCCGGCTCTCGACTCTCAAGAACCCCTTAAATTATAAACAGTTTCGGGCCGCGGTACTTCGATCGGTGAGTATGGTTCTAACGCAAACTTGGCTCCCGACTCTGTTCGTATCGGGACAACTTCGATGCGCGTTGTTGGATACCGCGTGCGGGTATCTCAGGTGTTACGCGAGTTTTCACAGTCGAAAATCCATTTTGGAAAACTGGCACATTTGATCAAACTGCAGTGATAACTGCGTTATTCGGTGCTCGACCGGACATGGGATTTTCTATTTACATTTGATACACACTTTTGACTTTATAACTTTTTTTTATTTATATCGTTTATTCCCGTGGAAATGTTAAAATATTATCAGATAAAATATTGTCGCCACTTTTTTTTTTTTGACTATACATTGAATTGTTCGGATTTGTTGACGTAGCTCGATAAATCGCGCGCATATGTAAAAATTTCCAACTATCAATTTTTTCTGACAAAAATCTAAGTTTTTAATTAATTACTTTTGCAACGATAGGTGTATATGTGTAAAGCTTTGGTGCAGTAATGCCAAAAAATATTATTTCTAAACGATAAGGATGTGAATGGGTCGTCTAAGTCTTCTGTAGATAAAAATTCTCACGTTGACGTAATGTCTCATTCGGCATGGCGCGGAATCTTAACTTCCGCTTAAACTTTCCGCCCGGTTAATAAGTTAACTACAGAATCGCTTTGAAGTTCTGCTGCATAGAGATTGCAAATAATTGACTCAACGGGACAATTGTCGACATTAACCTAACCCATTACTCGGAAAGCTATGCGAGACTCTAGCGAAGTTACGGAGTCTATCAAGATTGCTTCAAGTGTGACACAATGGCAGTAAGGAAATCGCGGTCGAATCGCGGTAGGACGGTCAGCAAAAGTCAATGGTTACCCAAAACTCGATCCCAAAACGATCAAGGCAACTTCATAAAGTCGTGAGATCCCGAAGTTCGTTGATGTTCGATTCAATCGACACTTCCTTCCTCCACATTTTAAAATAAGAGTAAAATGGCCTCTCGAAGGATTGTACAAAGACTCTCTTACGTACCGAAAACTTATAACGCTCGTCCAAGATTTATAAGAAATCCAAATAGTTTCTCGAGTATATTATTACGACTAATTATTAACAATCAATTATGGCTTTCAGTCGTTGTTTATTCATCCAACCGGAATAAAGACATACGTATACATGCTTAATATGCGTATACGAGTATACGAGAAGTAATATAGAAGGCTTCCAAAATATCCCGCTATATATGTGCTAGCTTACCGATAAGGGAATCTTTATTTACACAAGCAACGACCGAGCAGATGTACGGTGTCGCATGTGTAATGTAAGTTTTGCGTGTGTGTATGCGTGGCCGTATACGTACACACACGTTAACACAATATCCTCTTTTACAACCTACGTTCATGCGTGCGTACGTGTGCGTTCAGAATTTCTAGCTCGTTTATGTACCGACGTGATATCACTTTCTCTCACTCCATATTACTCTTATTAATTTTCAATTTATCAATTGTCGTCGTTTATTGTTTATAGGATAATTTTATGTTGTTTATCTGACGAAGAGATCGCGAAAATTGCTACAGTTATTTTAGAAGTTTTTTGATACGACAAATACAATTATTTCTCTATATTATTAGAAATAATAAATTTAAAATTACGTTTATAGATATTTATAATCGTCACTATTTTTCCGTCACACGTCACGCAACTTCACCCTTCACCTTTTTCGAATAAAACACTCCGAATCCTAATACCAGCTTACCGCGTGATGCCCATTCGCCCGTGCATTCAATAATTTACCGTCGCGCGTGGACGGCATTTCCAAATTAAACAAACTTTTACCGTGAATGACGTCGATATTTCATTAGATTCCTCATTCCGGTTTATCTCCCGGTTAATATCCAAACGCCCGGAGAGAATCCAAAGGATATCTCCAGCGGGAGTATCGGCGTTCCTTGAAATGCAAAAAGGGGTTGCGAGGATGGGCGCAAAGTACGAATGAAACGCCGGATGGGGTGGAAAGGGCGAGAGCGGGGAGAGGGATTAAAAAAAAAGAAAGGACAGAGAGAGAGAGCAGCGGGAGAGGAAGAGACCGGGGGCATCGATGAAAGACAAGCGAGTTCTCACCTCCCGCTCCAGTTTTATGGATCGCAAATTGCGGATAGGCTGTCCTTCCCAATCAGGCAGCTTGGCATCCCCCTTCGCCCGACCAATTCTTCTTTTCCCAGCTTTCCCTCGTGCCATTTCTCTGCCTCCTCCTCCCCTACCCTCGCCAGCCTATAAGCGGCTCGCATCCTCTCTTCCTCGCCCGGCGCAGGCCGTAACTTTTACGTAACACGCTTCGCTATGAATATCGATGCCGGCGGAGTTAAGGAGAGCTCGCTTTTCTGTAATTGAAAGAATTTTTGTCGTGCTGAGCCAGCTGGCCGGGGCATAAAAGGTCTCGGATCGGAGCACTCGCGCGGTAGTTTCTTGCGCGCGCGTTGAAGAACTCCCGCGGTACGACGTGAGCGACGAGGATTTTAATAAATTACCCGAAACGGGTGGATTTGGGTGGCCTTTATTCTCCTCTCGGGGGCCTTGCATCGTCGGGGATGGAAATTTCTTTCCGGGAGTAGCGATCTGGTTTGCTTCTGGTCTGATTAGGCTCGTTTGCGCCGGGTGCTGCTAGAAACTCTCGAAGTGGGAATTGTTTCGCCGGCCCCCCTTCTTCCTCCCCCCAAGTTACTTTGTTAAAGTATGTATGTCGAAGCGTGAATCAGCTTGACGAAAGTGATTAATAACGTTTCCTCCGAAAGAGTATTCATGATGTGTCTTAATTATTTTTCAAGTCAATGTTCTTATTGCGAGGTTCAAAATAACTTACCCATAGTAAACGCAGTAATGCCAAATAATTTTAACAGATTTAAAATTATATTTTTATATTCGTAAAAATGTCTCTATTAATACAGTCGTCAACAATTTGTCTTAAATTGCGTGAAGAATGATATTTTTTTTAAGGCACGTGTATCAAGATAATGATATAGACGTTGAGGAATAATGACCTTTAGCTTCTAGTTTAACTAAATATTCCTTTTTTTTTAATGGCTCCCTATAAAGAGATTCTTATTGCGAAACATTGTGCTGTCTATATAAGTCACGATTACCCTTATAGCGCTCGTTATTTTACATAGTAGTAAATTAGTAAAAGCTGTTGTTATTTGCACCGTCGTAATACGCGCGTACCTAACGAGTAACGATTAGTGAAAGGATAATGACAGGTTAGTGTGGGAAAATGTGCGTAACACGGCACTCCTACGATTACATCGTGATAGGAAGGTCATCTCGTTAAATTGGTTTCGGCCGATACAGCTATATATATGTGACATTTGAATGCTTTATAATATGAAAATCGTCGGAATTATGGGTCATTAGACGAGTTTGAAAAGACAAGTCGCCGAAAGTTAATAAAACTTTATTCACATTTGTATATGAATAATGAAAAAACGTTGTTATATAGAAGATAGAAAAAATATAAACGGAGAAGCAAAATAAGATTTTCAATCTAAATGTTTCACGAATTAATATTTTAAATAATACAACATAAATATAGTAATACTACAATATTACAAATGTTATTTTTTATTATATAGCATCACAATATGTCAATTTTTTCTCTTGCATTAAACGGTAATTTATGCTTCTCCATGATTTTTTTCAATGTTGCGTGTATATAACCGATAAATAGCGTTGTTTAGAAATATATTCCAAAGTGAATTTAATTCTTTTTAATCTGCCGATTTGTCAAAACTGATAATCAAATAATCTCCAAGATCTCCAAGAATACTCACCGCACTCGACGCACGACGATAGTGGTAGTGAGGTCGGAATTCGACGGCAAGACAGAAGTCAGAAACTCGGGGTATGCGAGAGTACAGCGCGCGACGTCTCGTGTAGTCTTTCAAGTCTCGGTTTTATCTGCATTATTAACCGGTCGAAACCTCACGGCTGTGTACTTAAATCCAATCTAGAAATCTCACCCTTCTAGTCTCCCACTTCGCTAACCTCGGAGAGAGAGAGCAAAGGTCGACGGAGACTGGCAAGGGCGATTACCCTCCATTATTCACACGCTCGGTTCGTATCGCTGAGTGATACCTGAGAGAAACTTGTCGAACATCCTTCTAACGTTTGGTGATACATCGAACTATATTACGTCACCATTCGCGGGCGATTGTTTCGCTATTAGTACACCTAATTTACCGTTTTTTATTTGGAAAGATCGATTTCTTAGACTCTTGCTTTTTTATTAAATGTTAATTGATATTTTTACTAGCAATTTTAACTATTTATTTAACTGTAAGATTTTTTGACTTTACTTTTCACGAGTTAATATTTTTATTTTTTTGTCATTTTTGATGAATTTATAATTTAAAAAATAGTTCACAGGCTGAAATTCTTTCTTAATAGCCTATTGTCCGTCTATTTATATAGTATTACTTGTAATTGAAAGTTAACAAATAAATTTTATTGACTAGTATACTCTTCGAAAGATTACAACTGACTCATATATCAGATGTCTTGTTAATGAATCATTCCTGATTTAAAATATTGGCTACAAAAAGATTGGAAATGAATATTATTATTGTAGTCGATTACAACGACACTGATGACGACATCGACATGGTTTCCACAGTTCGGACCATCAGCATAACGTCAGTTGATAAAACTAAGATTCCCCTGTGCCACCTGAAATAACTCGCGGCAGCATCGCGATCAAACATTTCTCGTCACACTGTAATTACATCATTGGAATCGCGGCAAATCGTCGACCACAATTTCTCGCCAAGACATAAAACAATTTTATAACGATGTCGCGCATACAGCACACCTGAAACAATCAGTTCCTTGTTTGTCATGATTCATGAAAAGTAACTTCGAAATATCAACTTGATAATTTATCAATATATCGCCGTATTGTGTAAATGTAAATACCGAGTTAATATATTAAGTTAGAGGTATAAATCAAGATTAACTTAAAGACATTCTACTGTGTTAGATCGGACATTTAATTTGTTGAGTTGAAAATTTTCTATACAACACGGAGAATCCTGATATTATAGAAAAAATAGACTAATACGCAGAAAACAGCTATCATTTTCCTAAGACAATAAATGCTGCAGACGAGAAAGAATATAATTTCATTTATGCGTTGATAGAGAATAATTTTACAGTGCAAAGAGCCTAATCTAGTTTTTATTTGTCTCTTTCGTTAAAAGAGAACGTTATTTTCTCGCTTGTAAACTGTAAACCAGAGATAAGCATTAAGGAGGAGATATACACATATAGGTTTTGTTGATCAAGCTGTTAAGCTTTACAAATTTAGTTTCCTCGTATTGGAGGAAACTAACTACATGGAAAAGGGAATAGAATAGACAAATACAATTATGTCACCTTGTGATACCTCCACATTTGTTCATTTTTATCACGGTCACCGCATGCATTCTGTCGTTTTTCTTTATCACGCTTGTCAGCGATGTCGACCAATGACAGTGGACGTTGGAATCGGAATGCCCGATTTCTTTCGAGCTTCAGTTTGAAGATGTCTACTTCCGACACTTTCATTTATATGCAATACTGTTCTCCAGATTTGGTTCCTCGGCTACATCTCGAAAGAACTTACGTCCAATTCTGGGATTGAATTGACGGGTCTATATTCCACTTTATCTGTTCTCGTAAAATTACGTAAAATTACGATAATTTGATGATGTTAAGTGACTATGAAAAACTGTTTCATTGTTCGGACAGCAAGCGAGAATGATGAAAATCGGTTTTCATAAAACTTACAATGTGTTTTACAATCCTTTTATTAAAAAAAATCTTGATTATTACGAATAAATCTATATTGATCAAAATTAATTGTTATATTTTAATTAAATCAATATATTTATTAATAAAACACAAGATCGCATCAAGCTCAATCTACTTTTATCAAAGATAGATTATTCAATAACTTACAAAGAATATTAATTATGCATTGAAATATTTTTAAAATTTTATTACTTAACTATTATTATAATTATCTATTTTTAAAAATAAATGATATCCGGGGAAGAATTAATTGACAGTTATACTTATTAATATATTTAATAAGAATTATTCGCCAGTGATGAAATAATAATTTGGTATAGTTAAACGGCCTGACTGGCAAGTTTTATTAGTATATCACAACGACGTTTCGACCACTAATTTGGGTCCTTTTCAAGTTATTTTAACAATGATGGATCATTGTGCGTCAATTATATAAAATTCGTGGCGGGTCGGAAAAATACGACGGTCTCATGTGAAGGCCGAAAAACTAAAAGATTAGTTTTTCTGACTAAAAGATTAGTTTTTCGGCCTTCACATGAGACCGTCGTATTTTTCCGACCCGCCACGAATTTTATATAATTGACGCACAATGATCCATCATTGTTAAAATAACTTGAAAAGGACCCAAATTAGTGGTCGAAACGTCGTTGTGATATACTAATAAAACTTGCCAGTCAGGCCGTTTATCTATACCAAATTCTTATTAATATATTTAATAATCTGTTGGCAAAAAATAATTCGTGTATGATTTTATCGTCGTTGTAATTAATTCAACATTTCATAATTATATTTTTTTCAACATTATGATTTTTCCATTATTATTATTAAGAGTTATTACTGTTCTTTGTTAGAATTATAAATATATTTGAAACATTTCGCGATCAAGTTATTCTACGATATTAAGGGCAGTAGTACCTTCGGAGAAAAGAAGTACGATTATTTTATATAGACAATTAAGTTAGTAGTACAAATTCGCTCCCTCATCGTTATTGAAAGCTACACTTCCCGTCCTTGCGACATCGCTCTCCGCATGTTGCAGAAATATCTGTCTCCGCATATCGCGGGTTAGAAGAAAGGAGTCTCGGACTGAGAGAGCGTCTCGAATAATACCCGGTTCTCAGACAGTGAAACTTAATTAAAAGCACGCGCGATGATTATTTGCGTAGCCGCCGTTCATCGTTTATTTTGGAAATTGCGTCGCTTAGACAACGCTTTCTCACGAACGGGTTTGGAATCTTTTTCGATAATGCCCCACGAAACACTCTCTGAAAAGAGCTTTCCGGAAATCTAAATATAGTATAGATAGATTTGAGAAAGCGAGTTTGTAACGTTCTATAATCAACAATAACTAAATAAACGGACAAATTAAAAATAAATATTTATAACGAAGATATTAACAGTAAAAAATGAAGTAAATTATATTTATATGCTTTTTTGAATTTGAATAAAATATTGAGTTATATCGAAAAGTTTGTACCTTCCATTTCCAAGATATGAACCAGAATTGACACACGAAGAAATCACAGTTAATTAAAACAGCTAATTTCTTTATAGACTCAACGACATCTCTCGTAGCGGGTATTCCAAAAAGATTTTGATGCGGGATTAATCTACGTAATTTCGCATATAAGATTACTTTTGTTCATTTAGCATTTTTTTCTTTTTGTTTTTTATTAAAGAATTATTTTAATTAAATAATTTTATAACGATTGTAAGCAAAATTGGCGAAATAACTGAAAGAGAGATCTGTCGATGTACAATAATTGAAAACGCCGTAGCACTCGTGTTAGACGCTTAAGGGATGAAGGGGTTATCGCTCCCCGCTGGAAGAAGAGAGAGAGAGAGAGAGAGAGAGAGAGAGAGAGAGAGAGAGAGAGAGAGAGAGAGAGAGAGAGAGAGAGAGAGAGAGAGATGGAAAGAGCGAGTGCACGTATGCTGGAAGAGTACGTACGTCGGCCAGAGAGGAAGAAACGACAGGGTGAAGGTAAATGAAGAAAAAGGGACAGAGAAAGAGTGTCCACGAAAGGGTAGGATCCATACGCGCGCGAAAGAGAAAGAGAGAGAGAGAGAGAAAGGGCGCGATGAAGCGGCGATGTGGTACAGTCGACGGAGGGGGAGGGGGGAGGAGGAGGCGAAGCGTCGGCTAGAATAAACACATAGATGTTTTCTTTGTTCCTCTAAACTAAACAACCAACGAGGAATCTAAACAGAGGCCAGAACCCAAATTCAATTTGGTCGCCGCCTCCGTCTCTACCTTCAGCTGTTCTACGGACGAAAGGTATCCCTCCCCCCCTCCCCCTCCTCCTCCTCGATCCTGCGCCCTATCTGTCCATTTCACCCTTATACACTTAACGCTGTGCAGGACGGTACCTAATATTTACCACGCCTCTCTTATACCGGATAACCGACCTCGCACACGCACGCACTTGGCCCTTTTAAACAATACGCGCTAATGCACGCCGCGTATGCGAGCTTTTGGACGGGCGGACATTGCTCGATGTGATTATCTCATGAGTCTTTCTTCATCAGCCCGATAACCATTTTAAAAGATCTTGAACATACACATCGATTATATATGTATATATTGAATTATAATTTTCTGTTGACCGTGTGCTTATATAACGTCTTCCCGGTTAATATATTAACACCGATAGATACCAGATTGAGTTTTCTTTTACGAAATCGACAGGAAGTACACAATTTACAAGAAATCCGCAAATAATTAGATAAATGAATTCATTGAAATTCACGACGTTACAATGCTATGCAAACTCGTTGCACTGAACAAATAGGTTTCTTTTATCCGATACAAACAATTGTCGAAAAGGGAATTTCTGAGCGAAACAGTTTATCAATAATATCACAAGATTATACAAATATTTGCCATCCGCTCTCTTTTATTACTGCGCAACGATATTCATATATGTATATATATATATCGTGGCGGCGAAGAGATGGAGGAGGAACCCGCGCGTTTGCTTGTATCAAGATCGATCGGCAAAAAATCATTCTCCTTTTTTCTCTCCTCTCGCTATCGCTGGGCGGACACAACCCTTCTGGCACATGCTAGCGGAAATCCATTCATTTCGATATTTAACTGCCGTTGCGCCGTTTATTCCGTAACCTAGCGCGATCACGTATCTGATATCAGTCGGCGCGGCGACGCGGCGATACGTGCGAAAGGTACGTACGTCAATACGTTGGACGGCAAGAAATTATAACAACGGAGCAAAAGTCTATTAGGATTTTCATTTCCTGAATAAATAAAACTCGTCGAATCGTTTAATACGCCGGGGAGGAATTCGCACGTGCATGCGCTTAATCCCTGCTTTCCTCGTCGGGGATATAGGAAAACGTATATATGAGCACACGCCGACGCGAATGTGTACCGCCCGGTGGTGCCTGTGCGTGTAACTAAAGCTTGATTCACATCCGAGATATATACCCATCTTATTCGCCAGTCCGTATTCGCTTGGACGGACTTCACAATAAAGTTCTGGAACGAAAAAGTTTTGGTTAAAAAATACTTTAGTAACAGAACGTGGGTTGATAAAGTCAATGTCTACTACTTGAAGAGGCGAAGATACAGGTTTTGCTACTTGTCGATCAGGATTTTTTTTTATATTTAGACATTAGACATAAATATTTTGAGCAAATGGTGGAATTAAAAGCATTGTTTGCGGAATCGATCTATTTTTCTTCGGAATGATATAATAATTTCATAGATACTCTCAATCTGAATCTTGTTGTTAGCTGATTATTAACAAAAATTTGATTATGTGATGAGACAAAAATTGAATTTAATTCTGAGCACAATTTGATTACCAAAAGCGACGACGTGACAGTTCGTTATTTCTTATAAACGCTTATGTTAGTAATGGAAGAGTTTATTTACGCTGAAATACAGAAAAAAATATTGCTGCTATATAAATATGAACGTTGTAGAAGATTACATCCAGGGTTTTAAAGATTTCATCTATTTACGTTACGTAATAAAGAGATAAACACCTTAAGATATGCAAATCAGGAAAAACATCTTTAATTAAATATCTTGGAGATCCGTGTGTGGAGTTTATAGTTTTCTTTTCACACGACTTTCTATTTCTCATGATCTAACCGCGCAAAGGCAATTGGAACAATCACGCACGGAGTTTCGCCGAGAGTTTAAGTTTAACTGAATGCAGCGTGCCTCGCGGAGCTCGCGAGTCTGCAGAAATCATCGAGGAAAGATCAAATGCCGTATCGTGGCGGTAAATCGTTGAAGGACAGGTCTCGGCGCGTAGTAGCAGCGCGAGTATCCGAGAAAAAAAGGGAAGTGAAATTAAAAAGTATCCTCTCGCAGAGAGCGCGCGGTGCGGCCATCGCGGAGGCAACGTGCAGGGTCCTTCTCATCCCTTGCCCCGAATAAACGCGTACATTCTCTATTCTCCCTTGTAATAATCCCTTCCGGTTAATCTGCTCCAATGTAGCCTGCAGCGAGTATCCGATGAACATCGTACATACCCCCCCCCTTTCATCCAGCATGCACGTTGGCAAAAGCACCGGCTTCCTGCGCACCGGTACACACTTACACACTTCACGTTGTAGGGTAGAACCACCGCGCATCCACCCTTCCCCCCCCCCACATCCCATATTCTTCCGTGAAAAACGAGTAAATAAATACAAATGTGCAGAACTACGCGCGGTCCATCACTGAAGAAGAAGAAGTTACACATTCTTGTCGGAATCGCCTGGAGCAAAAAGAGCGGGGTGTTTTAAAACGAGAGGATTTCGGTTACCTGACGTTTCGCCGAATTACGAAAATAATATACATAAAGTAGGCCAAAGTGCGGAAAAAGCTAGAAGTCGTAGAGGAATAAATGGTGAAGATAGAAATTAGAACTATACACGAAAGCCACGTAAAAATATTGTAAAATATAATATAACAATGGCATGCGAGCAAACTTTTGAAGTGTTAAAAGAAGCATGAGAAAGAGAGAGACGCTCGTTTTGTAGTATTTATATTGAATAGAAGATAAACTGTACTTATATAAACGATTCGATTTATTCCACATTTTATTGAATTGCGATGAAAACACGAAGCAGAAAGTGCCATGCGAGAGAAGAGGCGAAAGGGTAGAAAGTAGGGTCGCGCGCAAAAAAGCGCGAGAAGCAGATAGAGCTCTCGGTAACCTTTCTTGTTCCAAGTAAATAATGATACAAACGACTGAAATTATAAATGAGAAAATGTGAAAGAGACACGGCTCACATTTTCCGTAGTGCGCGGCCGCTGAACAGAAAGTGTGTTATATCTATAAACAAATATACATATACTCATATCATCATATGTATATATCATGGTTTAGGAGAAACACTATATTCACTCGCCGGTCCTGTGGGCAAAGAATGTTAAGTAGTCCAGCGCGCGCGTTTTCCCTTTGCTTTGTTTCCCGTCGCCCTGCTCTACTCTCCCCCTCCCCCTCCCCCCTTCCTGGCCAGCTCCTCCGTCGATCCTTCTGATATTTTCATCTATCCGGGTAAATGTACTTAGCGTGCGCGCAAGCTGCCGAGCCGGCAAGCTTTATTACGTGAATTTGGAAGCGCTGTGAGCGACTGAAGGGGGATGAGCACGGGAAGGGTGTACAGAGGGAAGATATACGTTTCGCCGGTTTCGCGCGCGGCGGTAACACGGAAAGGGAAGCAGGGGGTGGTCGACGGCGGGTGGTCGCGGGAGGGTGGCGGCTGGGATAGCCGCTCTGTACCGTGTGCCAGCTCTCTCTGAGAGACCGGCCCTTTTATCCACCCCGTGGATATGCATTTTCCGTTCCGACCTCCCTCCCCTCGCCGTGCCGTTTCTCACAAGCCGCTTCTCCGCGCTATCCTCTGTCGGTTCCTCTATCGCTCCCGCGCTCCCTCATACTTTACCGGATCGTAGATGAGCGATAGGCGGTGTGTGCATGCGTATTATATGCGCACGGGAAGCGCGGGAGTACTGTTAATTCGGTTTACGAGCTCCTCTATCAGGAATATAAGGGAAACGAACGACCGGCATGGTGCGCCATTTCGGAGTTGAGGCGAGTACACTGCGTTGCATACTCTCTTAAAAGAGATAGAAGGGGGGGCAAAGAGGAAGGGGGACAGGGAAAATAGGTAGGTGAGGTTGTCCTCGAAGTGTTTCCTTTGCGAGTAGCTTCATCGTTTACACATCGGACAGACATCGGTGTTAACAAAAGAGGACCGCGCTGAAGAGAACACCGTTGCGCGCCGTGAGAACTCCACCAGTGTGACGCGACTTCTAGAGGGATGGAATGAAACCGCTGCATTTTTAAGGCACGTAGTAGCGTGGAGTATTAAACGCAAAAGTGGCCTCTTCTAGAAGCGATTATCTTTATAGTTTGAAATTTCTCGAAAACATGAGCAATCTGTTTTCCAAGATTTTGTTCGCGCGTTTACAGAAACCGGTTAAATAAATATTAGACGACTAAATACAGTTATGATATGCGGTCAAAGGAAATGCGTACCGAAATGCGTATAAGTAGCAGAGAATTGTATCGCTGAAATAGTATCAGATAGCGTGCATGTATCAGATGGCAGAGAAAAAATATGAGAATTCTTGTCGAGACGAAACGTAAGCAGTTATTATACCGCCGGACGTTCCAGGATTACACCAGAAATTAAAATAACCGGTCGCCGTCCGCGACCGACCGAACTTATTTCTTCACTCTTCTAATTTTCATTCTGCCAGTGGAGCGTGTTGTTTTCTTTTTCTTTTTTTTAAGAGAGAGGGATAGATACATCGGAAACGAAACGTTAATTCCACCGCGTAATACCGACAAGACGGGCATCGTTGTTGTGTTCGCAACGACGTACGTGTCGCCGGCGGCGTTGCGGACTGGCTGAAAAAGAAATTGTTCACGTGCATGCCGTCGGTATATATACAGGAAGGTAATTGGATATCGCACATCTCGCGGACGCAACATGCACAACGAACACCGTGCTGCTGATATGTCGAGACTCTCACGGCAGCGCGGTTACTACTTGGAATTGTTTTCGCGTTCGAGATTACAGCGCGCCGCCACCCGTCTCCTTTTCCTCCTCTCCTTCTCGTCCAGGGAAGGTATAAGCACGCGATAACGATCCGATTTATTTAACACAATATTTTGCTCGGTAACCGCGAATTATTGGATTGAAGGATCATAGATTCTAACAGTAAATCTTAATCCAAGAAATATTATCTTAGTCTGTACGATACGCGGTCATAAACGCGGTTTAAAAAAATTCCAATTACTTCACACGAAGCTTGAAGTGCAATAAAGATTTGATGAAATTGAGAGAGTGAGTCTCTCTTGAAGCTTACAATTAGTGTATCATCAATTAATCAGAGGCCATGGATAAGCTACCGAACGAACGTGACGCCAAGCGATAACTATAAGGAATGTTTCAAAGATACGAGTATATGAGGGAGAGGGAGAGAGAGAGAGAGAGAGAGAGAGAGAGAGAGAGAGAGAGAGAGAGAGAGAGAGAGAGAGAGAGAGAGAGAGAGAGAGAGAGAGAGAGAGAGAGAGAGAGAGAGAGAGAGAGAGAGAGAGAGAGAGAGAGAGAGAGAGAGAGAGAGATAACTGAACTTTTTTGCTTACACACTAAGCGCGTGTGTGAGTAACAAGAAACAAAAACGTAGCCGAGTAACTAACAGCCACGGCTAAACACGCCCATCTTCTTTCGCGAGTTTCAACTGCGACATACTTATACACATGTTATTTATCGTTCGTCACGTATTCTCGAGGCCAACGTGCACGAAGTATAGCGATATGGTATGGATTGTATGGAAGAAGTCGTGGAAGAGAGAGCGAGGGGGTGTCGGTTAGTTTGCATTCGCGTTAGTATGTAGCGTTGATTCTCGTAATACGCTGCGCGAGTGCCCGTCACTGCGATACAGTAAATTGCTGCAGCATTAATGTATCTGTTCGATATGCTGAAATTATTTTCGCCGCTTCGATGCCCGATAAAAAATCGCTGCTATTTCGCGCGATCTCGCGATATCATCTGCGATGTTTTGTATTACGTCTGTAACGTATCGTGCCTTTTAAAAATAACTTGATTTGATAAAGCATTATATAACAATCTTTTATTTTCCTCATATTTTAATATAATATATTATATATATAATAATATATAATAATATATATTTATCTCTTTGAATTTTTTAATGATTTTTTTATTATACTTTTGAAATTATTTAAAATTTAATTAAAATGTTACATTATACTTGGTGCTTTTAAATAATAAATTAATCTTGTTAGAAAATTGTTAGAAAAATTAATACTATTTTATGAAAATCAGAATAGACGAGAACTTCATAAATCGTAGAGTACATAATTATCCGCAGTTTCTCCGTGATTATTTGCGATTTTTCCCACATCCGCTATTTAACATTACAATGAAATTAAAATTATAACAGATTAAAAATGCAGAAAGAGGCGGCAACTAATTAAAGATTGCGTTATTCATTAATATGTAAATTTTGCGCTGGTGCCGCGAATTAAAGAAACCTCTCCGACTGCAAGAGGAAGTTTCTCATCCTCCCGCATCTCTTACTCGGCCGCAGAACCGTGGGTCTTCGCGGTTGGATCTTAAATTTATTTTATTTCCGGCCGAACGATCCCGGCGAAAAGATTTAAACGATTTATCATCTGCGAATCGTGCTTTGGTCAGGCGCTTCTTTTGCAGAACACCGAAACTTTTCCCGCCCTAGTCTTCTTTGGCTTTTTCTCTTTTGTCTCTTTCATTTTTATCGTATCTTTATTGTTATAAATACACGCTTTCTCTCTATATAGCGCGAAAGTTATTGAGAATGCAGAATTTGTAGAACTAAAGGCATTAAAATTTATTTATTGAGATATTTTATCACGAATCGCTGATAATATTTCCACTAATTTTTAGCTAGAGATATATCTATTATATGTTATTTTTAGAGAGATCATTTAAGGAGGTTCGATGGCTACAACAAAATGCAAAGTTTCATGAAATTTTAATATGTTGTTCTGGAATGCAAAATAGAATTATGTGAATTTTTTAGGAATTTTTCACCGTCCCGTTTTAAAAAAAATCTACTCCAAAAACTTAAAAAATACAATTTTTGTATTAGATTTTTTTCAAAACGGGACGGTAAAAAATTCCCAAAAAATTCACATTATTCTATTTTGCATTCCAAAACAACATATTAAAATTTCATGAAACTGGCTGCATTTTTAACATAGGTTTTTATGGGAAATGATATATTGCATATACCTTCAGAATGAAATAAGTGCAAGAAAAAATGCAAATGATAAAGAAAGAAAAATATGCACATGTAACTTAATAATTTACAAATAAATGAGCGAAAGAAAGGGGAAGGTTACCGCACATTTCGTAGAAAAATTAATTATTAAAGCATAAATTGCTTGATTTTTTGTCTGCTAGACTGCCACGGTCGTGAACGACGTGAACAGCAGCACGCATTATACGCACGCGGCGACCAATCAGAGCAATCCCCTTCATTCCCACTACTTCAAACGCTAGTGCGCTGTTTCCAGAACCCCCGCGTTCCACTACTCCCTCCGATGAAGCCATCGAACCTCCTTAAAGAAATATTGATGGAATATATTTTATATCTATAAATGTTTTTTGTTTAACAACCTGGCTATTTCAGTGTTCATTTTGATGTTAAGTTCAGCCCGTTATCAATAAAATCTCGGCGTAAGCCGCGACGATCTACGAGTCTCTTTCACACCCGCGGGACACTTCGTTCAGACACTAAAAGGAAGTCAAATATATTTCTCTATAAACGAACCGTGGCGGAGAAGGGAGACTTTGACGGAAGGGTTGAAGAGCGACGCGTCCTGGGTCGATGCCATCAAAACGCAAGAAGGAGAGGGGTGGGGGAAGAAATCGCGCAGGAAGCGACAGGGCTCCGAGACTATCGTTATCAACAATTCAATGATGTTTAACTTATTTATGTTCCCGTTAAATGCCGGGGCTAATTAGATGGCGGCGCAAAAGATCTTTCGTACCCTCGGCGGGGCCCTTTTCTCCAAGGCTCGGCGTCTCTCGGGGTGTGTAATGAGTGAGGTGGAAGGCGGGAGATCGCGGAGGTGGCCTTCCATAACCCAGCCGGAGACAGACAATGGCAAAGAATGGGACCAGGAGTCGGCTCTGAATAGGCCTCAAGACACTGAACGCTATAATGCGAAAGACTCCATTGTGAGACGGGCAGTTAAGTGCTCCTGTCTCTGGTCTCCAAAACGAAGTGGGATACGCTCTGGGTGCCTTGCGCCCTTTCATCCCGGTTGTTCTCTCCGTCCCCGCTCTCGTCACCTCGTCACCTCCTCGTCAATTCGAGGAAGGCGGTCACAGATCGTGGAGGTTGCGGCCACTGCGGAACGCATTCTTTCGGGAGAGCGGAATAATGGCCGCGAATACTTTGAGCTGAATTAATAATTGCAGATATTTAATTCACACCGCAACAAAGTATACAACTTTGTTTTCTTAAAAGGGAATTTTTCGCAGAAGATTGTATAATATGTATTAATTAATTAATACTTAAGATACATATTAATGTAAAATTCACTATATGATATATTTATCATTATTAAGATTTGTTGTGTTTGTATAAACATTCTTAATTCAATTACACAAATTAAAGAAGTTCTCAGCATAAGCCAATAGCAAAATATACGTAAAATTTCCAATAAGAATGCTTCAGCCTTGATGGAAAACAGAATTTCTGTTTACGTTGCTAATGCATACATATCGAAAAATAAAATGGCCTCTTCCCCCGTAATTTTTTCCATCGCAAAAGGATTATTCTGCCGAACTCTGAAATAACAAGCGCGCGGCGCTCTTACAATACGGTACAATAATATCTGAAGTTGAGAGCGCGCTAGTAGGCGAGTCTCGAAAAAGGCGAGACCAGTTTCGAGATGGCTGGGAACAGATGGCCGATCAGATACCGTGGATTAAGAGAAGAGTAACACAACCCCCCGAGGTACGAGAGAAATGTGTATTAATTTTTCAAGTTTTTTAATTAGCGAATGTCTCCGTTCCGCCTTTCGGCCGGGACATTTATATTAGAACTCTGCCGCACTGCCTCTCCCGCCTTTTCTTCTATCTCTTTCTCTTTTCTCTTTTCTCTATGTTGAAGCGTTGTTCCTCACCTCCAACAGCCGGTTACTTTCTGAGTTGCCAGCTTCCTCTCTCTCTCTCGCTCTCTCCTCTTCCATTCGTTCCGCTCTTGCTCATTTTCTCATTTACTCTCCCCGAGATTTGAAACGCAATGCCTTCCGCCAAGCGGGACGAGCTAATCTGTTATTCGTAATTACGAATTAAATAATTATTGTCCGTAGGCCACGATGTACGTATGTGCGAGTTGGATCGAATCGTGATTCATGAGTTGTATAAAAGATGCGCGAGATGCGTGAAATTTACCGAAGATTTGAAAATGAACATTTTTCTTATAGTATTGAACATTTAAATATTCTTTGTTAACAATATTAATTGTTAATCATACTAATTACATAAATAATTGTACATACAAATTAAATGAACAGAATTATATGTATCATACTTTATACGATACCATATTAATAATTACCATTGTATATATGTAATAAAGATAATTATAAAAAAATTTGCTCTAAAAAGTTGTTCCTGTCAAAAATAGTCGCATATGAAAAAACGCATATTAAAAATCAGTGAAGTATACATTGTTTCGTTTACTGTCTTACAACTTATTCGTTAGGATAAATTATTGTATAGTGCAATTGATTCACCGCGAAATATCGAAATTCTTGAAACCGATATAGTGAATTCCGTCGCGAGAACAAAGTCTCTTAGGTGGCCCCGCCGAAGGGAGTTCACATTTAAACCGAATCGAGATTTCGTGGGGGTTCTCCCGCAACTCCGCGAGGGAGTTGAGGGGGAGTGGTGGGGGGAGGGGGGAGGGGCGGCGGATTGACTCGCCCGTATTTATTGCTCCGTACTTCTGATTTTCATTGGACTGATGCTGCCGTTCTGCTCGTCGCCCCCCGGTATCCCCGAGTGCGTTCACCCCGGTATCGCGGAGGCGCACTCCCGCCAAACAATAGCTCCCATATAATTGCTTTTATAGCTCACTGAACGCTAAATATTCCATACTTTTCTTTCTGCTCCATGGTCCCGTCGTTCGTTCCCGATCATCAGCGAACCGATTGGGTAAATAGAGTCGCGAAGAGACCTCTCCGGGGGCCGCGGGGTGACTTGTTCCAAGACAGATCGAAAGCGTACTCTCAACGGGCGTAAACTCGAAGCGATTTAAATTCCACCGAGCGCGGTACCCTCAGGTTTTTTTTTCATATATGCATCGAAAACAATTCAGTGTTCAGGTAAAAAAGAAAATTGGCATTCAGCGGGTACGTTAATCAGACGTAGAGACGAAAAATTTGGCGAATTCTGTCAATCGCTAAGCGAAAACTTTTCAATGAAGTAGGCGGCGATCGCGCGGCTCTATGTCGGCGTGTCCGCCCGACCGACGTCAATTACGGATTCCTAACGTCCCGAAAAGCGACGGGCGAACCCCCCGTAACGAGGCAGTTTGTCCAGCTGTTCGAAACCGCCCTCGGGAAAGAACTCCGACGTCCACGAAAAAGGAACGATCCGTCCCGGCGCGTTTTCCCGCGGAACCTCATTCGCCCGAGCTTACCGCCCGACGACAAGAGCGATGACCAGGGTGAGAGATCCTCTCTCACCCTCATCGAAGCCATTCGAACCGATCTCAGCGTCCTTCTCGTCCCCCATCCCCTCTCCCTTTTGGCGTGGTGCGATCCCGAGGTCTTTTTGTCATCCGTGCTCGTAGATCTCGCCACCACCCCCGAGGTTTTCCCGTCACTTCGGTGACCATTCCGGGGCTCTCCTCCGACCAACCTGCTGGAAACCGCCCTTCCAGTCGTTCGCTGCTACCTCCTGTCGATACACGACAAGCTAGGCTTAAACACTGCCACTCCACGAGGGTTGTAATTTTCGCAGTCCCGACGAAATCAGGCGCTGCTTCTTTCGGCAACCCGGGGAATCGAACTTTATTGCTAAATACCATACGATCAGCAAATTCACACCCTCTCTTTGGCCTACGCGCGAGCTGGTTTTTATTTCTTCCTATATCGTAAGTGGCGATGACCGTAAGGGAGCGCACCATCACATATAAACAGCAGATTATATATGCAGAAATAACTAACTATAGGTCTCCTAAGGTCTTCAAGAATTTTTTAATAATTCTAATGAATATAAGAAAATCTAATAACTTGTATATGATATACAGTATACAGTTTTATGAATTACATATAATTGAATATTATCAATTGTTTAATTAGAAAACTTTTATTTCTTTCTAGATTATATTGCATTTTATATTTAAATGTAATTTTTGTTTATTTTTTTAACTTTTTTCTTTAATATATAATAAAATATAAAAAACAATTTTTCTAAGATTTACATTTCGCAAATTTGTTCTGAAACATTGTAGAATATTTGTTACGTCGTGCTCGTCCGCTTTCAAGAACGCTTTTTTCGGTAAAATTCATGAGTTCGCCATCGAAAGGGCTAGAATCGAGCACACTTACTTTTGAAAACGTGATTCCGCAATCACGATTCTTGAAACAGAAGGTGTGAGGCAACGGTTTAGTCTCTCTATCGGTGGCTTGATCCACACGGAACCACATGCCTTCCCTCTCCATTGTAAGAGGTCCTACCCTTCCAGACATTCTAGCTCGCGCAGCAAACCAGGGTAATGGTTTCTCGATTAAGCCATGTTCACAATGGGATTAAAAACGACCGGTAGACCGCTGCTGACCATGCCATTCGTAGCTAGAACTATCCCTTCTTTATATAAGCGCGAAGCATTTGCCCGATCTATTCCGCATTTTAACGCGCTACGAATTAGCAAACTTATCTTGTTCGATATTACACTTTTTAAAAAGTGGTTATTATTATTATTTATTCCAATATTATTGGCGTACTTATTAGATACAGATCGATAACTAATTTAACGATTGTAGAAAAGCTTATAGCTTATACATATATGATTTTTATTTTTAAGTATTTAAAACAATGCTTGGTTGACATATAATATTTTGTCCAAATCTGATTTTCCTGATTCAGGTATTCTGCGTATTCAGAAAAATATTTAATTGTAGAGTCGACTGAATTAATTTCGCTCGTACTAGTTTGGCGCATAATTAAATTTGAATTAAATTCAAAAGTAGATATGTTCTATATTAAGAATTTCGAGAAATCGTGTGTTTTATCGAACGAATATAAATATCATTCTTTAAACTAACTACACACACACTGCATATAGAATAAAATAGGTCGCGCGCGAGCTAAGAAAACCTCAAACATGGACATGGGTCCTAACTAAGGATATAGTCACGGATCGGGGAATCTCGTCGCGCCTTTCTAATTAACGTCACCTCCGCCCCCCCGAAAGTAAAGAGGGTTTCCATAAAGGGGTCGACCTTTAGCCTCAACACCAAAGCTCCGAGCTCCTCTCGACCTGGCTATTGCTCACCCCTTTTTTTTAAAACCATTTCCTCGCCACCAGCGTCCCTGTGGCTGCCAGCAGACGGCGTCGGCGGGGGATGAAGATTAATTCGTTCCGTCTTAATCGTATCAAAGTTCGAGAGCCGAGTCAGGCTCGGCAGGCCCGAGCCGTGCTCAACGCGAAACGCCTTCCATCCCCTCCGCGTCACTCTTTGAAGCTTGCTGCACCACTTCATATCCAACGCCGGCCACCTTCCAGAAGTCGCGCACTCTCTCCCTCTGCACTCCCCTACCCCTCTCCGCAACTTTTTACTTTTAGCCTGACCCTACCGCTCGTCGTTTCTTCCCACCTTTGCGGCCCTCTTTCTGTTTCTACTCGGCGTCCTTTCTTCCCCACTCTTTTCGATGCATCTCCGCGCGCGCGGGTTTTCCCTTTCTTCCTCCCCTTGCCCGGATAATCATATTTAATAATGTCTCCAAGTATTTTTGCCCCGCTGTCAAAGTTAAGGCGAGAAAAGTTGGCGCGAAAAATGGCGGAGATGGCGCGCGAGAAGTTTCTGGTGGACTCGGCGTGCGCGAGGGATCGACTGGTGTGCGGCCGGGAAGTGACAACCCTTTTTATTTAGGGCGCAACTTTTCGTAGGCTTGAATAAATCCAATATTGCAGGAGGATTCCTGAAAATATCCGTGCGGTCTTTTGCTGCTTTGCGCGTTTTGTCTTCAATGCAAGATAGATAATCAAAGAAGATAATCTTATCATTTTTTTTGTTTTAATAAATTGTCTAAATAATTGAAATACATATTGAACGTTGTGCGAATTTATTTATAAACAAAGAAAATTTTTCCGTAAGAGTATGCGTGTAAATTAAAGGTAACATACTTGATTTTGGCTCGAAAAATGCGTGGAAACACTTCGCATACAAAAAAAAAACAGAAGGAAAAAAAGGAAAAGATAAAATTTGGCCTCGCTTTGAAAAAGTGCTACGTTTTTATTATTCGATTATTGCACGATTCCACAATGCCTTAACCTCGCGATTTCGCGATACACGCGCGTGATTATTATTTTTTTCTTATTTCGTTGAACCCCCGACAGGTTACGCCGACACACCGCGCTGCTGCAGCTTGTGTATAATGCGCGCTCTCGAAACAGCTACATACGATACGGTATATTTTTTTTCCATACTGAGCAACCAACGGTGAATGGATATTCTCCGCCAAAAACGAATTAAATTCAACTCTTTGTGCGGCCTTTTTTTTAAATACAAAGTTCGCGTGTAAATAATACCGTGTGCTGCACGGCACATATTGTATTCAATATTCTCTAGCGAGGCGAAATGCACGCTCTCACCGACACGTGCAAACGCGCGCTGTGCAGGAGATCCGCGCGAGGGACTGCATTTTTTACATTTACATTTATTAGCGGTGTATAAAGAGCATCAAATGGAATGGAATATTATACGTAATTATATATATATGTATTTCTGTATCGAAAACTCTTCCGAACGTTGCCCAGATGCAGTTAACATCCAACTGAGCATAATGAAAATAATTTGTAATTTTTGCATTACGCCAGACACACTCGCGTAAGGACGCAAACTAGTACAATAGAGAGATGTGTAAAATTTTTAAATTTCCTGATATACTAGCCTGAATGTGAATAATATTTAATGCAAACCTTTAATCGCGTGCAACATTTATTTATCGAATAACAAATGAAGCTTCGTTAATTTTAAATTAAACAGGATTTAACAGAATTTAATTTTTAATAAGTAATACAAAAATACAAATGCTTGGTTATACATATTAATATAAAAGTAGTTTGTACAGCGTCGATAATAAAAATGTTATTTTACACATTATTGTTATTTTTGTTGTATTTATAATTATTATTATTAATTGTTTACAAAATATGACGGCGGGCACGAGATTAGTATCCAATCTCGTTCCTTAACTAACATTGAAAATAATAATTGGAATTGATCTCTATAAATCCTTTATCACATAATTTGCTGCAATAATTATAGGTGTTTATATATAAATGTGATACTTTAAAGATTAAAAAATATTATATGACATTATAACAAAAATAAATATATTTAGCGATAGCTATCAATATTAGAAATTGCAACAATTATCGTTTGATCGAGCCATATAAAACTATTTTAGATCATCTATTCACACCGATTGTTTTATAATGCGGTTATAAAAAAGTATCTTCATAATTTTTCTGATATATTAGTTCCTCGTATCCCTACATATTCGTTGATGAGGTCATAAGAGTGGAGCACACGTCAATGTCTAGGCGGTGAATATTAAGCAGCGTGCAGCACAATGGGGTAGCAACGCAACAAAAGGCGCCGGCGCGCTCAGGTCCCGGCAGGGTTGCAGTCACGCGCAATTTTGAGGAGACCGGCGTGTATTTCGCGCTACCGTTTAATTTTTAAGCGTTTCTAATTAAAAGGCTAGTTAAACAAGGCGTGTGCGCGCAATTGCCCCCAGGGCGCGCGCGTTTCAAGCTCGCGCGCAGCTTGCGAAGACGAAGGAGAGACGTTATGGGTGAGGGTAAGATGAAAGGGAGAGAAGACGGTCAAAAGCGGATTGGCATAAGGTAGATGAAAGACACGGAACAAAGTAGCAAATGCGACTCTGAGGTAACTAGGCAGAAAAATGGATGAGAGAGAGAGAGAGAGAGAGAGAGCAAAGAGGATAAATGGATAAATTTGTATTTGCAATCTTTTCCGAGAGGCGACAAAACTAGAACAAAATACTCGCGAATTAACAAAAATGACTTTATTTGAGCAAAATAGTAAAGCTTGAGCAGAATATAATTAAATGAATGATTAAATATGTTAACCTGAGTAAAATGAGAATATAGATAATAATGAAAATTCTTAAAATAGCTTCGTATTTTGCACAATAAATCAATAATAATAAAAATAACAAAGTATAAGATAGTCGATTCGCATTGAAAATATCGCGCTCAAAGCGTGCTCCGGAGAAAATACCACGAAGAGGGATATTATTCATGAATGGTTGAGAGAAAGCGCGCAAACGAACGAACAGAAGAATAAGGGATGTTGCGGCCATATAGGATTGAGCACCTTCACCGCTCCCATCCCTCATACCAGAACAGCCCTGAAAGCCAACGATGGAAACAAACATCGCAGAATTACGAGTATATATTCGCGAAAAGACAACGGATGAAGCATGCCGCGCATGCAGGGGGTGGTACGAGGGGGTGGGCCGGGAAGGTGGGCATCATCGTGCCCGCTATTACAGCGTTGAACGCGAGTGTGTAAATACGCCCTGTGATGTATTCCGTAAGGCGTGGATTTCTCGACGCTTGTTGATCCTTGTTATGGCGGACACTTGTATGTACATCGGATGGCATTAAAGAGAGAAGTCGGTTTAAGAGAGAAGGGAAGATTATAATGATAGAGAACGGTGAGAGCGCGAAAGAGAGATCGAGAAAGATGAAACAGCGCGGCACAAGCTGACTTTTTAATGGTGGAGATGTTAAGCTGTTGTTAAGATTACGATTTGCATACATACTTCTTATTGTTTGTCGTAAACGTTTTCTGTCTTTACAAGATGTAAGATGTTTTCTTAAATCGCAAGATTTATTTGTTGACATATGGTTTGTCGATTTCTTATTCGCGATAGATGTGTGTGCGTGTGAGGGAAGGGGGGCCTACGATATTTTGTATCAAATTTATTATCTTAAATTTTTTGTTGTATGATAAAGAAAGCATATATTATCCTAAATTTTTAGTCAGTAAAATAGTAGGTAGGCAAATGATATTGTATGTATATTTTAAGTCATATTCGCGTTAATGATTAATGTTTAGAATTTAAAGAAAAAATGAAAAGAATATAGGACTTTTCTGCAGAATTCGGCGGGAGATTCGCAGACTCAGGAGTAAGTGAATCGATATATAGAAGGATAAGCTCGGAGAAAGTTTCGCAGGATATTACGTTAATAAATAGCTTTGTTTGCCGAGCTACTTTCGCCGTAATAGAAGTTTCGCGGATCGTAGCCGAAACTTGCAAGTTTCCTCTTGAGCTGCGCGCAACATTTTTTGCGCGAGTCCTTTCCTATCCTTGCGCTCAAATAGAATGTTTCGTAACGATTTATCAGGATCACCATAAAAAAAAATATTTTCCAGAAGTTTCTCGGATATCTTACTATCTATTTATTCTATATGATAGGAAATGTTACTAATTTCCTGCTTAAAAATTTTCGTTTCTAATATATCGCAATTTTGGAAATATGTGACATCAGTATTCTTCTCGGGGTGCGATATACTTCTAATAAATACCAAATTTTACATTTCCTTGAAAATAATAATTATTTGCGTTTAATTTGTAATTTGTATTAATTTCAAATTAATTTAATATATTTTACAAATATTGTTATATTTTTAATAACAAATTATGTAAATATTTTAATTAAGTAATTTATAGCTTTTACTGTTAATTCAATATAATTTGATACAATATCAATGTGACGCTGTGATGACGTGTCTGAGCTCTTCTCTGTCTCTCTCTCTCTCTCTCTCTCTCTCTCTTAGAAAATTAGTGTTTCACACAGTGTAGTCCAATCCGAGTCATCCGTACCGACTCGCTTCGAAAATCGCGGCGATGCTCTCAGCTTAATTAAATGCGCGGGAAGGGAAGAAGGCTGTATGCTGTATCTACGCCCAAAGGACAATTTCGGGGATCAGTGGAATGGATCGCCCTGTAAGGAGCATCGATGTGGCGAAAGGGACGAGAGAACGACAGGCCTCACTGGCCCGAAGTAGTTAGCTTAGTGATTTTGGCGTTTATTGGCTAGCCGTGACGCCTGTGCAAGATTGGTACCGTTCGCCGCGAACCCTTGGGACAACTTGAAGGTGTTTCGTATCTTCCTCAGAGATTCTCTCATAGGTACCTTCAGTGCCACTCTCAACCCTTTCGAGAGAAGCGGAACTATAATTCCTTCAAGCTGGCCGCTCTTCTCTTTAAGACTATATATACGCAATGTAATCGCCGTAATGTGACTGCTTGTGTCTGATTACCGTCTTTGTGACATTAAATACTGCCCTAATAACGTCATAATTCAATTGTATTTAAATCATTTTATTTAAGATATTAAAAGGAATTATATGAAATAATTACATTTTTCTTAATCGACATCAATCTTGATATATAAGTAATTTATTGATATCTAGCTTGTATATATATTTTTATATAAACTTTATATCTTCGAAGTTTATTTAGGGTTAAATTTTAGATTGCGCAGTTACAATATCTAAGTACGATATTTATGCCCATGCACGAACACAACGTTCTATCGTAAAGTTCGTATTTCTCTAATTAGCATAAACAAACATAAGGCTCAAGATTCAGTAGGACGCAGCATCTCGAAAGGATATGGTATACGTTACCACCCCTTTCCGCGCCAGGAATTTAACCGTCACGGCACTGCAGTATGTTACTAAATGATCCAACCCACGGCTATTATCCACCTCCAACCGCCCTCGCGTCGCCGTCGCCGTCGCCGTCGTCTCTCCACACATCCACCTCGTCCCCCAATTTCCTATGCTCTGACGTTAGAATACGCAATTTAATACTCGACCAATTACATATACGAAATCTTGTTAGCACGGGTTATACCGCCGGGGATATACCGGATTGGGAATTGGAGGGGAAACGCGAGGAGTGCCTGACACCCGAGGCATTCTTCGAGGGTGTCTTAGAGAAGGCGGAAGAGAGCGCTGAGCGGGGAGAGCCGGTCGTAGAAACAGGCAGGCATACAAACTTGCTCAATTACGATCCTCGATTACAACTATAAAATGCGATATTGTTCCAACCGTGCCGCCTTCCCCCCCTCGCGCTTTCATTCTCTAGGTATCCACTTTCGAACCGTCACGGCCTTCTTCGGTCTGTGACGACGCCGCGTGAACGCGGGTCGTCACCGCAATCTATTGAGGATTTCATTATACAGAAATATAATTTAAAAATCTTTTAATATTTTATATATAGGTACATTGTATATATATATATATATATATATATTTTTTCTTTAAATATAATTTTTTAAATATATATAATATTAATTTATTTTTTAATATAGTACCGAGTTATTTTCTTTATTATACATATTATATCATTAAACACGATCATTTATCTCAAAATTATATATAAAGTGCATAAATTTATTACATGATGCGCGAGCTTTGGAGAGAAATAGCTGTGCTTTTCTCGAAACAATACACAAACCGGGCGTCGGAAACAATTTTCGACAGAAGCCCGTGGAAATACAAAATCGCCTATTAACGGACCGAGTGTTTCGGGAATCGTGATTGATGATCGTCCAGGGCGTTGATAGTTGTCCATTAATCGCAGCGAAACGAACATCATGAGGGTAGGAGGGAGGGGGTATGGGAAACGGCGATCAATGGTGAAATCCTTATCAGACCGCATGGATTGATAGAGCCACTTATCGGTACGGTCCGTTTGTACTCTTGACCGCCACGACACAATGGTACCTGCCACGGTTTGATATCCAGGGGAAATAACCCCACACCGAGTATTTCCTCTGAGCTCTGTTTATTTCGGTGATAATACAACTACTGCCCACTTGAAATAACACAGATGTTAGCTGGATACATATTTTATTAAGCACTGAAAATCACATTGGAAATAATAATAACTGTATCGTGGCAAAGTTATAACAAGTTTATTGATTATAATTTACAAATTAAATTAATGCAAAGATTTATTTTTTATTAATAATAATAATGAAACATACTTTTAGTCATTTTATGTTTCGACTTGATAGTGATGATCTAATTAAGTTCGAAATTAACCAAGGCTTCTCTCTTGTTTCAGGTAACTATCCAAACAGTTTTCCACGCCACTGTAAGTAGATATACATAATGCAATGCAAAATATAAATATAAAGCACAAACTAAAATGTTTATAAATTATAGGGATTTAGAGTAATTAAATTTTGAAGCACATATTGGTATTTAATAAAATAAGATAATTGCTACAATTTTTTTTCAAGTAGACGCAAAATACTATTATTACAGGAACTTTTTCTATTAATATAGAGTCTATAGTAGGTATTACATGATCTTTCAACCCATGATCTTTTAATCGTGACGTAATCTATTTGAAGCGACTGTTTTATAAGAGCGGATAAGTAATTCACACGCGTGTGCGAAGCTACATAACGTGGCACTTTTTAAATAGTGATCTGACCTGGAGATTTGTAAAGTTCGTCCCTTGCCTCGTCATCTGATTCTTTGTAAAGCACATAAACACACCGCGTGCAACGAATACGGCGCGGCGGTCATTCCGCCAAGTCGAGTATGACGCTAGACGAAAGCCGAGAAATAATTAACGACGTTCTCGAAGGGATAGTGGCGATCGCGTCGCCTTCAACGGGGCCACGCGCGGCGACCCTTTCGCTTACCCCGAGGGACTTCGCGGAACAACGTCAGCGCTCCCCCAGCGAACTGTTCGCCGGCCATTCAGTTTCGCATTTCGCAATACAGAAACACAAACTAGGGTCAGCGACCAACCGGTTAATGGTTGATGACGAACAAGTATCTTGTCTTCCGTACGTGCGTGGAGATACTTCTTGTTCGCGTGTTTGCCAAGAAATGCACCGCGAGATTTGACAATTTTAGAACACGTGATATTATCACGATGACTGAAAAGATGATTCTTAATAATTTAATCCAATTGTTGCATGAAAATATTTTAAAATCGGTCTCAAAAATTGCTCGGAAGAGAAAAAACACTTGGTCGAAAGTAGGGATGGGCAATGTGAGGATAAGTGAACATCGGCGGGGGCTCGTTTACGTATTTGCTCTGATTTAAATGTACTTATAAATCCATAAAACTCATAAAACTTCAGTTGACTTTGCGAACAAGGGTAGCGGGTTACATTATAAGTTGTTGAACATATTGAATCTCGTCTAATGGTTGAAATTTCACCGTGATTCCGCGAAGCAATCGACGGGCACAAGCTTTAGATGGATGGGCGCGCGGATGAGGGATGTGTATGGACATCGACATAGCGCGGCGAGCGGACAGGCCAGATGGATGGATGGCTCCAACGGGGGGGGGGGGGGCTTCTCTCGCGTTAAGGTCAATCCTTCGCGCGAAAGGTGCAGAAAAGTTTATTCGCCGTCTTCCGCCCGCATATTCTCGCGCGCGTTCCTATCTCCGTCCGCCGTGCGGCTTTATATACATTACATAATGATGTTTATCCCGTCGTACCGACGGGAACAATCGTCCCGAAAGTAAATATTTAACGTTATTTCGCGCAATGTTTCGAAGAGTGCGGAACGAGAAGCGCGGCGAGGGTGGGTGGAGAAAGAGGAGGAGGTGGAGGGGTGGGGTGGGAAGGGGGAGGGAGGAGGGTGATGAAGAGAAGCGACCGAGAATTGGATCTGGAGCAGGAACGGGAGCGCGCGTGGAAGAAGCGCGTGGCGCGGCGGAGAGGGTGGCGCCTTCGGGGGGATGGGGAGAAAACGAGCGTTCCCTGCGAGCGTTTGTCTTTGAATTTTATTCGAGACGCTGATAATACGCGCTTCCGCCGGGAATTGCGCGATTCTTGTTTTATACGGGAAGGTAAACGCCGCCGCGCGCCATGCATCGAATTTCAATGCTCCCTCGGAGTCGATGGTGAAGCGACGACGGTTCAGGGCGGTTCAACGATTCTGGCGGTTGGAAAATTTGAATTCCCTTTTATAAAGGACGACTGGTGTGTCGCGTTGGAAAATAAAAAGTCGTTTAGGATACGTGAGAATTTTATTCATTTTCTGCGCGTTTTTTTTTTCACCGTAACTTTGTAACATATTTAAAATATATTGTTAAATTTTTAATAAGTAACTTTTATGATAACATGTTTTTTTGCATTGTATTTTCATATTCATATTTATTAATCCGCGCGGGCAACAATATATTTGATATTTTTTTTTTGCTGCCATTTAAAAATGTTTCGATTAAATATACGAAATGTAAAATATTGCGTTATATTACCGAACACCCGCATTACCGGGTTCAAATGCGAATGTGACGTCAGCGGAAATTGTGTTTCATTTCCCCCTGATGTGTTATGTTTTGTGGATCGAGCTCGCGATTTCGGGTTCAGGGATATCGCGCGTATCCAGCACCACATCCCGAAAGAAAAAAAAAGAGAAACGCAAAGTTTCGAGATCCCACAGCCGTGATATAGGCACGATGATATATGGCCGACGATAAAGCCGAGACACATTGAAAGGCTGCGATCGATTTCGCTTGGTTTCTCGGTCTGCCATTCTTCGAAATGTCGTTGCCGCGCGCGTGCTTTCTCCCACCGTCTTAGAAATGAATTGTGCGGGATCTATCGATTCGCGCCTTGGACGCCGTGGATGGCGTAAAAAACCGTGGCCACCACTCGACATCCGCGCGTTTATATCGAATTTTAGAGTGGGATCGTAGATTGAAACTGAAAATTAAGTTTTAAGTCATTCGAGTGTCTTCGTTGCAATTGTTACGCATTCATGGTGATAAAGAGAAAAAAAATAGCTGATATAGAAGTAGATTACAAATGATAATAAGATAATAGATGATTCCTACAAGTTAAATTTGTAATGCTCGATTGCCGCGAACGATACAAACTTCTTTCCAGCGGGCGAAGGGAAGGGAAGGGCAGGACAGTAGGACGGAAGTGAGTCGAGTTCGACTCTGGTCGGGGAAGAAAGGAGAAATAGGCGGAGAACAGGCGGGAGAACCGAGACCGCTGACGTAGCACTGTCCAAGCCAAATGGCCAAAATGGTCAGCCACCGTCGGTAATGGCCCAATAGACGCTCCTTACATTGCCGCAAGATATTGTTTAGGCTCGCCGTTTCCAACCCTCGCCACCTCACCCGCGACCGATTTTCGATTCGAAGACTATCCCTTGTGAACGCGTGGCTGCTGCTGCGGCCCCGCCATTTCCACGTTATGTTATCACTCGTAGAGGTATCGTTCGCGCGCGCGACCGTCAAGTCGATAAAAATTTTCCTTGTAGTAAGCATAGTTTTCTTTTACTGCCGGCAGTCGTTTCTACGCCAATTGCCCGAGGTGTCTTTTTCGCGGCTGTTCTTTCGGAGGAAAACTACTTGTATAAATAGCTCGTCGTGTACTCACTTACATTTTATGTGTAATGTACTTTTTTGTAACAACTGCTTCAAGGAAATGTATAAAGTGACGTGTATATCTTATTTTATCGCAATTTTACATATCTTGGATTTAGAAACTCGCACACGTGGATGTACGTTAAGATTCTTCAATTAAATGGACATTCCAATTAAACAAGAAGATAAGCAGTAATATATTGAAATCAAAGGATTAGTTAACAATATATTTACTACTAGTTATAGAATTATTATAAAAATTTAGATTCGCCGCAAACTAAATCCATTTGAATAAAGGCCATAATTCTTGTCTTATATGACCGCTGAGAAGTTGAGATGATGGATCGGCGGCATTACTTGAAATATCGCTGGAATAAGAAAATTTTATTTCGACAGTGATTTGTCCGTCTGGCTGAAAGGTTCCAGGGCCCTCGAGTACTCCTTGTTGGCCATTATAACTTTCTGGCGCGCGTCAGGTAGTAATTAAGTCTGCAATAAGGACGAGTGGCCTGCCACCCATTAAGACAACGACGGATCGACACTTTGTGCGGCGGGCGCGAAAAAAGGTCGTCCCGTCAAATGAACCGAAAGGAGATCCGATGAAAGAAATTGTCAAAGTAAGAGAGGAAATAGAGAGAGTGGGAGTGCGCGATATAGATGGACGGTAGAGAGGATTCCGATACTTTACGCGGTCATTTTGTCGTAATTGCTAGTAGCAATTATGTATTTTTCACATATAAGTGAGCTTTCTTCAAATGCTTTCTTTTAGTGGACTGTGAAATCTTTTTATACATTGTAAAGCAAATGCTATTTTGAGAAGAATCATATGATTTAATCGTTTACAGTGAAGAAGAAAATTGGATCTTGTATCTATTTTACTTAAGTTTATCAATATTTATATATTCATTACATAAAATTTTGCATGATTAAATTTGTCTCTTAAAAATAAACCTGCATGCGTTTTATGTACGCAGATTGTAGGTAATGTACTTTATAATATAGGATAAAAAATTATTTTCGAGCATTATCTTATCTAGGACAGTCAAGCGTCGCCTGCACGTTCTTTTTTTTTATTCACAATCCATGGAGGACGAAGTCTTATCTTCGCGAATTTTTATTGCCGCTGGTGTCACTCCTACGAAAGTTCTCCAAAAACTGCAACTTTTCTCAAACTTATTCGAAGCAGTCGGCCAGAAATACACAGAAAAGTTTACGGAATTCGTTTTAATTATCTCGTGGCGAACGTTGAGCGACATCGTGAAGATAAGGATCCATATTAACGTCGCTTTTAAAATATCTTTTACATTGCTGAAAGATATACGAAGTACTAATTAAACTCTCGAAACAATCGGCGATAAGACGGATCGCCTCAATATCTCGCATCCCTTCGCGATACTTTCCCGAGGAGTCTCAAAATCCTTCGAGTACTCTTTTCTAAATATGTGCCTCGCGTAGACCTCGCAAAAACTCCGTCGTTTCCGGCGGTCTCATTGATCACCTCTGATATGAGTTCGACGTGCGGCGGGAGCGGGAGGAGGCGGCGGTGGCAGACAAGAATGACGCGCCACGTGAGTTACCGCCGAATACGATATGCTCCCGATGCAGATGCAGATACCCAGACGATGTAACGACCGGTAGGGATGAGACTGCAGTTAGGCACGGCCAGTGTCTCCGGGGTACCATGGTATCCGGAATGGTGAAGTTTGCCCCGGTAGATTCCCTGTGTGACCCGTCGTCCGTCCTCTTCACTCTATATCCTTCTCCCCCTATCCTTCCCGCCCCCGTCCCGCGCCGCGCCGTCTCCATCGCTCTCTTTCGCTACAATACCGCGTTCTCCGGAAATTCCATAGAAGTCGAATCTCGCGCGCGCCCACACCCATCCGCCCACATAATTCCAGCGGGCGAGAGCTGTTCGGTTAATATCTCCCGCTTGCTGACACCGTCAAATAAAACATCCCCGGGTCGTCTTCGGGGCTGGCGTCGCGGGGTTGGGTTCGAGGAAGGTGTAACCTACGCCGTATAGAGACTCGAGACGCCGTGAGAGGAAAATCTCGGTTCTTTATGTATGTATACGTACGTATAGATACACCACGCATCATCCGGCTGATGCGGCACTTTTTTGTACGGCGCGCGGCGATCAGAATAAATGTGAGGAACTTGCAGGCACATTTCGTTTCGGCGAATCTCGCGGTGGGAATGGGACGGAGAGAAAGAGAGAGAGAGGGTGGCGTGGCGATTCGCGCCAGAGGATTATGCCCGCGCTGCCGGGGAATGGTGCGTTTGGGGTTTGTAAGGTGCAGCTTCGCGCGAAAAAAAGAGGCTATACGATTCCTCTAGATGGATGAATGCGCGACTTTCTTTCATAGCACTTCAATCTTGCGATCTGTTCTCAACGATCGGAACGTAAGATTGCCTGAAATAATAGGTAGCTGTTAAGTTAACTTTCTACAATTTAATTTGAATTTTGGATTTTCTACAAATTCTTAATGTCTCATTAATCAACTTACATATTCAAATAATGATGATAATCTTGCAGCTTACACTCGTTGGTCCGAAGTAAGCAATGCATAGCTGAAGACTAATCATTTTGAGCATTTGCGTTAAAGAGAAACAGAGAGTCTCGGCTAAAAGAGAGAGCGAGAGAAAAAGAGAGAAAGGCGTTCGGAGTAGTACAGAGTGGCAGAGAAATAGGTACTCGGAATGCGCGCAGAAAAGGGGGGTGGAAGGGCGACAGAAAGCTCCGGGAAAGGGGGTGGGATGAGATTCGCGCATATCCGATGCCGGGAGGGGGCAAAAGGGTGCGAGGGGGGTAGGGAGATAAGGCTAACACAGCGAGAGAATGAGAATGAAGGGAGAGACGTTTCCACTATTGATCATCGAGGCTCAGAGTGTAATGCTAATCATGCCCCCTCGCTCGTACCCATTCCCCAACGCTCGCAGCCGCACCTACCCCCGGCAACTCTACGGCTCACCCTCTCCCCCCGCCTCTCTCCCGCTCCCCGTTGATTCTCTTACCCGTCTCTTACCCTTCCGCCGCCAACGTCCCTTCTGTGACACAGAGCCAGCAAGATATCGACTCTGACACCCATGCGACTTATAAGCAACCGGGCTTCATCCCCCCCGTCATCTCTATCTCGTCGAAGATTCCCATAGATTTGAGAGAAGAACTGCATTTATTTCGGGAATATACGCAAAGCGCGGATTTTGCTAATTGATCAGGCACTATTAATCGGCTATATTTATTAAATGTGCTATCACACTGAAAAATAATTAAATTTTTTAAAAATCTCTACTATATTAAAATCTCAATAATCATTCAAAATATGAAACATCCGTTAAATGATAAATAAAAGAGCAGATGTGTTTTTTATTTTTATTTAATAATATTACGGGAATGTAAATATTATCTATTGAATATTTCAAAAAAGAGACACGTTATAATCTCTTAATTAAAAAAATTCTAGTATAAAATTTAAATGTAACAAATATAAATATTGATTTATTTTTAATTTCTTATTTTATTGTGAGAGACAAATATTAACGTCAATGGCAGACGGCGATAGGGAGGATATTAAATTAAATTAAATAAATTGAATCGCCAACGATTTTTAATCGCGTATATAGAACGGGGAGAGAGAGCGCGCTCGTTGAAACAAGAGAGGCGCACCGTGCTGATACAATTAATTCCCGAAGCTCTTAAATTCCGCGCCGTTCACCGTCAGATGCACGTCGGTGTGCGATCGCGCGCAACGTTCGTCGTACCGGTAACGTCAACATTTGCCGCCGGTCGAAGGACCAGCGGCGCGATTAATAATTTCGACCGGGCATCCGCCACCGGCGGCCTCGGCGCCGCGCTGTCTCCGGACCGCGGGCGGCGCAACAATATTTGCCGTTCTTGCAGCAACATTTTTCCGTGTGCCGCCCGCTTTTATTTTCAATCGGCAGTCGTCAGATCCTGCCTTCATAATGGAACGAGCCGTAAAGCACACGTCTCCGCCCTCCACCTCCGCGCGTTCAGCTCTTTACCTCTATCCTCCCCGTCCGTGCGTTCGCGTCCAGGCGGGATCAAATTATCCATTTGAATATATATTGTTTGAACGGGGCATCGAGAGAAACTATTTTGGTCTGCGTGATCCAGAAATGGAAGACGACGGTTGACACAGGCCATTATGAAAACGGTACCTGGCAGATTATACATCAGCTACAATTTTCCTTCTTTTTTTTTAATTGCGTTAGGCGATTCTGTATATAAATGACAGCGGGATATATAACAACATACGCAGAATCGTATAAAGTTGCATATCGAGGAGTGGCCCTCGAGCGTAAATCTATGATTTGATTGTCGAAAATCCGCATTAAACGCAGATGAAATATTTATCTCATTTTATCGCGAAATTATTATAGAAATATCTAATATAAGACCAATACAAAAACCAGTCTGACCGCTCATGCGGATAGACCGCTCGAGTCTCAGCTAATGAATACGCACGATATTAATCCTGCAAATAATGAGAAGTCATGCTTGGAAGAGAGAGATTGAAGGCAATATAATAATTACATCAGCATATCGGTAAATAGGAGTCAGCAACCCTCGCCCGTTAGCTTCAGTGGTTCGTAGCTGAACCCACATAGTAACCTGTAAACGCGATGCAGAATTCTCGACGTAATCACTTCCTTCGGGATAGTGATAATAAAAAATAAAAGAAACGGCACTTAAATCCGTTTTACCGCGATAGTAGGAATAAATTAAATTTTAACTTGAAACTCATACAGACGTTATATATTATAGATGTGAAGCGCGGCAGTCCAACAAGGCTCTATATAATTAGAAGATCAATTGCTTCTCTTACCTATAGCCACTAGCTTCCGAATTTAATATATCAGGCGACTCACTTAAATAAAAACAATCGTGCCCACGATACTTCGCGAATGACACGCATGCTGGCTTCGCGATATCTCGAAGGGTAAACGCGACGGAGAGGGGTGCGGTAAAGCCCCTAATTTCTCAGGGTAAAAGTTGCCAGCCGTAAGCATCTCCGCGAGGGGTGACGGGGTTGGAGAGCCGGAGAGCCGTATCAGGGTGAATGGAGAAAGACGCGGTAGTCAATCGACAGGCGAAGTGAGGGTATAGAGGGAGTTTATATTGGGAAAAAAAAAAGCGAGACTCGGGCAGAGCAACAGCAGAGCACCAAGCCAGAGAGTGAAACGTTTAAACTTTTTATGAGTTGCTGCGTCGTCGCTCGAGCGAAGAAATTTCAATTTTGCCGCCCACCCTCGTGCGCTACTCTTCGCGCCGCGGAGGAGCCAGCCTTTCGACAGATCCCTTTTTCCTTTAACCCCCCCCTTCCCCGCAAGCGGTACCGTCACTTGCTTGAGAATTTTGGCACATCCGGCTGCGATATCCGCGCGGCTAATTTGCCTCGACACCACCTCGCTTCGATTCCCGACATTCCCCGGTCCCTCATTGACTGGCGTATTTGTTTAATGAGGTTTCGAGCTCCAGTCGGGGCACAGAACTTTATAAATTTTTCCAAATAAAAAGGACAGTCTGTATAATTGAGTGAAAACAAAATTAGAAGGGGAGAGAATCTAGGAATGCTTAATTTATTTTACGCTCTTTTTTTTCTTATGTTAGAAAAGATATTTTCAAGGTGCCTTTTTATGTTGACGCTCGACGCTCATTTTCAGCGGCAAGAAGGTCGCATGACCACAATTGACGCCGGCGTCAATTGAAATTCATGAAAAGGAAAACAGCGTCAAAATTTCGGCGTTTTCGCGCTGCTTTGGCTTTGACGCTTAAAGCTGAGAAAATCCAGCTTTCTTTGCTTGACGCTAGCGTCAGATCGAAATCACGTGATCTCGCGATACGCCGAAACGAGCGTCCCATGAATTAGCACCTTTATATTTGTATACGTTAACAAATATTTTTTTTTATCTTTTTCAGTGAAAAAAGTTATCTTTTTTATATATTATGGTGATTTTTATATATGCACTTTACATATTTAGAATCGCTTTCTGGAGATTTTCAAGGTTTTAATAGATTATCGCGTATCAAGCATTAAATGTGTCAAACAGATATTTTATACTAGTCAGAGTTTGGCTATTCTTGCACGCGCATGATTTTACCATACATATTAAATGGCATAAATTATATACTAGAATAATGAATATCTGTATCGTTAATTATCGCATGCGATTGACCTTATCGATCTACTTTTAATGAATATGTTACAGTCATTTTTAAGATCACTAAATATTAACTTGACGTATCTTATTAAATATTGCTCGTTATATATTTCATGATTTAACTATAAAATTTAACTTATAATTTTCCTATAATTATAACTATATGTTTCGTTAGGTATAATAACGTGAAAATATTCCGTTTATCATTACTTTTTCGCGTTATACACTCGAACGCCACAAACTGTATGGTGAACCGGCCGAAGGCAACGTAAAGCAGTCTCGTAGTTCCCGTCGCCTCATCCTCTCTGCCGGGGTCATAAAAGTCTTGATGAAGACGTCAATGAATATTTATCCTTTCGTTCCGTCGTGGCTTCATCTTGCCTCAACCCCGCCGGTGGTCTGGCGATGTTCCTTTCTTTTAAGACGAGACATTAAGCGAGGTCGATTGGTGAAGTTTCATCAGTATTTAATCCGACGACGCCCTGATGCCCCATGAGTCTGAGATAATCACATGTCTTTAGAAACAGGAACAACGAAGTATATTAAAAATTACTTTACAATGAATAATATATTTTATATTATTTTGTATATTATTCGAGGACTTACCAAGCTAAATAATTTATAACGGTAAAAAGTCGATACTGCTGTGATGCATATAAAAGTGTTCTAAATTTACAAGTGAAAAAAGTTGATACATGTACTTATAATGCGTACGTCTCATTATAATTAAACTAGCAATTGAAAAAAAAGATAATACATTTATCTGCGATTTTTTGCTTTCGAGGGCAAAAAATGTGAATATTAAACAATACGTCGTAGATAAACTCTATCGAGCTTTGATACACGAATTGGAGATACGATGGTGCACAAGAAGGGAAGAGGAGTGTGGATGTTCGAAGGATGTGGCGAGGATGACCACCACGAGGCAGGCGTCGAGACGCTCTACGACGTAGAAGGAGAAAAAGACGCGGAAGCGGCGAAAGGCAGCGGCTCAGACAAACGCGGAAAGGCAATGTCAGCATTGCGCAGATCCTCTCGCCGCCACCGCCTACTGCATTCCCCCGTTTTAATATGTTGACGCTCCGTTGGATCGCGGGCGGCAGGGAGAAGGAGAGAGAGAAGACGGGGGACAGAATGGCGAAAAAAAGAAGCCAGGAGGAAGAGAAGTGAAAAGGCAAAAAGAAAAATATCTCTCGGACAGGATCGCCGGTAAGGGGGCGGTCGCGAGGTGTGGAGGCTGCAGTCAGGGGGTGGTGGCGGGCGCCCGCCGCCGGGGTTGGGCATCCCGGGGACGGCACAAACAGCAGCACCAGGCGAAAAGAAAGTTTGCCGTGTAACAACAAAAGACGTTTGTTATTGGCGCAGCATTTGAATTGTCTCTGTGTCGGCGGGCCTCCTTATTGGCCGAGCGTCGGCGACGCGACTCCTGCGCTGGTGGGGGGTTGCAAAGGGTGGTAGCCACCCCCACGGCTTGCCACCCACCCCCCACCGGCCCTCACTTCTTGCCCCCTCCAGCGGCGCCCCTACTTTGTCCTCGAGAGAGAGAGAGAGAACGGCTATATATATATATACACGCGGCTAAGTGTACCGGCTATCTGGACTACGAAGCTACTACCCCCATACCGTTTCCTACCCGTCTCTCGATCGTCCTCCCCGGATAGCGCGGCTGGGCCCTGGGATGACCCTTTCCGAGTACCTACCTTACGTACGCGAACCAACCTCGTATCTGCTCGTAACGACGGAGGAGAAATGCCTCGCAGAATGCAGGCGTGACTCTTATTTAATTTTGCTGCTTGAGCTACCAGCATCCGGCGAGTAGCGTTTGGAATTATGCTGGGGAATGCAAGAACGGTTTGGGAGAGAAGGCTTTAATATCGCTGATAATTAACGAATGGCTGTAGTATAGCTGTGTCTCTCATAGAAATTTTAATTGGCATAATTTTATTAAAAGTATAATATTAATTGGATAAGCATAATTTTACATAATAAAATAAAGATAAAAAGACAGGGTATAAGAGAAAAAAGGAATATGTATATACATCAGCTTTCTCACACGAATGACGTACTTTCTTATCGAAAAATGCAGAATAGAAGATATGGAGAATTACGTAGGTTTCTATTTATTTGTCTAATCAAATTATTATTATTACATTATGAAAGACCTTTAATTCAAATATTAGTATAATTGTACGCCAAGAAATATGCAAATAACAGATTACAAAAAATGTATTCGCGCGTGCTATAGCCTAGACAGTGCAATGGGAACTCAACAGGGCGCAGACATCCTTCTCGAATCGATTCTTTCGTTTCTCTCATATCCGACTTCGATCACTGGCGCGGCATTATCTAGCTGCGCGATTCATGCGCACAATCTTACCCGGACACAGTTTTATATTCGTACCTATCGCGCGCGCTACGACGTATATCAGTGGATCGGTTCCGGAATGTTTTAGTATTAGACCTGTGTGCTGATACCTACCTAGATTATTGTTAGCAACATCTGCTCCTAACGATTATTCTTGGAATTATACTGCAAATTTATGACGCGGGTCGAAGCCCCGTTTTACGAGACGCTTTCGTATCGAAAACTTCCATCTCTTCGCGTAACTTATGACCCCTCGGCTTAACTTATATAGCAATCGCTATACCTGTTATTAATTAACGCAACTTAACGTTTCGCGATGTTATTAATTCCTGTTTTTTAACTCACCGTTTCTTGATACGGTCGATTTGATTTTGCTCGCGACATTCGTCAGAATAATATAACTTAATCAACATACGCGCATGCAGCTATATATTGAATATATGTATTATAATAATCGAATTTAATAATAATGGCGATTGGCGGTGCGCATTTCACATGAAATAATCAGCACATAGGGAAATTAAGAAACAAATTTTGATGCGTAAACATTAAGTTAATCTAGTAAGTACATCTTGATTATTTCTTGGTCTCAAGTGGCGCGGTACTTGCGGTATCCAATCAATTCAGCATTACGCAAAAATATTAATTGAAAATAATATTTAAGTAAAAAAATGTAGATTGAGATCATAATCATTTGCTGCGCGCTCATTTTACTTGTATGCAACGATTAAATAGTGCGTTCATGTTTGATGATTCACCTTTTGAACTCTTGACCGAGCGAACGGAATTCGGCTGGATCAAATGGTATAATCTGTTCGCGGTATCTGTATTAAGAGCCAATGAATGACATAAATCAGTATTTGTTGCCCATGGACAATGAGTAATCATTGACAGATAATATCAGACGTGTCCACTTGATATAATCGAATTAAATTTGAATTTGGTTGCGTTATCATGGAGCACTACTACTATGATTAATCGATGAAAATTGTAATTTTAGATACCGCATTTGATCTCACTGTTAAGGGTTTATATTCGCTGATTAGACTTGCTGCGATATTAATTATAGCGTCACGCAGGTCGATAGTAGAAATAAATTTTGCGATGAATGCGACACGGTTTGATAAAAATTTGCATAAAAGTAAATTGCGGTTGATTGAAAGCAGCGGTAAGTGCCGTCTCGTTTATGCCTGATGCAATTTGCAATACGTGAAAAACACAAATTAAAAGGGAGCATCGCGTGTGATCGAGTTATACAAGAAAATGGAAATTTAAATTCAATGGATTGCGTTTAACACGTCTCCAATATTGTACATTGTCTTTCAACTATTGATTTTTTTTTATTAATATATACTTAATTCCTATTTAACAAAAAGTGAGACAGTAAGAGGCAGTAATAAGTAATTTTGAATTACAATAGGTTTGAGAAAAATGAAAGCTTTTTCTGCGTACGTGTTCAATTTTATTATTTTTTTTGTTTAATTCCAAATTAGATTTAACGGAACTTTTAATATATAGATTAAATTGAAAGGTATTTACTGAAGATTAACAACTTATTTATTAACAAATATTAGATATTTATTAATAAAAATTATATTAATTTTATTAATAAAATTTATTAATAAAATTTATATAATTTATATTAATAAAAATAACGTCACATCCATTTTCTTGTTATGTGATAATTGATTCTATATGTAGGTTGGAGATTATTGAGTTAAAGTGAAGTGTATGGCAAACGTATACATATAAAAACGTTAGCCGATATATGCTGGAAAAGTTGCTGCTGATTCTTCGATCATTTTATAACGTAAAGGTCCTCTCTGACATTCATTATATTGAAAAATAATCTTCAACTTGTGCTCCAATGTTTTGAGAGAAAATTTCTTTTGATAAAATTACAAACAAACTCTTTTGAAACAAAACTGAATTGTTACATATACAACAGCAAACGAGCAACAAACTGGTATACAAGAGTATTCATTTTTAGTGTTCAAATACATTTCCAAATATCATTATCTCGACGATGAAAGAGAGCAGCTAATATCGTCCTAAGAAAAGTATCATCATATGAAGAATCAGATTTATGTCCGATTATAAGTATCACGCATGTACAGAAGTTCTTATACATTTTCGAATGCAAAGTCTAACATAATTCTTCGTCGCACAGTGTCGTCAGTAGGTAGTCGAACGACGGAGTATACGCGTGCACGACCGTCCGTCCGTTCCATCCTCTCCGTCGGTGTTCGCCCACCTGCATCGCTGGGAGAATGCGTCTAGAGCCACCCCAGGCTGCCGGCCCTCGCATCCCTCTCGAGAGAGAGGCGTGCGCCGCCTCCGACCCCCACTACGACGTCCGCCCCTATATCGTATCCCTTTCGCGCTCTCTCCTCCTGTTACTGCCGCCGTCGCATAAAAGCGTTGGATGCGGGGTGAGATGCCCCTAAAAGCTTGCACCACGCGCGAGGTGGCGAGAAAGAGAGAGAGAGAGAGAGAGAGAGAGAGAGAGAGAGCCGGGAGTGTGGAAAAAGACGAGGTGAGAAAGGGAGAGAGAGACGCAGTGACAAAACGATGAGAAAGCAGCATCGAGACAACTAACGGCGCACGAAGCAACCGCGCGATCGCTGGAGAACGCTGGGAAGAGGGAAAGAGAAAGAAGCGCTTACAACTTGCTGCCTCTCGGGCGCCTCTGGAGGGGAGAAAGTCCCCCCGCGCGTCCCCTATAGCCGCCCCTACTTTCCTTACCTCCCTACCTTCTCTTGCCCCGACGCGACGCCGGCACCCCCTCTCTCGGCTTTTCTCTCGCTTACGCTCTTTCTCTCGCTCCCCGTGTGTATGGTTAAATATTGCATTATTGTTTTAACGGCAGGGAGGAAAACAGCGCAGCCGGTCGTGCCCGCCCGCAGAGTTGCGCGCATCCGTGCCGCGTGTACATACACTCCTGTCGCGTCCTCGGCCGACTGCTTGCCTCGTCGCGTCGCGTGCAAGCAAGTCATCTTCGTTATCCTCGTCGTCGTCGTCATCGTTGCCGATGAACGCGCGTCGAAGCCGGTAGTCGTTCATCCCCTGTCTATCATCTTTCGTCCTACGTCCTATACGGCTATCGTCGAGGCATTTCTTCATTCTTGAACACAGCAACGTCCAATGATCCGGTCAGCATTCCGCGACACGCTCCGCGTGTCTTTCTCCTCCTCCTCCCTTCGCCTTGCATCCCCGCCACCGCCCGTATCGCGGCGACCACCCCTATACCGCCGAGAATGACTATACGGAGCCACGTCGCGACCCAGTTGTGTTTCGCGTGCTTTCGCGTGTCTGGCTGTTTAGCAGACGAGCCTCCGCTCGGAACGGGTTGCAGCGGCAGCGACAGCGGTAGTGGCAACAGCAGCAGCAGCAGCATCAACGGCAGCAGTAGCAGCAGCAGCAGCAGCAGCGGCCGCTAGAGATTCGCGCGCACCTTCCACACCCGCACAACGTACAAATCCACCCAACCCGCGGCCACAACCACCGCCTTATCCCGCGCTTTCTCCGCCAGCCAGCCGACGTAGCTGCGCAAGGCCATTCTCGGGGGTGCCACCCCCCGGCTCTTTCCTCTCCCGCTCCACCACCTCTCTCCTTTTGTACACCAATCCCTTCCCTCTCTCTTTTTCCTGTGTGTATATGCACCTTCTCTCTCTCTTTCTCTCTCTTTTTCTTTCTCTCTCTTTCTCTTTCTCTCTTTTTCTGTCTATCCCTTTTTCTCTCTGTCACCGTATACCCCGCGTTTACCACCCCTACACCCCTATACCCGGCATCTCAACAACAAGTACTCGCTACCCGGTAGCATCCGACACAACACAGCAAGTCGCCCTACCACCGCCTTCGAGGCCACCCTCGGAGGCCTGCCTGGGGTGCCTCGCAGCGTCGTGGCAAACACGGTATCGCCTACTGAGCGTGGATGTCTCGAGACAACCGGCAGATATACCGCGGAACACTGCCAACGCCTTCTGACACCTTTGGGGTATGTTTCTCCCTCTCTTTCTCTCTCTCACACAGACACACACACACACACTCTCTCACTCTCACTCTCTTTCTCTCACTTCCATCCTTGTGAGCATACACGGACACATTGGACACGTGTGTCCGTGTGTTTGGACTGTCTCTCTCTCTCGCTCTCTCTTTCCCTCGCACACTCGCGCTTGCTCTCTCGGTCGCCTCCAGTACGTCCATCTCTCTCCTTCGCTCAAGTTCGTTTTGAGGCGACCTGTCGATCTGCTCCTCTCTGTCTAACGGTTCACCAAGATCGCGCAACGACGATTGTCCTCTTCCTCGGGCGTGTTGTGAACACGCGGGAAAGGGAAAGAGAGATAGAGAAAGCGAACGCGCAACGAACTTTTCTGACAGCGAATGGAGTGGATTCGAGCGATTACCTTTTACGTGTCGATGCCGCGCGTGGATCCCCAAGATCCACGAGAATGACATATGGCGGGGAAATACGAGATCGGTGGTCGAGGCTATCAGTGATTGATCAGTGTGTATTATACGTTCGCGGATATGCGGATATACCTGCCACGGCGGTCTCGTCGCTGATGCAACAGGATGCAATAATTGTCAAGTGCAACGCAAGTGGAATAGTGATTTAGTTCTCAAAAATGCGTAAGCTGACAGTGTAACGATGTGCGTTTATCGAGGGAAACACATTTTTTCTTTTAAATTATAACATTAAGAATATTATGCGCAAGGTGCTAATAATAATGATAATGATAATGATATTTAAATATAAACATATCATAAATAAGTTTGATTGCAAAATGGCATGGCATAATTGTCAGTTTCGTGTGTTGTGCAGCTGTGTTGACGAGTTGCATAGCGGAATCTGACCAATCAATTTTCACATTTGAATAAAAATTGCGTAAAATCTATGTCGCGTTGAAGTGAAATCTTTATCACCGATACATTGGGATTTATTCGTTCGAGATATTTTTATACGAGGTTATAAGTTCGCTGGAGTTACGTGTTAAACTACGAATCAAGATATCGCGATTAAACGTGTTGTAATAAATGTAATAAAGTGAAGCAAAAACGTTCGAATGATATCAGTCCAGCGCGCGACCACGTCGGCTTAAAGTCGCGAAGTGCTATCAGGACGTCTCTCGTGTCAATTTGTAGCAACACAGGCGAAGCGAGGCAATCAAACAGGTGTGTAAACGTAAACTCGCCGAAATGTGGCCGATCGATACCGACGGCCACTTACAACTTGGGAATTCTTGACAAGCGTTTAAAACAAGCGGTTTAATTTTCGCGATGGCGACACGACGTAAAGTAAGCAACCGATAATGCGTGTCCCGCGCGCTCCGCGAATTTTAAACACGACGTGACTTAACGAGCAATATTTGTAATCGCGACCCACCCTCGGCGACGCTGTGTTACGCCGTCTTTTCTATAACGTCTTAGGATGTTACTATATTCTTGAAACACGGAAAATATACTTCGAATATAACTAGAAAGATGTCCTAAATGTTGTATACTCCGTAATGTGCAATGGAAGAAGTATTTTGTTATTTTCTTGGATTCAGGCAAATATTACGCTAATATTCAGACGTATCTCTTTTTAGACATTAATTTGTCTCTTATCTTGCGTAATGACTACTTTGTAACGACATCATTTAGATAGGCGCGTTCTTATCCTTATCTGGCAGTTAGGCGCGACCAAGACGTTTATTTTCTAATAATTATCGCGAGGTCCGAGTTAACAAGTGATAATGCCGAATTCGGCACTAATATGTCAAATTACATCTTTGTTCCCCCGTGCACACACACACACAAGCCGTGGTTCGTTATTATTTCATAAAAAGCGCCGTCAATTATGTCAGCAACCCGATGCCATTATTTCCAGCGCGAAAAATTAATTTCCTCTAAGTGCATCCATTTAATCGACGAAAGTATTGTTCAGCTTTATCTTGTTTCACGTTCGCGGAGCCGCGTGTACACGTTGACAAAGGGGGAACGCAGTGTTTACGCTTTATCGTCGGCCAAGCTGTTTTCTTTATCGATCGCGATTGTTATCAGGTCATCTTGCAAGCCATCGCCATGCAATTGCATCTACTGAAACGCTGAATGCGCCTATATTCTACGTAAAAGTTTTTTCAAGTCGGTAAGAAACATCGCGTACAAAGAGGTTTCTAAATGACGTACATTTTCTATACTTTGAACAAAAATTGCAACAATGTTGAAGCAAGTCAAATGTAACATTTTTCTCGCGGCTATATGATTATTTTATTTTTTGTACCGCTTTTAACATTAACTATTGCTAATTTTTAGAAGTCTTAAAAATTATTTGGATATAATACTGGATTTATGAGAATGAGTGTAATCGAAGTTATCTAGAACGGAGTAAAATTACGATAAATCCGGAAATATTTATGATTAATAGCAAAATTTAGAGGAAAAAATATGATAAGTTGTTAAAAGAATATTTAAACGAGGAATTGCTATTAAATGGAATATATCCGAATCATTCAGATTTTTAAAGACGATGATCGAGTAGAGCGAGCGAAACGTAATATCAGCGTCAGACGCGCGAGAGATCGTCGAATAATAATAAATCAGAGAAGTTATCAACATCTGTCTCTCTTCGTCATCATTCTTCTTTGTAGCAAGTAAGCGCACGATGACTGATATATGTTCCGTTCTCATATAACTTGGCACAAATCTACTAGGTCTAGACCCATGAATAAAAAATGAGAGGTGTGGAGTGAAGAGCGTGTTATTCTCTTTTGACGTGTTGTGAACAGCTGCTGAAATCGTTTGGATCAATTTTTGCATTCATACGCCGGCATCAAGATTGCAGACGCTATTAACGACAGTCGCATATTTCGTAGAAAGTATACGTGTTTCACATTTCAGCGAGTAATAAACTGGGATACGGTATAAAATATAAGTCTAGAATGTGATCTTTTGCATTCTATATGCCAGCGCGTTAGTATGCACGTTGGAAGCTAAAAATAAAATGAATTCTATGAAATATTCTGTCATCGTTTTCGTCTCAGTATGATTAGTATTATTATTATTATCGACGTCGTTATTATCATCGTTGAAAATAAATAAATAAAATTCTTTTACAATGAATTATAAATAGAAACATGTATTCTTATGCTTTGCTCTTTGCAATAGATAAATAACAAAATGTCTTATCGTAATTTGTAAGTGTCTATGTTTTATCTTGTTTTTTGAACTATATCTCGTCAAATTTAACGTTGCGAAAACTTAAACGAGAATTTTTTATCGAATTGGATACATTTAGTTTTTTGCGAATTAACATATTATATATTTTAATTTATTCTCCATTTAAGGATTATTTCTAAATTCAATTGCTCATATTAAATACACATTAATAAAATGTACAAATACAATCAATAATGTCAATCGCTCAAATATGTTAATCAAATTTCGGATTATTACAAAAATTGTCATTACTTTCCGAACCGTCTGGCATCAGAAAGATTTGCTTTCGTTGCCGACACGAGCAACGTGAGGAAATACGTGTTGTCATGTCGGGCGCGTGGCACGCACTGGGGGGATAGTCGCACGCATCGTTGTGTCGGGTAGTGTAGTGTATCGTCGGGCGCCGACGCTTCATCCCCTTTCACTCCACCCCACGCTCTTTCACCCACAACCCGTCCTATCCCTCTCCGAAACCGCGAAACCTCGAAACTCCACGCTCGAAAAGCTGTAAGCCGCTACCTGCTCGACAGTCGCGTGGCTACCGCGCCACCGTGCGCACGAAAGCGCCGCGAAACATCGGCCGCCATGGGCTCAAACCGCGAGAAAGAGGCCGAGAGAGCGTTCCCTTTCTCACGAAAGCAATCGCGGTTCGCGATTAGCACCGCGCAAAACGCAATGCCCCGCGGCCGCGAACCGCAGAATGCCGATCGCACGCGTGTCGCATATGCCACCGTTCCTTCCGCAGCTTGCATCATGCCGGAATGCAATCGATTTTCAGATATTGGTACTCTCCTTTAGCTCCTTCTAGCTCCTTCGATTATACGTATCCTGTAATTGATTAAATATATTTTTTTTGTATTAATTGTTTTTTAGAGTATAGGAAGAATACTGTTTTTTAAATTAATATGAATTGTAAGTTTTGATAAAGGATATTTTAAGGATGTATCATCGGTACAGTCTTAGATGTATAGGACATAATTTTCAAAGCGCTACCAAGTAGATCCAAATTTGTGAGAATGTTCTTTTAGTCTTCCTGATGTGCTACAAAAAAGTAGAAACAAATCCACTAAACGGTTGCTGAGATATAACGATTTTAATTCACTGATTTTACGTAATGATACGTAGGATGATACATCCTTAAATTCCAAGGAAAATATATCGTATGTTGTAGAACAAGTGTAAAACAAAAGAAAATATTTCAGAATTGTTTTGTTTCAAACTGAAAAAATAGTTTTTTTATATATATATGTAATGCTCAGTTATTTTACTATTTTTATTAATTTAATTATTTATATTTTGCAAGTTCGACAATTAAAAATAATTTATTCAATATTATAAAGCTACGTGTGTGTGTGTGTGTGCGTGTGTGCGTGTGTGCGTGTGTGCGTGTGTGCGTGTGTGCGTGTGTGCGTGTGTGCGTGTGTGCGTGTGTGCGTGTGTGCGTGTGTGCGTGTGTGCGTGTGTGCGTGTGTGCGTGTGTGCGTGTGTGCGTGTGTGCGTGTGTGCGTGTGTGCGTGTGTGCGTGTGTGCGTGTGTGCGTGTGTGCGTGTGTGCGTGTGTGCGTGTGTGCGTGTGTGCGTGTGTGTGTGTGTGTGTGTGTGTGTGTGTGTGTGTGTGTGTGTGTGTGTGTGTGTGTGTGTGTGTTATAAAGTTAAAGATATTCTTCCGCGCGTGATAAATGCGTGATAAATTTGCCACACTTCCGCTGTCTATTATCTTATAAGAATAAATGTCTTCTTAAGAGAGTAAAAAATTTCCGTGAAAATAAAAATTCCGAAGAAACAATTCCACCTCAATTTTCATTAGTTACATCTTCACTTTGCATATATTATAAAGCATCGTGGACAGCAATCGCGCATTTATTCGACATTGATGTGACATATGAATATTAAAACATGAAGTATCGCCTCTAAATTTTCATCGGCGTGGAAACTGCCGTTTCTGAATAATGTACGGTCCTATTAAAATCTAATTGCATTACAGTTCGCTGTACGGTGCGTCATTTTCGTACAAACCGGGATTATCAAACCGGCTAAAGTTCTATATGACACACGTGTCTCAATTACTTCGTTATTAATTTAAACATTAATGCTTCGATTTTAATTTATATTTAGAGAATGCTATCGCGCTTGCGCGGTTTCGAGGAGGACATTCGACTCGCAAAAAACTAATATTAGCGTGACGATATAAATTTTTATATTTGTCGCTATATACACGCGGGGTGCACGAAAATTTTACGAACTCTGCATTTTTTTTAAGGACCCTTCCCCCGCCCAAGCCGAGTCGTTCCGCAAAATTTTCCTATAAAATTGAAAGACAGAGAAAAAGAAGTGTAGGGTATAATATAGAAGTATTATAAATCTCATACAAACCGTTATCTTCCGCGCGCGGGCGGCGGAAAATATGCGACCACTCGCGTAAACCGGCGTATACCTTTCAGAATTGTTCGTGAAATATTACTACATCGAGCCGAGCATGTGGAATTTACACAAGCAAATTACACTTCGGGTATATGAAAGCGGTAATTATAAATCGGCCACTGAAAGCAGGAAATTTATGGGAAGGGTTACGACGGGCTGAGGGCTGAGAAAACGCCGAATGGCGAAACGGCTGCGCGATTACAAAGTGGCCAGGAATATCATAATTATAAATTAACAAGTTATACAGCTCCCACGTTAAAAGACACGGCGTGGCGCAATAGGAAGGAACATAATTAAAAATGTGCCAAGCTTACGTTGTGGGGGCGCGAAAAACCGAGGGTGCATCGAAAATTATTATCTTCGGCGGAGAAGCTATCAACGAGTAACACTTTCGCGCGGTTCAATAGGAATTTCAATTCAATATTTGATGCTGTTTTTACTTTATACGCGCGAATTAATGTACCGCGTTAATTTTACCGACCGTATATATAATTACACATTTGAACTCGCCTAAGCGCCAGATATTATTTTCTGTATTTTTTTTTTCACGCGTCCGCAGGATTCCACGCTTGCGAGAGAGACATCGCTAAAAGAGTATATCGAGGCGCGATCGCATCGATTCTCGAGAACTATATATCGTCGTCTAAATCCACGGAAGGATTTCGTCTGACGGCCGGCTGCTACTGTCACTTCTCCCGCTCGCGCTATGCTGTGTGCGTCTCTCGCAGGCTATTTGTTTCGACGCATCGTGTATTGACTCTGCTGAGTAGCGACTCGGTAGGCGTCGCGGGCGATAATATATCGACAGCCCCGGGTGATATATGCCCCGACGGAGTGAAGCAGCGACTGCCGGGCCGCACAGAAGAAAGACTTGTCTCATAAAGTATAGGGCGATTTGTCACGGCAGTTTGTGATGCGACCGGGAGAGAATAATCCTCTGGATATCATCTAGCGCGCGACCACCCCACCTCGTGGGGGCTACCGCGGTGATTCTCTGCCCTGCGAGTTTTCTCGTCCCCTCTTTCGTTCTGAGAGCGGATTACGTCCGACCCCGCGTTCTTCGTTATAGGGGCGCGAGCGCGCTCGCCCACGCTCCCGCTCCCGCATCGCGATTAATCGTACCTCGTGCCATGCCATTTTCGAAATCGGCACGATGCACTTCGGGAGCGATCCGGTTGATACGATCCGGTTTCTTGTGCGCTCGCTTCGATAAATATCGTTCTTATTGCCTTACATTAGAATTCGCAACGTGCGAGATTTCAAACGAGAGTTATGTTATGCAAATTTCAATTATGGCGTGTCATAAGAAGGCGACGATTTTTCCAACGCAAGAAACTTCAGCAATTATATTTAACCCGGGAACGGGCGCCTGATGTATTTTACCCCCCAATTAAAAGCCATGATAAGGTTGCCGGAGGTTACAATACAACCAACACTTGGCCAATGCTACGGCATTCGATTATCGACCAAGGTTTTGTCAGCCAATGCTGGGCCAACACTGGCTGTCTACCTAAAACCTGATCTATGAAGAATAATCCGGCGTTACGACGAAAACTAACGCTTGGCCAATGTTGGCAGCCGCACATCGCCCGACATTTTGTCAGACAGTACTGTCACTGGCAAATGACTATGCAAATGTCAAATCATCCGATAGATGGCATTTGATAGGATCCGTTTCTCTTATTTAAAATACGACCAACGATGCTATAAGAACGATGTATAAATGACAGAACTGCACAACTTATACAGTTGTATCGTGGAGTCCACTTTTATAATAAAATGTGACACGCTTTTGAATTGATGTTAATGTTAATGTAACCTTATTTTTGAAAACTGATAATAATTAAATAAACAAAACATATATATATATATAACGCATATATTTTATAACAAAACTCGTTTCTTAATTAATTATCAACCAGTCTGAATCTGGCAACCAGTACTGGCGCAGTACTGGGCCGATAGTAATACCTATACTTGGGCAGTACCAATAGACAACGGCTGGGCCAGTACTGTTTGTCAGTACTGGGCCAAAGTTATCATCCGGCGCTGCGTCAGTACCGCGCCAGTAGTGTTTGCCAGTACAGCGCCAGTACCTAAACTACCACAACCAGTACTGGCCCAATACTGGGCCGATTGTAAAACCCTGTATGGGCATTGTTATTAATTACATATTGCATTTTTTTTTTGGTCTATAATTTATTAGTATTTGAGGACAATATGTATATAGGTACATATTTACTCAACATTTTCTGAAAAAAATAAGGGGGACAAAAAATATTTTAAAACACAAAAGAAGCACATTAAAATTACTGGAGCTTTATTTTTTCGTTATTGGGGTATAAAAATCACCTCAGGCTCCCACATTCCCGGGTTAATATTAAATTATATAAGCAAAAAATAATTGATTTTTCTGACATGTTTATAATAAGAAGACGTACTCGTGACGTACTTTTAGCAACGAATGACTCATTTACGCATTACGAGAAATTGCAAATAGATTCGCAAGAGAATCCTCGTGTATAACGGTCGCGTAAAAATAAGATACATAGTGTTTGCTCTGCATGCGTAGAGACACGTAGCGAGAACACACTCGTGGATATAGAAAAGCTACTTCTCCGCGGCTTCTTGCACCGGGAGACGGATACGTCTCGAGAAGTACGAGTATCGGGTAGCCTCCATTTGAAGGAGACTTGTGAAATCCGCGGCCGATGATAGCGGCGACGGGCTCGCTACAATCGCCGCGGGAGCACTCCGAGCATTGCGTGACGTTCCCTTCCCGCGTTAAAAACCGACTCGAGCGAGCGTGCACACATGTACACGCTTACACACGTTCGAGCGTTTCAAGTTTTAACCGCGCTTTTCCCTTTGTCGGGACCGCCGCGCGCCGCCCGCGAGTATGTGTCGGCGCTCGGAGTCGCGGTTGCGTGGCGCGGGGTAGAAGAACAGCGGGAAAAGTCTTTAAAAGGGCTCTAGGAGCGTAGGTAGGACTGACCGGGAGATAGGTGAATGAGTATACGTGAGTACATATTTGTTTAGTTAGAAGCACTCGCTCCCTACATCTCTCCCGTTGATCCTCCGTCTCTCTCCCTCTCTCGTTGATTTTCCGTCTCTTTCTCTCTCCCGTTCTCTCTATCCTTCACTCGCTTTCACTCTTCATATGTCTCTTTCTCCGTTCCTCCCCGTTCGCATCTCGCGCATCTATCCTCATTCTTCGTTTTCTTTTTGTCCGTTTCCGCTGTAGTTTCATGTTTTCCGCGACTCTCGTCGGTGAATTGGATGAATAGATAAATGAAGGAGCGGTTGAAAGCAAGAAGGGCATTATTTCCCTCTCGCGCGTCTCCCCTCTTCCTTCTTCGCCGTGTGCCCTGTGAGTCAGGGAATTTAATTGATCCGTCGCGATAATGCGTTTAATGCGCGAGATTCACATTATGAAGCTAGACTGCGTTCAATGGCGGAAAGTAATTTGGAAAGGCAAATTCGTGAAGCATTAGAGGAGAAAAATCGATATTGATATACCTACTCAAATAACTCGAAACTTTATTTAAAATGTTTAAACGTTAAGTTATACGCTAAATAGAGCTATAAATCCTCATTCTTAGTATTTTACATAATTATGTTCAAATGCTCAGTTTATTCCATCATTTACATAGCTTTCGAATTCTGCTACTTATATAGTTTACACATTTTACATATATAATGAAACGAACTTTCATTTGTGATTAATTACGTTAGTAAGAAAATGCATTTTGTTTTGCCAAAGAATTTATGGCAAAAATAATTAGATATGCAACAATCTGTTCGATATGTAAAATACAAAGGTAACATTAAACGCGGCATATAAAATGGTGGAAGAAACGTAAAACTAATCTACAGAACGGGTCGAAAACCGGTCTCTCACGTGCGAAAAATATTACCGTAAAAATATGTGCTATTTAAAAAATGTACGGTTTCCTTTCCTGACGCCATACACAGTTTTGTGCCAGCACTCACACGCATGCTGCGAACGTCAAAGAGTACAAGAAAAGTAGCTCACGATATTTTGCGGACTCCTGATGGAATCGAGTGACCGGAGAATTTTCGAGCAGAACGTCGCACACGTGTGCGGGCGAGACGAGGCTGGGAGGAAGGAGGGAAGGCATATAAACGACAAACGGAGGCACGGAGGTTCACACGGAGGGCCCATATGTGTGTGCCTTGATCGTAGTAGAGTCTGGGGGAGGAGGATCAGGAGGTAGGAGAGAGATGTAGGAGGGTGCGTCGTATATCGATACTCGCACGCGGTCGAGTGTTTGCAGCGATATTTGGTCCATTTCCATTTGGCGCACGTGGCGCGTTTACGGTTCACACCTCTTACCGTCTCACCCTTGTCGGCCACTCCCCCCCCCCACCTTCCCAACGCTCTCCCGCTCGCCTGTGCTACCCCTGCGTAATGGACACGCAAGGTGTCGGCGACTATGCAAACGAAGCCTCTCGACCTTATGGGTGGAGGTTTATAAGTGGGCCGAAGGGAAACGTAATTGTCCAATAAACGTTTTTCTTGCAAATTTTCGGCCGCGCTTTTCGCCGTTAATTCCGATACCGTTCTGATGTTTCGTACAGTTACGAGATATTTTATGAAAGTGAAAGAAGTTACAAAGATAATTTAAAAAAAAAAATAAAAAAAAATTAAATCTGAATTGTAAGAAGAAATTTTATTTTTCGAATTTTTTTTTATTTAGTAATATTTTAGGGGAAGATATGAATAACATATATTTAAATAATATCTAATATACTATTTGAATATTTAAGATTATTTATTTAACAATTTATTTCAATTTTTAATAAATAGTTAAATTTCTTTAATATTTTTGTATTTGAGGAATATTCTTTAATTATTGATACTATTAAATTGCTTGAGATGTTAAAAACTAGTTAGACAAAACATTTATTTCTATATATTCTTTTCATCCGTTATCCTATATCATATATTGTTGTATTGTTTTTATATCGGGAAGGGAAGAAAAAATGACGAAGAAAATACGAAGATAGTGGGCCGAATGTTGTATTGATTCGTCCGCGATGTAAACGTAGATGTACGTTGGGTGTCCAGTAGAAAAAAATTTAATATATCCAAATATATCACAAGCAGCAGCAGGCGACGATCGGCCATTCAGAACTCCATAATTTGATATGCAGCGAAATCGGGTGAGAAAGCAGCGATGGGGTGGAAATGGTTTTTAGGGTGAGCACCAAGGTGAGGAAGTATAGTAGGAGGGGGACGAAGGGGCTGCAGTTACTGATGGGATGTCCCGAACAGATGTGGACATTATTCATTACGACTGACCAACGGGCTTTCTTTATGCCTCGTCGTCTTCGAATAAAAGAAGGAGCTATTTTTTGAATCCGTTGCATACATCGATACATCGCGATATGTCTTTAGCCTAATTGTATGATATGTCATACTGAAAATTATACGATAATCTTTGATAGTGTTTATAAAAATAAATGAGTTATCAATGTAGAGTGATATATCTCTTTTACATTAAATTTAAATAAGTCAGATATTAGATAAAATCTATATCATATTGTAATTCCTCTTTAAATTATAATTCAATCAATCTAAGTTATAAAATTATTTACGCTTTTAATAAATAGAAGATTTATATATCTCGTGTCTTATATACTTCTGTTTATAATTTTTTCTGTATTAAGGCTCTGATTTCTTATCTTAGATGTGTCCCTCGTTATTTCGACATAGCACTGTCCACTAAAAGATGGCCATTCTTCGTCGCCACCCTTTGACTTTATAGCTTAAACAAAACTTTCCTATGTTACAAGTCCGTGAAATATTGAATACGCCGTCGAAAGGGGGGAAGAGGGTGCTTCTCGAACATGTGAAGGAGGGGATGAAAGGCGACGCGCGCGCGGGGTAAGCTCTACATGGTCGACGAACGGGTGAAAGGGCAGTGGGTGTTCGAGGGGGTGGATCCGGTCACTTGCCTGCCATTAAGGGAGCCGCGTACTGCCGCTGGCAAACCCAATTTGTTATCGACTTATTGGCCAAATTACTTACTATTACCGCAGATTTATTTCGCATATTAGTCCCCGGCTACGCCCACTCGTTACGTCTCCATTAATTACTGTCCGCCGGTACGGTTTACGCGCATTTTGAGCGACGCGAGGGAGTATACGGGCTAAGCTGCTTGAAAGATTTCTCTCGCAATTATATTTTTCTCTGTCGTGCATCCTCAATAATTCTTACGTTAGCTGATATTGTTGAATACTATATAGATACAATGTAATGTATCAATCAATAGCTTCATTGTATCTCTTATACTTGAACTTTATTATATTTCTTTACAACTATATAAATTTCTAACGAAATATATTACAATATTTCTTTGAATTATTTATTTTAACATAGATATTGATATTTGAACTGATACAAGGTCTTACTTTTGCACGTTATCCGTAAAATGTATGCAATAGCAAATTGTCTCGTGCGTGTTTCTTTACAAAATCTAGTAGACTTTGACCTACTCGAGACCTCGACGGAGATTCCGATTGACGAGATTTCCAAGCGACCCTTATGTTTGCAAATTCCCCGATAAGAACTCGCGGAGTCGTTCACAACTGGGATTATGATTCCCACGGAAACTAAAGTACTTTGGAAGGAGCCCGCGATGTAACGTCCTGGAAATTCCACCGAGAGGTGCTCTTTACACACGAGCTCGCCCTCTCACAGGCTGAACATACAATCAACACACGAGTTTACCTTGAGTATTTTTCAAAGGAAGACACCGCCGCTCGTCGACTCTCTCAATATCGACAAACCGCGCCGCGCCGTTGCGCGTTGGCGGGGGAGGCGAGCGGTTATTCTGTAAACAATACACACGGCGACATTAACGGCCCACCAAACAAACATCCGTCTACGCTTTCTTATCGTTCAAACGCGCGGCGGGCCCATCCGCCTTATTTCCAACGCAATTGCAGCTTATCCATCTAAAAGTGTTGATGAGAAAAGTTACTCTTTTTATGTCGATGTACAATAAAGAATTTATATAATTCACGTTCGTGCAATTAAACAAAACGATTACATACATGAAAAGATTCTTTCTAGAGAAAAATCACGATTCGCGGTAATTAAAAATTCAAATTGTAAGATGTACATTAATAATTATAACTACAAGTTACAAGGTTACTTTTCACAGAGATTGCATGTATTTGCGTTTGTCTCAATGGATTATAGAGTTGTTTATAAATTAACACGGCTTCTTAGTCCGTTATGGAAAGGGTTGACACAGAGAGGAGTCGAAGGATATACTTAAGTCGTCGGTAGGACGATAAAATGCGCCACGTGTTACCCGGCACTTGATATTCATGCACGTTCGTCCGTAGCACGTTGAACCTCAACTAACGGGTATCCGGCAATCTAATAAAGATAAAAAATAACATCGACTTCTGCTCGAAATCCTCCTTCGAATCCTCTGTCGAACGATTCGCATGGTCCGAGCCGCCGCGCCGGTCCCCCGCGTACGTTATATTGAAAAATATATATCTTCAGCCATGCTGACCCCATCCGTAGGCTGCATATAAACTGCCCCCTTATATAGAATCTATGAGCGACTTAGGAGGGGTGTTGGAACTTCCGTATATTCACTTTCCTCCCTGTCGCAATTGCCTTTGACTCCCGAAGATCTATTTGATCTAAAGGAAAGGTGCTTAATTTATCGTTTTTTATTGCTCTAACTCTAATATCGTAATTCTGAAATTGCGTACCTCTTATTTAAATAGATAAAATATCTTTTGTTTAAGAGAACTTTGCTTTATCGGAAATTTAACGCAAATTCGATAATAATTATCGAATAAGAAATAGCTATCCAAGCGCTTGGGTGTATGATCTATGTCCTATGACGATAAATTCGCGTTTCGAAGGAAAAAAGTACGGAGTTAATAATTTATATACCTCTCGCAACGTGCGCCGTTCTATCGAGACAAAGCTTCGAGACACTCGCTAAGTAGTTCGGGTCACGTGTGGGATCGATTCGATAACGGCCTAAATATTTTTACTTAAGCACCCTGTTGGGACCAACGGTCGTTCGGGTACCTCCATTCCGTGTCTTCATCATTTTCTGTCCCGTTAGAAACAAAGTCCACTCTAACTCACCTCTGCCACGGTGATAAAGTATCCGGCCGTGGAGTCAAATATCGATTGTAAATGAGTGAGACGTGTATATATACGTACTTTAAGCGGGGAAACTTCAAGAAATTTCAAAAACTTTAGGTGCTTCAGAAACTTGTGATTAAAAGCTCGATTTCTCTCGATGTTCCTTGTAATTTTCGTGCATAATACATGTTCGCGTGTTGAAACAATGAAATTAAACATTACAATTACGTTCTAATTTTGAAAACAATTTAACATAATAATAAATGTAATTGTTGACCAAGAACAAAATTAAATTTTATAATTTTACTATACCAACTCTCTTTATATTCAATAAGAAGGGCCAAATGTACCGTTCTAAAATTCGTATATCCATATACTTTGCATATAATGAAGATTTATAATAGACAGGTTATTAAAATTTGGAATTAATCCATGCAAATAAAATCGCATTTAAAGAAATAAGAATTCAATATTGTCATGAAAGATCAAGATAACGGAGTTGAATGTTTGATAGATATATTAATATACGTGTTTACCCTGAACGGCATTCTTCAAATTATGTAACTCGCAGTTTCACTATTATTTAATATCTCTCTCCTTCTCGTTCTTTCTGCATTACGCAATTGTTTATCTAGAGAAGACTACGATAACGTGTGTGAACACACAACGCGCTCTGCTAAATAACTCGAAACATATATGGTTATACTTTTGCGCAATATATAGACGTTTCGATAGAGCTCTCGTGTGAACGAACTCTGTTTGTTTGAGTTGGGAAATCTTTATTGATTTCTGTAAGCAAATGGATATTTTTTGGATAAACATTTGTTTATCGCGATAACTTGAATTAATAATTAATATATGTCAGTATTACATTTTTATTTCTTCAAAATTTTATCGAGTTTCGTTAAGTTACGTTATACGAAATTTCTTGTTTTGTAATTACGTATAGAAATAAAAACTGGATTTAATATTAGAAATTAATTTAACGTATAATTAAATATATCGATATGTAACGTGAGCTTTCTTTGTTTCCAGGTGAGCTTGTCCTCGAGAATTTTCAAACCGTTTCGAAAACTTTCTACTTTTTCGGACACGTATAGGTAAGCGAGCGCAAATGAAAGTTTCAAGTGTTAATTTTGGTATGCCATAATTATGATTAAATTTTGCGCGCAATTTGAAATAAATAGTATACTCGTCTGAAATCTATTGTAATTTTTGTTACATTATACTTTTGCCGCGATTTCACGCGTAGGTATACGAAAGTAATGAACACGTTTATACGCGTGATAAAATTATTTTGGCGGAAAAATGAAATTCCGGGACTATAATAAATTTACTAACCTTATCGAACCTCGTTGACGCCGCTGCGATCGTTCGCCGTATCCGCGACGTTGTTTATCGCACACGCAGGAGCACTCGAAAATCATATTCAAGTTAAAGGGATGATGCCGCTCGAAACATTCGAGGGTGCTCGAGAAAACAGAATGTGAGAGGGTTGTGGCGGTGAGAATCCCGCTACAAGCGGAATAATGTTTATAACGCGCCGTTTCGACGGAATTCGAAATTTGTTTCTTTATCGGCCATAATTTTCCGGAATCTACACACGAATAGATTCCGCGGACCGTGCACGCGAAGTGGAACAAGGGGGAGGGATGCGAGATGCGAGTAGTTTCGTCTCTCCGCCGGCTGTACCGTTTCCTTCACTTTCATCATCCGCGTGCTTGTATTGAAAAGCGCTCCCACAATTCCGACGCGTCATCCCCGCGCTCTTTCCCATCATTCGTGGCTCCGCGACTCTAAAATTTTATCCCTTCCGTTTTCGGGGGGGGGGGATGAAGTATTGCCCGAAGTGCCTTGGTAAATGTTCGGAAAATGACTCTGCGATTTCACTTTTTTTTCGTGTCGTAGAGCGGATATATTATGTATGGAAAGGAGCATTAAAATTTTTCATAGGGCGACGTGTATTTCAAATTCCGATTTTTCGCAGAAAAATCTTGATCTATCGGTAAAGATATTTCTGTATTAATAACAAATGAAAACATTCTAGTAACACGTAGATTATATTTCTGCAACGTATTTCTAATATGGTTCAATAAGTGTTCAATTTTTTAGATAATATTCAACACGTAATAATGCTTCAATTTTTGAAAGCTGTCTCTAATATACCTAAAACGCATTTCATTTTTTTATATATTCTTTGCGTATCTTTTACTTCAATATCAAAAGGAATGCAAACACTTTCGCGTCAAGGATATATCTTTATTAAAATGCTTACGTCGAAAGCGAGGTCAAAGACTGATTCCGATTCTTGCGTTGCCGTAGCGCATAAACTTTTCGTCGGTGCATCGCAAATAGTGTAAAAAGAAACATGGGACGTACAACGGAATGATAAGACGTTAAAATGCATCACGTTCCCCGCCGCTCCTCGCCGCGGTAGCGTGCGAGTGAGGGTGTCGCGTGAAATAAGAGACATACATGCGAGCGCATTATGCGAAAAATATGGTAATAATATTGCCGAGGCCAAGCAAAACAGCCCCCTGCATATGAAATACGCGGGGATCTCCCGCTCCCGCGAAGACCCACCATCTTCCACTCCTTCTTATTCATCTCCGCCGTTCCTCGCCGCGACCTCGTGCGCGCGGTCGCGCGTTTCGCGCGCGCGTTTACTCCTTTTCTCTTTTTAAAGCACCTCATCTGCCGCGATCTCGAGAGCGCACCCCCGATCCGGGGCCGACGACGTCGCCGACTGAATACAAATGCGCGGCTCTCGGGAGCCGCGGCGCGGCGTAACGCAATTCTCGGCGAATTAGCGACGAAAAACAGGAGAGGCGAAGAGGCCGCCCATATCTCCCTCTTTCTCCATTAGAGCAACGTGATTTACGCGTGATTTGAAAAATCTCAAGAGCTTCCCTGGGTCCTCGACTAAGTCAAGTGTCGACTTGCTGAGTCTTTAGAATACGCTTAGGAGAATATCTGACGTTCTACTAATGTCGCTACATGAGATCGATTCTCGGTTAGTCAACTGAGTCAATCTCTGGAATCAGAAATTGAAAGACACAGAGTCTTCAATTGTCTGCTAATTGTGTTCAAAAGAGCTTCGAACGTATTTAGACGCAGCTCGCAGCTGAAAATAATCATTTTCATGGATCGCTGTAAGTCTGCTTATTTGGTCACATATGTCCCCAAACTGACAAGAGTATTCAAGCTAAAATTATTATCTGAAAATATTCTACCTGAGTGATTTCATTTTCTAAAAGCAATGTGTCGTGGATTGAAATTTTAATTTTACTTAATCCATCGCCTCGTGAAAATCAATTTCTGCATCTTAGCGAGTCGAATTGGTTAAACAAGGGAGGGCCGTGATATATTTTCAAAATGTAACAATTTTGTTGTATCTTAATAATATATAAAAGAGACGACAATTATTTATTTATATGCATATTTTTGTTTATTTTATTTTTGTACATCTTTCCGCGCTCGTTCTTCAGTTTTCTACACTCTGTACTTTAGATCGCGACGTTAATATTCAAGACAGCGAACGAAATGAATATTAAACGCGGTAATCATTTTAGCCTTCTATAATGCATTCTCTTTTTCTCTCTTTCTCTATTCAATTTCTGTTTTATCTAAAAGTTATACATAACATCAAAAAATTGACAGGAATTTTCATATTACTTATGCAACATAATTTGATAAATAAAGAACAAAATCGTATTGTATTAAAATTTCCAATATTATGAGATAAAAGAATTATAAGTACGTGTAACATGATTTAAATTACTTCGACTGCAATCTAGTTATGACACGTTGATTTCGTATTGTGAAAGGGGAAACATATATACTAGTCAGAGATTTTGATAACTGAACTTACGTTTCATTTTTGTGTTATTCATTAATGAAGCTGATAAGCGAGCAAAACGCGTGTTACATTGCAATTTTCAAGTTTTAAATTAATTATTTCTAAGAGAGAGAGAGAGAGAGAGAGAGAGAGATTTGGAAGAAGCTCTTAAATAAGTAAATTGAATTATTTCATACCCCACATGTATATACTTAAAATAAAGTCTACTCTAAAATGCATGCATGTGTATATGAACTACAAATCGATAACATTTAATGTTGTATTATATAATTATCCAAGGCGCATACACGACCGTCCGCGTACTATAGACTGCATCTTTGTGGCAGCTATAGTACATAATATTTCACAAACAGAATAATAAAGGACAGCGATATGCTGTACGCATACGTCTACGGAACTTGACGCGCTATAGTTGAACGTTACATTTAGAGACACTGTAACTCTCGCGTAAATACTTAGATCTTTTTATCACCTACATATCGCGATGATGTCAAGAAAGGGCGATTTTATTTAAGCTAGGTGTTGCAAGCACCCTTTATTCTTGTCGAGAAACATCTTAGCAGGTCCACTTTTCATTAGAAGAGAGCTACCTCCCTTTCGTCTTATCTAAAGGCGCCTTACTTCTCTCAATATTCTCGCACCCCCTTTCGCTTCTAATTCCTGAGCCCGGAACAACCTGGCATTTTTCTCACCCTTTGCTCGTCCCTCGACCGCGCCGGCGACGTACCCCTTGCGCGGCGCGTGAAAAATATTGGATAATTTTCCGAGTCAGAAAATCCGCTGTTGCCCGACTTAATTGTATCATCAAGGAACTCCTCGAGTTTGGCGAGACGAGGCTTAAGTAATACCGTACAATTTTTAACCACAATCTCATCCGATATTCCAACCGCGTCGGGCTTGAAATTCAAAACGGTTTGACGCCACTCGAACACTCCCAACCCTTTGCGTTATACCATGTTCCTCTTAATCGCGCTTCCTTTTTGCGTCGCTATCGTTTATCATTGAGATATGCTCCTTCCAGGAGCAGAAAAATGTACGTATTTTACGTGAAATTATGGGAGAAGAACTTTATTGATTGAATTTTGCTAGCGTGATTATATACACTTTTAGATATTTTTTTCACAATCTAATTAAAATTATAAATTTTTGTTTTTGTATAATAATTAATAATAATGTCGGTCAAAATTATTATTAGGTTGACATATAATTTGAATAATATCAGTCACAAGATCTAATAAATAACAAGTAATCAACATGTACTATTATTTAATATACAAAATTTTTCAAATTTAAATAGAAAATATATTTTGTGCCGCAAATAAAATTACTAAATTTATTTTTGAAACATAAAATAAAGATAATATACGATTATTATAGAGAAGGCGTCTCAAACATTGCCGTGAAGAAGCGTCGCGCGATTTCACGATAAAGCGATCGTGAAAGTACGCCAAAGACATTGGGGGGCGGCCGGCCTCTCCTGTGTTTTTTACCCGCGGAAGCGGCGGGGGCGCGTAGGAATGCAAAAGCGAAGTGCCCGGAAAAGTGGAGCGACCAGGCGACGGCGGCGGTCGGAGGTCCGTCGTTGGTCTGACGGACTCTCTCGTTTGTGCAAACAAACCAAAATGGACTGCGAATAAATATGCGTCTACGAGCAAAAGCGAACGCCCGTATGCTGGGTCATGATCCGTTCATGTACGCGGCGGGGTTGCGAGAGAGGGCTCGGGGGGGAGGGGGAGGGGGTCGCAGGGATGAGTGAATCGCGTAGCGCAAGGGGGCGGGATACGTCGGGGATTTAGAGACCTTTAATGGAGCTCGTCTGCCCCGCGACTACCAGAAAAGGAATTCGCCACTTTCCATTATTCACCGCGCCTTTTTTTTTATCGCGTCCGCGCCACTTTTTTGGGAAAATCACATGGAGGCTGCTCTTTCTCGACAGAGAGAGAGACAGCCGCTTCTCCCGTTTTCCGCGTATCCTTATGTTGGATGCTTCCTACTTTTCTGATACATGCAGAAGACACATGTTCTCTATTTAGATTGTAAAAAAGAATTCTCTTTGCGCTAAATTACAGAAGAGTGTAATTAACTATTTACTTGCAACATTCTCTTGATATTTTTATCGTGCATATATAACGTATGTCTTATATACGTTAATATTTATCGTATAAGTGCAAATATAATAAAATGTACAAATTGAATAATATTAACGTTACTAATATTTAATTAACTAATAAGTTATATCTAAATTTATATTAAGCTTTTATTAAATGGATAAGTTACCTACGTAATGTATTACTTTTTCATGATAGGTACGTCATGTACAAGAATATCTAAATTAACAATCCCTAAATATATGTATATAAAAAATTATATTTATTAATTTCTTTATCTATCTATATATATATATATTATACCTGAAGTTTCTCTTGATTGGATCACGTTCGAAGAAACTGTCCAAACTAAAAGTTGTCAAACTGATTTTTTGTTTTATTTTATTTGTGCCGTTTTCTCCAATATTGAATATATCTCGTTCCGCAGCTTTCTCTCGTTGACCTTATTTCAAGATATTTTACAAGATAGCAGTTGGACGATAATGCCCGTGCGATAAAACGCGAGATATTTTGTTTTCCGCTGACTTTCGCCATTAGCGCATAGCCGCCTCTGGGCGGGAATAAACTTCCCCGACTACATTCGCCGAAGAAAATGAAATAAAGGATACATCTGTTTGGTGGAGCATATAATTTCCCGTTTCTTGGACCTCCCCTTCGAGCCACGTTGTTGCCAGTTCGCGTTGGCCACAAGTCGTTAATGAAAATCAAACAACGGAAAAATTACATCCACTTGGCGGTAACCATCGTCCCAGTCTTTTCCACCCCTGAGACTTTTCAGGGGCGGTTTTGCCTTCGTCAGCCTTTCCTTTTCTCCACTGCATCAGCGAGGGCTTCAAGCGGCCTCTCCGGTCCACCATGTTCTTTCAGCGGCCTCTTCGCTCTCTCTCTCTCTCTCTCTCTCTCTCTCTCTCTCTCTCTCTCTCTCTCTCTCTCTCTGTACCTCCTTTTTCCTCCCTTATTCGTTCTCTACCCCCCTCGTCCATCCTCCGTTAATCTACTGTATCTTTGCGAAAATGGAATTAATAGAAGTCGTGTTTGCCGCTGCTCGATATTACAATATCGCGTTCGATGTAACGGAGAAGTCTAACGGTGTTTGTACAACTACGCAACGGGAGTCTGAAACTGTTGTTCCTTCGTGGTGGTGTTTGAGCTACCTTTTTCGGAAAATGGACGTGGAAGAGTATTTAAAACAGAAGCGCGCGTTATTGCAGGTTTTACCAAACATATAAATCTCTTTCGACATACAGTTTGATTTTATTATTGCGTTTATTATGTAAATGTACTCGTGAAATTTACATAAACTTATTACATTCGATTTCACGTCCGCGGTTGGAAAATCTTGAAGAAAAAGGTGCTGGAAGAGCCGTAAGTTTTTGACACCCTTGAACATTTCGAATAATTTTCTCTTAATCAAGTAAAAAACATACGTTTTAGATATGCTGGCGTGCTTATTACGGCAATTGACTTAATTTAATCAAAAACGGGACGGGCGCAATACGCCGCGCGCGAGATCCGGGCGTAGGTATCCCCGTCGACCCCGCGTGTTTTTTGCTTCGTTCCTTTGGCAAGGAAGCCACGAGATCCGCCAGCCGGAAAGTCAGGAGCGAAGAAAGGTCTCTTCATAATTCAAACGGCCACTAATTGATACTGAATTATTAATCGGAATGAAAGTAAAACACAACCTCCTCCGGCGCGAAGAGATTACCTGGCCATTGCCTAAGGATCCATCTAGTTTCCTGTTTCCTGGAAAGAGAAACTTTAAACATTGTGTTTCGATAGAACAACAGACCGTTTCATGTATATATAAACAACATTCTGACTTGGCTAATCGAAAATTTTCTCCCATTTCCTTATTTTTATTTGCATGGATTATAAACTTCCCATTTTTTAATTATCTTATTTCTACTTTTCTTATTATGAGTTTAACGATAATATATAAAATGGTTAAACAGTTATAAACGATTGAAAATAAAGCACGTCTTTAGGAACAAAGCAGTTGAAGAAGTAATTATAAAAATATTTAATAAATATTAAATTACGGATAAATCTCTTTATAATATTTTGTCGAAAAAAAGCTCGATAAATGCGACTTAAATAAGCAAACAAAATGTGGCAAGTGGCAAGATGTGGAAGGGCTTCGCGCGCGCGCGCGCGCGCGCGCGTATATTCTTTCTTTATCGTCTGCACCGCGGTGTATCCGGCCGGAAGCACATATTCCGCCGAAACGAGAGAAGAAATTGGAGATTGCCACTGCGGCGACACGTACGACGTTGCACATTTCGCGATGCGCGTACGTGGAAATCGCTGAACCGATGGATGTAAGCAAACCCGCAGAATGTCGAAATTACTCTCTCCGATGCACCCTCTGTTCCGGTTTCTCTGTTCATCCGTTCTCGTTTCTCACCCTCCGCCGCCGATGTCGACCCTCTACGCTTTCGCGGGGCTCTCGCACACGCTCTCGCGCACACTTTCTCGCTCCCTCCGTCTCGCTTCGGATTCCATCTCTCTGGACAGCCTGCGATCTCCTGTATCTCGCCTATCCAGCTGCGACAGTCCCACACCTCTATGCGTTAATTCCTGTACACACAGAGACAGCGGATACCTACGGGAGAGCATACCGCGCGCGGGGCAACGTTTACCTTGCATAATGCCAGGCGATCTTTGTTTCTTCCTTCGCCGCCGCCGCGCGCCGCGACCGACACGTTATTATTCCGAGAGCGCCGAAAGGCCACTCTTTTTCACACACAAGGCCTTCCTCATTTATAAAATACGTCAAGAGCAACGTAAACATATTTAATTCTCGCGTAAATATTTTCCTGCGGATAGCCGACGCGATGATTATTTGCACCATTAATTGTCCAGAAGTAGAGAATATGTTGGGACACTGGCTATGAAATGGCTGTAAACTGTCTCTGATATTTATCTTCGATAAAATATTTTTTTTCAGACAGGGATAATAATTACACGCGTTACGTAATTAACATTATAGAAATATCATTATCATTAATTATTGCAAGTCATCTTAAAAAAAAGCGTTTTTAAGGAATCCTTTCTTCCACCGTTCTAACAATATTCAAATAAGATCACGGCTAATTGATAACATTTATCGTAATACTATGAAAAAACTTTGACGCATGCAATTCGGCGATCGCAAACGATGACGATAATTCAATCGGGAATTTTTGTAACGACCGAGACACCGTCAGACGATGAACAAACTCTGCAAGAGAACGGACAGAACCGCGGATTCCTGGCGAACGAAGGTTAGCGAATCGTACTAATTGATACCAATGGAAGGGCGCTTCTACATTGTCAGTCGGAGAGAATCAGCTCCGATAGAAGTCCGTCCAGGGTCGTCATCGTGATCCGTTCGGCCGCGTCGCTGCACTAAAATAAACCTTCGAAACGAGTGGCGGCGACCAGGTTAACTCCGGAAACTCCGGTATTGAGAGCTTCGGTGGAGGAACGAAAGAGAGAGAAAGAGAGCGGTGAGCGAGAGAGGGAGAGAGCGCGGAGAGAGAAGGCGGAGGAGATCGACGGCGATGAGTTCGAGTTTTTGAGAGGCTGACGAACCAATCACGGGGCCATCTATAATGTACACAGCCCGTTAACGATTGAGACCAGAGACATTCCGTCCGCCTGGTTCCTAGCCATTCTCCAAATATCCGCCATGGCTAGTCAATCGTCCCAGGAAACCTGCCCGCACCACCACAGCCGCCGCCGCCGCCGCCGCGCCGCGTCGCCCAGGCAATTCCGCCCCCTTTTCTCTTTTCCGCAACCTAGCCGGCACGTGAAACGTTCGTCGGACCGTCGACCAAAAACGGACGCCCGCGGAATCGTTAATTCCTCTCAATATTGCACGTCCTTTTCAGAAGCCACGTCAAGTCACCGGGCGGACGTACGTCCCTTTCGCTCGGCCCGAAAGGGCGTAAGTGGCGTTTCTAGCTGAACGCGTCTCTCGCGATTATTTTCTCCGAGACGGACACATTTGCGGCGCGTCGAAGTACGGGAAGCACGAAGTTGCGGACACATTTCACCGGGACCGGGGCTCGCGCGCTTTTGCGGAGGAAAGCGTTTTCGATTGCACACAAGGGAATTCGTCCGATCAAACTTTGGTGCTGTCTGCGCGTCTTACGTTTAAAAATATAATTATTTATGTATTTTTTGAAATAGATGTTACATCGAATATAAAAATTTTCAATTGTTCGCATCTTTTAACGCGTGAGCCAGGCGTTTCAAGCAAACACTCTTTTCGCGGTCCCCAATTATACATTATTCTCGTTCTCGTCGAACAGTTTGCAACGATAGCGACAGGGGGTCGGAATCGGGGCGAGGTAATTTGTATTCCACATTTCTCGCGAAACGAAGGGGGCGCCGAATACCCGTGTCGCGTCTGTTCGTCGTCCTCCCTTCTTCCTCGCTCTCGCCCCCTCGCTCACGTCCGTAAGACTCTTACACACACTCGGGCCAGTGAGTAACGTCTGATTATGCGAGCGCATGACTGCCCGTAACGCGATTTAATATTAAAATATTATGACAAACGTCAACAGGAGGCGGCGGGTGTAAAGAGACGCGCCTCTGATTGGCCCGCGGCCGCGTGAATACGAAACGAGAGACCGGGACATCTCGCCAACCCTTGTTTTGTCCTTCGCCATACACTCTTCCCTTTTTGCTTCCGCGAACTGAAACCCAGAGGAGAATTTCGGGCAGATAAAGCGAGTAAGGGGACCAGGTGTTAATCCAGTTGAGAGAATGCGGTCTTCCGGTTTTTAAGTCCATTATTCTTTTGCATCTTGAGAGAACCCGCGGTATCAAGTAAAACTTTTGAAACCATCTCGTACATATATGACAATTTTGACGGTCTTTATCTTGTTCTGCTTACGTCACGCTATTTAGAAGTATTTTCATATATTTATGTAATTGTCATATACGCGTCTATATACGACTTTAACCGGAGAATAGCCATTTCGTATTTCTTATCTGCTATATAGTAGTGTACTGCACAAGAAAATCATTATTTTCTTAAACAAAAGTTTAATTTAATTTCACATCTTAGCTTCCCATCAATGTCTTCGTACAAAAATAACTAATATTTAAAACGTCAATCTCCAGATAAAATTAAACTCTGAAAGAAACATTGTATTCCAAATTGAATTAAACTTGAAAATTTTATCTATATGTAATCAATCGGACGCCTGATAAAGCAGCTATACGTATATCCAGAACTGTGAAACAAAGTAGGCAGGCGAATGCAAAATACAAATAAAGAATCGGCATGGAATCTGATTTGGATTCATCGCGCAAGTAGATCGTCGATGCGGTATCAATTTAAACGTCCGACTCTTTTCGTTCACTTTCTCCCCCCCTCCCCTCAATGCAAAAGTATCCGTAACACGTGCGAGTCCGCACCGCACACACGAAGCAGCACCAAAACGAGACTCGACACGCACGTATAGTTTAGTCCGCGCATCGTCGACATGCAGAAAAGCGCGCTGAATAAACACTCCTGACAGCGTGCCTGTAACGAGTTTAAAATCTAACGATATCCCACCGGTTTGAAACACACGGCCGAGGTTTGCCGGCTGTATCGAACAATCGCCTATACACACAACAGAAATTTCGATGCCCCGTTTTGTATTCATTCCTGTCTATCGGCTGATATCGATATCATCCTTTTTTTCCGCCTGGCGAGCAATTACGAAACGATTGGCGTTGATCGTTCGTTATTAAATCGTGACAATTGCGTTATTAGGTGATTATATTCGATTTTCGATTTTGTATGGCGAATGTGCGATTTCTAGATCTCGTTAGATCTCAAAATTTCTCCTCTACACGCAGATTACTAAAGCGATTATTATACAATTAGGCTGATAGGTACTTCTAAATATTTTACTCTAATGTTCTCAAAGATAATTTTATTTTATCACATATAACACATTTTTATATGAAATATTTTTTTAATTTTCCATTTTCCATTTGGGAATTTGCGCGCCGCGGTTGAAAACAGAATGAATTTTGTGGATTATATATAAAGAGTCGTTTACGCGGTTCACATAATACATTTATGAAAATTGATTTGTTAAATATTTGGCAAAAAATAGTGATGAGTCAGGGACTTGCCTAAACTTTTAAATATCGGCAGACCCTCATGCTAGCGCAGATGAAGCGTAGTAGAAAGTTCGGCAACCGGTGGAGAGAACCGAAAGTATCACGGCGAGGATGTACATAAGGAACTCATATACAGCCACGGGAGTTTCGGTAAGGGAGGTTTGCCGCGGCGGGGGGGAGCGAAAGGAATAAATCCAAACAGTAAACAGAGCGGAGCTTTTGCGAGGAGACGTTGGTGAAAATTCTAATATATAAAAGATATGAGAGCCCGCGCGCGAGGGGGTTGAATTCGAAGAAGCCTCCGGGATTCAAATAAGTGGGGTTACGCGGTGGTACCGGTGAGGGCGAGAGGGGGTGAGCGAGGGCGCGCGAGAGGGGGTGGGCGGGGGTCGAAGGAATCTGAACAGCCAACAACAAGCGCAGCCTCCGACCTTTATTTAACCTTTTCTTAAAAGAGTCTTAGGAGTCCCTCTTATCTGCAGTCGATGGCCCTTCAGCGTCGGCTCTTATACTTTCATTCTTTCGTACTCTTATATCTTTTTCCTTTACCCCTTCTCCCCTCCCTCCTCGTGTACACACGTCGAACTTCATCGTCTTTTCCCCTTGCCCTCCGTGCCCGATTCCCCCCTTGGAAACTCTTACGTTTTCGCGACGGAGCAACGAGAGAATCGTTATCCCTTCCGCGTTGTCGCGGTTTTCGGTTTCAGATTCTTCGTTTCTTCATTAAGAGAGAGAGAGACGCGGGGCTTGGAATTAATTAAGAAATTAAAGATCGACTTCTCGCGAGGAACCAGTATGAGCCGAAGTGGATTAAACAGCTTCGCTGATCGTCGCATTTCATTTAATTTCGCGGGCAAACGCTCGCAATCTGAACGTGGTTTCTTACGCTTTAGCGATAGGAATAATTGCAGACTATTTATGCAACAGTTGTATCTATATCTCGTACGCTCTTCATAAGTATTTAAATAGATGTAAAGGGACTTGGAGAATATTTATTTGCTTGATACATATTTTAGTACATTGTTTGTAATTAGAAAAAATAATATTCTTATTTTTACAAGTCGAACGACAACATTATATATTATATATTTATTCATGTGTTGTTCACAAGCCAATATCAGATAATTTAAATTTCAAGCTTCGTCACGTGTTAACCGCCATGTTTAGTAATGGCAATCGGATGAGTTTATCGCACGTTATATACCTAATCGCAAGTATGAATAATAGATCGAGCTGTTTGATTACGTAAAATGGAAACGTTGATTGCGGGATTCGTCACTGCACGGTAACGGAAAGAACAAATTCGGAAGTGCTCGAGCTCGTGCGGCACACGTGCCAAAATTCTGTGAGTGCTTTCACTACTGTTTTCCTTCGCCTCCGCGACTCCACCGTTTTCTATTCCCTTTCCTTTCTTTCCTCTGCTCTCGCAGACTTCAAGCCTGAAACGCCACGCGCTCTGGCGCTCCTGACTAAACACTGATAACGCGCGCGCCGCGGAATTTCTTTGCATGTTATAAACATACGTAATCGTACACAAATAAGATTAGCATAGGACTCGGCATGCTGGATTTGCAAGAGACACACGGCCTTTCGCTCGAGAGACAATCATTTTCGTAGCTCCGTGTGTAAAGGCGAACGTATTTTAAATTTATCCTCGCCAAACGTCTTCGGTGGCTGGCGGGATGCTGGATTTGGGAAGACTTATATAGATTCGGCTGGATTGCATAAGCGTTAAAATGTACCAATGCCTGAACAGTCAGTGGACACGTGCCTGCATCTGGACACCTTTATCATTTTAGTCTTTAAATAATTATAACGAATTAAAATCAGAGATAAAATATTTTTCTCTTGTATTTTGAAACTTTAGTTATAGTATCCAAACGTTAATTCGCGTTATACTTATTTAAGAACTAAAATGATAAAGGTGTCCAAAGACATAGGTACGTGTCCGCTGACTGTTCATCAGGCATTGGTACATTTATCTTAATCAATTGTTAATTATTAGCAATAGAATAGCGCGAAATCAAATATCTTACTTGAGCGTATAAACGGAATAGTCTGCTACAAAAGCAGTAGTTTTACGTAAATTCTTTCTTGTGAATTACGTTGCGATTAATTTTTTTTTGCACGCATCAGTCGTAATTGGAACCGCAGTTTACTGCATTTTAACGCGAGATTTTTATGACGAGGTATTCAATAAATAACATTTCATTATAAACGCATATTTATATGCCGTGCATGTTGATCACACGATTGTTTTCGTCGTCGACTAGAACGGCGATTGACGGAGTCAGCGATTTTGCATCATTTGATATTTTAATGATGGGAAGCTCGGCAAAAGTTTCGCTGTGTAAAGACGCAGAAAAAAAGAAAGAAAATGCAAGAATACATATACTTACCCGCGGAATAAACACATCGCGCGGAAAACGCACACGGGCTGCGTCTTCGACACTCGCTGTTTTGCTGTTCTGTTGCTCGATGGATCTTCGCGATGATAAATATTTGCACAAGCGATGCGTCCCCGAGACACGTGTGTTTGTGGTAATTACTTCGTTGCGTGATGATTGTTTGTTATGCAATTCGGTCCCGACGAAGGCACGAAGTGCAAGGCCAACGGACACTCGAATTGGAAATATTTTTAGCCGAACGTGTCTTGTACAACATTTTGCTTGTTATTGTACGTGATATAATATATGTTTAACATAAATGTTTACATGAACGAGCGGTTGATTTAGAACGATATATAATACAAATGGCTTACTCATCTGTTTAATTTTAGTTTGCAATTTGCGATACTGTACTTTTGTATGTACTGTAAAATATTTGTATTGATAAAGTTATTGTGTGTGGTGGATGGTATCTCATTTGATATATCGTGAGAAAGAACTTAAATTACTTAATGGACCGATACAAATTACGCATAACAGTAATAGAAATCTGCATCTCGGAAATATACCTCGTAAAAAAAATGTTTTTTTGTAATAATATTTTATTGCAATAATAGCACAATTGCAATATGTACACAAATAATAACTTTTGTGTCATATCTTTTATAAATAAATTCTTTAAGTTTTATTGATAAATTTTATAATACTTCATATTGCGCAATAAAAAAATATATATATTAAAAAATATATATTAAATATATTAAATATATATATATATATATATATATATACACATAATATATTATATTAAATATATATATAATAGATTTTTAATATATATATATAATGGAATTTTGCATCTGTTTATCGAAAAAAAAACATAAATTTTAGCAACAATGCTGTCCGGACTTTCTTTCCGGACAAAGGTTATTTCTACGGCGAAATACATCTTACGGCGATAAAAAGCAATCAATTTGTCTGAGAATGTAATATTTTGTCTAATACCGTTCCATTATATCATACAATAACACAATAATAACGACGAACTTATCGAGACACCTGGAACGCGCTTGAAAGTTTCGACCCTCGCGGGAAGCGGGCAGAGGAGAGAAGCTCGGTTCCGCCTTTACACTCGACAATCTGCTTGATGATGGAACTTAATAAAACAAATCCCGCTGTGTAAACAGCTGAGGAGACTCGAACCGACGTCATTCAGACAACAGCGAGTTTTCCTTCGAGCCAGCCAATGATGACGGAGCAGCCGAGGCTGGCCCGCGCGCCTCGAATACCATTAGATAAGATCAATATTGTTCAAAATACGGTAGGAGTTTAACGCATGTACATTACGTGGCATTTATATCATGAATATTCCGCCCGAAGCTGCTCTTTCGCTCCCTCATGCGTCCCCAAGTCGCGCGCTATCTTTCTCATTCGACTCTCACTTCTTATCTTGAAATTTGCCGCGTTATATACGTAAATACCGGTCGCGAAGTCGCGATTTTCATCGGAATGTTTCGGACAGGCAATTTAGGGCCCGAGCAGTGAATAGCTGACGTATAATTTCAAGACAATGTTTTACGCTTTAAATCTTTGTTTTTAGTAACGCACAATAATGTCTTGTGTCTCACACGTCTTAAACGTATGCACGAACTCTCAATATATTTGTAAGACTTGAGACACAAGACAGTATTGTGCGTTACTAAAAACAAAAATTTAAAGCATAAAACATTATCTTAAAATTATAAGTAAGCTATTCTGCTCGGGCTTTTAAGATTTTCGGTAATGTTTCACGCGCGGCGGAGCGTCATTTGCGATTTCTCCACTTGAGGCAGCTCGCAAACAGCCTTTGATCGAGCTCTCGATCTCCATTTTCATATTGCAGGCTACTTCGCTGTTTGCAGCCCTGAAGCAGCAGCAACAGCAATCGCGCGACAGCGTCTTCTCGTCGCGGGATCGCGAGTGCCGCGACAGGGACCGCCTGTCTACGGCCCGCAATCGCGACTCCGGCAGAGGCAGTATAGCGGAGGCCGGCGGTGGCGGCGGCGTTGCTGATCAACAGCAGCAACAGCAGCAGCAGGATCTCAGCATCGAGTACCAAAGCAATGGGAAGCTCAGTCCCGCCGGGCACGCAGTGACACCAGCACCCATGACCCAGCAAAAGCAGCCAATCATCACGCAGCAATCGCAACAGCCCAACTCAGGGGCACCGGGGCCCCAACCTAGCCCGCATCAGAGCCCGCAGGCCCCACAGAGGGGTTCACCGCCGAATCCTTCCCAGGGCCCGCCACCCGGTGGCCCGCCAGGGGCACCGCCGTCGCAGACCCCCTCGCAGATGATGCTCAGCTCGGCGAGCGGCCTCCATCAGATGCAACAATTGCTGCAGCAACATATACTCAGCCCCACGCAACTGCAATCTTTTATGCAGCAGCACACGTTGTACATGCAGCAACAACAGCAACACCATCAGGTGAATTCCATTCGTGCGTTTATTCTTTTTAGCATTTTGTGAGCACTTATATTTAATAAGAATTTATATACGAATGTCTAATGAATATTGTTATTATTTGTTTTTGTTTATTATTTATAAATGCATAAGATAAGGTAAAGAAAACAATACTTTATTGATCAACTTTATAATACTTTTTGTTTAGAATTTATCTGTTGTATTTATTATATTTGTTGTAAATGTAGATATAATAAATCAATATATTCTTTAAAATTTTAACACATTATATGATCAATCATTTTTCAATCAAATTTTAGCAATATATTATTCATTTTCGTTCTTGTATATATAATTTTGCAGTATGTAAAGTTTGTTACTCTAAGTTTTACATCTTTTGCATTTATTAATCTTTTTATTGCTTCATTCACAATATTTCGCGTTAAATTGCAGGATTCATCTTCCGATCATGCATCTAATCAGGAACGATTCGGTTATTTCTCTTCTTTAAAGAACGTAAGTGAAATTTCTAATTGTTTTATTTTACATTATATGAAATTTTTGATAAAATAGGAAAGACATTTTACATTACACTAAAAGAAACAATTTAGTCTTCAAAGCAATCAGTAATGCGATATAAATTAGTTATTGCTAAAACGTTTTTTCGATTTTGCTCGATCGTTCTATCGATTATTCATTAGGCATAGTATCACTAATGTACAATTTTACTAATAACGTCTAATAATAACGTCTAATAATTAACCAATCCAGAAATTGGTAGAAGCAGTAGTTACGAATTAACGACTTTCGTGCAAAAAAGATATTCTCTTTTCAACGAAAATAACTATTTTGCTCAGAGTTATTTACTCAATGGATAAATTTGTCGGCAGAAATCTTTCGTACCTTATACACGAATACGTACATTTTCATTTCGCGTAGAACCCGAGCTGTGTGCAGGTGCAAATATAACGTTGTAATTTAATGACGCCAGTATCGTAAATTTAACTCTTAATTGAACAAACGAAACGGAAACGTAAGACACTTTCGTGAGGAAGTCTAATCTTAAAAGAGGTTTTGAATTTCGGTGTACGCGCAATTCGCGGCCGACCGAAGTTCGATGCTGTAGCGAGAGGGTTGATACTCGGTCTGTGTAAACAGGTAGTCTCTTTTCTATATCGCTACGATAACAATACACGTCGCGCGAACCACTTTTGCTATCCAGCCGCAGTGTTATCTCGGCGCCTACGATCCAATAAGCACTCTGATATTCCTTTTCAAAAATATCACAACGCAAGCGACAACAAATATTTTTTCATGCCACCGTGTAGTTTATTGTAGCAGAAGCACTATTCTTTGAAGAGAAGAAAGCGTGCCGGACCGAATAGGAAACGTTTTGTTTTAGTCATTTCCAAGATTATGAATCAACGTATAACATATTGCATGACTTTAATGCTCGTGTAAAATTTAATTGGTAAAGATGAATAATTATTGTACACAATTTAAATTATAAGTCAAATCATAGATCAGTCCCGTTGTAAATATTGGAAAGATTTCCGAACGTCATCGAAATTTATAATTGCGGCAAAAAAAAAAACGAAGTACCTGGTAAATACGAAATATAAAGAAAATCGTATGCTTAATATGAACATGGAAAATGCTTATTAGCGGGAACGTGTTTGCGCCCATTAATCGTGCAGAGTGTTCGTTTATAATAATATGATAAAGGGTGCGTACCTCGAAGTTTGTTTTAAAATATCCTCGAGGCGCACGAGAGAGAGACCGAGAAATGAAATAGGCGGAGGGAGTTAGTCCGGAGGGTGAGGTAAGCAATTAAGCATCGCCATCAGCCGTTGTGTCTCGTTGTTTGTCTTCGAGCTACCCATCAACTGCCCTCTATCTTCTTGCCCCCTTGGTGCCGCGAATTATCTGCGCCCGTGATTTATTCATCATTCCAAGACGTAAGTGCCGCCCTTTTTTCCTCTCCTTTTTTATTCCGACCGACTAATTTGGCAGGAGAGCAAAACGTTCACTTCCCTGACGTTTAATAATAAGCTGTCGACGATATCGTTTGATTTACAATTAATTATCTCTACATCTTTTAATTAGAAAATATGTAGGAAACTTATGCGGAAAACGTTATGATTAATATAATGTTTACAAAATAAAAATAATTGAGTTTTTTCTTTTGCTCAAATCGTTCGCTTCTTATGTCAATTATATATTATGATGACGATATAAACGTCAATATATTGGGCTGATAAAGTGATATAAAATATACTTACATTTTTTAATACCGCCAAATTTGTTTTAGCATCAGCATCAACTCGCGGAACTCAACAAAAAACAACTGGAGCAGGCAATGCAGCAACTGCAGGAACAATTGCAGCTGAACTTATTTCAACAGACGCATTTATTGCAAACGGCGGACAAGAAGAAGGCATCGGCGCCTCTCCAGCAACTAGCGATTCAGCAACAGCAGCTGATACAGCAACTGCAGATCACGCAAAGGCAATATCTGTTGCAGCAAGGACTGAGTCTTCAGGGTCATAACCCTTCTTCAGGTATTTATACAACAAAATTAATGTGCTTGATTGAAAATATTTTGGCATGCTTTAGCAGTCAAATAATTTTTAGATATAATTATTGATATTGATAAAGTATTATGGGCATGAGACATATATTCATGATTACAATAAAATATATTTAAAAAGTATTCTAGACGAAAAATATTATAAGAACACTGCACATATTCGCTGTATATTCTCTCTATTCTTTACATATAAAACGAAGAATTATTCAAAAAGATGATCGAGACTTCCTATTTCCCGATTCATAAGTGATATTTGTATCTTGCAATTACGCGAACAACTTTTTCAAAGATAATCGTTCGTTGTTTTAACGTCTTGCACGCATTTTGCGTCAGTACGCATCTCTATCATCAGGAAATCGACACGTTTTCATCAACGCACGTTCACGTTTGTGATAAAAGGATTATGCAAACATGTATTTATAATTCGCGCGTTATTGCCACACGCCTTTTTACCTTCTAACACGATTGCATCGCATAAACATATAATAGGAATTCGTACGAAGACAATATCACACGCCGCAATAAAACACATATGCGTGCAATGTAATTGCAGCGTGACACACTCGTGTCGTGGAAGTCACGTGTCATCAGCAGCACATGCACAAAGACGAAGGTGAGCTTTGAAATTGGAGGCATCCCTTTGGTTTTACACTAAAACGCATCCAGCATCTCCTGTACAATCCTTTTGAACCTCCACGAGCTACGTCTCTTTTACTTTTTCATTTTAATTTCATTTTCTTCTCTTCCTCCATTCTCCCTTGTGTCTCCCTTTCTTGCTTTTCGCCCTGGACAAAACTTTTTACGCAGAAACGTTTCGATTACATGCCGGAGCTTACTCCAATGATGTTCTCTTCTCTGACACATACGTGACACATCGAAAGGACTATTCGAAATAGCAGCCGTGATTCACCATGGTTACGCTTCGAATTCATATACATGGAGAGTTCATATATGAAACGAATCTGACTGTCATCCTTGACCCTGAATTCAGCCTTCCCACCGCACACGCTTTCCTCTCTTTATTTTTTTCCTCTCTCGGAAGTTGAACTACCATCTCTTTCAGTTTTCGCTCTCTTCTCGCACTTCCGTATGCCTCCTCGTCGAAGGGTCGCTTCGTCTTTCGTCCGCACGCATGTTTGCTTGATACGTGACTGCTTCGAGACGCGCAATATTGTTTACTATGACGTTTAAGTATCTATGATGAGGAGTTTTTCTCTAAGACTTACGACCTGATATTATTGTGCGATGCGATATATTTTTCTAAGCAATTAAACTTTTCTTTAACACTATTTTAATTACAAAAATTTGACGATAGACATACTTTCATGCAAACTATGACAAATAAATTGACGATTGTCATCTTTTCGCTTAGCCATTTATAAATAGGTGCACTTCTTTCTAAATTTCAAGCAGGTTTGGCACCGCCAGGTGATACTCTCCCGTCATGGAAGTCAGAGCCCTCGGATACACCGGAATCCCACCAGAATTCCAACGTGTCGAAATCCAATTCTGGATTGAACGGTAAAACAATATAGTTTCACGCTTTTCTCGATGATCTCGAGTTTGCTCGTCTTTTTGTACTCTAATTTCTCCATGCTTATGTTTTTTTACTTTTGCGAATGCGACGTTCGTTTGCCGAACTATCGCAGGCATTCTGAATTCGATAGCTTCGAGCCGACGGTCCGAGGTAAACGGCACAACGCCGATGGACGAGAAGCCGCTGGACGCCTCCTGCAACGACAAGGTCCATCCCCTCTATGGCCATGGGGTTTGCAAGTGGCCAGGCTGTGAAGTAATTTGTGAAGACTATCAAGCATTCCTTAAGTGAGTTTTCCAAACTATTTCTTTCGTATAATATTTAATGTATTTTTGATATCTCAAAATTAATATGTGCCGTTTGTTAAAAATCGTCTCCAGCTATACCAAGTAACAAATAAGATATTTATCATAATTTATTCAATTAATAACGAATCGAAAAATATCCATGATTTGCGTTAAACCACACAAGTCCGAACTTATTTTCAATGATGCAATATATTTTAGAGAGGTAAACTGTTTCCACGTAGACAGGTAAACGCGGAAAAGAAGTCTCGAATATCTCTCGTATACGGGAAGCTGAAGAAATAGGAGGAATAAAGTCGGTAATTAAATTGGGGAGAATGAGGCGAAGAAAGTGTAGAAAAATTGCTCGTGTCAGCGTATCTCATTGACATCAGGCGCTTTCGCTCATCGGCTTCGAGGCGTAACCGCAGCGGCTCCATCCTATCCGGAGAGACTCCTTCATAATCACGTAGCTCGTCTCGGTGCAAACTCTCCCTCAAACAAGCCGTTACTTAAAAAAAAAAAAAAAAAAAAGAAAAACGTTAATTACCTTTGTCTCATTAATATTCACGACATTCGACCGCATCGTTATGCCCCTCAGTCTAATCCCTTTCTGTCCCTCTCCCTCTTCAGTTTGCGTCCGTTCAAGCTCCCTCGACCTTCCCGCATCTTCGTTCTTTCAACCGACCGAGCTTTCTCCCGCTCTCCTCTCGCCACCCTTGCTCCACTCTCGTCGATACAGCGGTCCGTTCCGTCGACGAAGAAGGATTACGGAAATTCTTAAATACGGAATCTTGTTGGCGTTGTTGGCACCCCCCTCCTTCCCATCTTCTCTATCTTCGACGCGGCGAAGCTTAATTTTCTGTCCTGCCGTCTCCTGGGGGTTTGAGTTCCCGTAGTTGGAGAATGGAAGCGTTACGTGCCCGGGATTTTTCGTGGCTTTCTGACGCGCAGATTTTTTTGTGACTCTTGCAAGATAATTGTGTGGCTGTCTTTTTCTTACTCTCTTTCCGTATTTTATTTATTTATTAAATATATAGACGAGTGTTTTTTTCATAGCTGATTAAATATTTATAAATTACTTCAAAGCCGAACTGGGTTTCAAGACTGCAGCTTTTAAATTAATAGTACAAATTTTTACTAGACCTGTCACAACGAGAAAAATTACGCTAAAATGTTAAATAACTTGAAATAAAATTTCCATGTATATGAAACATAAACGTTAACGATAATAAATTTAATCAATTTATTTTAATTTTATATATAATTTTATTGCGTTTATATATGCTCTCTTTATTATTTAATTCTGTTTAACCGAAGGATCAATAAATGATTACAATGTTAAAATATTACGGAATAATTTAATCTTGCCTAATTAGCATTTTCTTAATTTTATTTATCGTAATATAACATCGCGTAATATTTATGGTTGCGTTGATTAAAACTGCAACGTATATTGAATTGAAATAAACTGTAATTGATCTCGAAATATTGCAGACACTTAAATACAGAGCACACATTGGATGACCGATCGACAGCGCAAGCCAGGGTCCAGATGCAAGTAGTGTCGCAGCTAGAAATTCAGTTGCAAAAAGAACGAGACCGACTAGGCGCCATGATGCATCATTTGCATATGGCAAAACAAATGGCTTCCCCGGAACCGCCAAAGTCATCCGAGTCATCGGTAAATTCTCCTTATTATATATATTTATAATTCTTGCTTTTTTTAACACTTCTTCCTTCATTTTATTTAATTACTTTATTTAATTATTTATTGCTATAATGAAGAAAAACATGCGATAACATTAATTTCTTTCGTACACACTCTTTTTTACAAAAAAGGTATTTGAGATTTAAATATCGTATTCTAGATATTCAATTTTTTCAACGTTATTCTCATGGTTCAAAATTTATAGATTAGAATACTTATTGTATTAATGAGAATAATTTATAAATACTGTCTTATTTCAATTTCTTACCCTCAAGAAGACAATAAATTAATTGTTATATAGCAAATAATTTAATCTTCTATAAATTACAAAAGAAAATTTTTATCGTAAGCCGCAATTATAATACACTTAAGAGTTCTCGCTGTAGAATGGACACTGAAAGCCAAACCTGGAAAAACGGTCCGACCGCGATGCGTAAACTTTCTCTCCGCTGCGGTATTGCTATGAGATCGTAAAGCCGGATTTTCACGACAGACCAGCTCGTTGAAAGATTTTACGAGCTCCTCGCGGAGCCGGCTAACAACAACGCGCGAATTTCAGTTTTAACGCGCTGCCGAGTCGAGTGCTAATTTATACATAAAGTTTGCATTAATAATTCATCGGAGCCGCGGTAATTTTATATCGCCTTAATTAAAACCCCTAACAAGTTGGGCAGTCGGAGAATACCAATATCGCATTAGCTCTGCGCCAACGACAACCGCTCGACGCGGTCGACGGCTTAATTATTTTAACGCGGCTGTGTGAGTAGTTCCGCCACGAAGATCAGATTGCTCGTGTAGTTTGTACGCCACTGCGATATGTAATAAGATATCCATATTGCAGAATGCATATATTGATATTCATATTCATATTGCATTAAGTGCTTTAAATATACAGACTACATTTATGAGCCTTATGAAAAGAAAATACATATTACAGTGTTTTTTATCTATAAAATTAAATTTGTGTTTAATGATTTTAAAAGCTACAACCGCAGAGAAAATTGTTACATTTTTCTGAGTTTGTGAAAAATTAGTGAAGTAGCTCTGCGACGTATATATACGAATTGCATAAAGTCTTCTTTTTCACTCTTTGCAATTCTCTTTCGTCGCATTAATAATCCTAAAATGATTATTTTCCGTTCGACAATATAGTTTATACCTGATTCGTCGCTCATATCTCTAATTCATTACTTTCCTCTGCCACGTTTTCCACGCTTTCGGGAATTCTCTTTTTCAGACGGGCTCGAATTTACCAAAGCTAAATTTTTCCACCGCGCTGATGAGCCAGCCGCCACCTAATTTCGGGGTCTCTCAGGTGTCACCGGTATCCATGTCCGCGCTGGTGTCCGCCGTGAGGTCGCCCGCGGGTGCTCAGCTACCACCGTCGGGGGCACTTGGCAGTGCCCCGATGCCGCCACTTTCGACCATACCCAACATGTCCAGTTTACCGCCCATGCCCAACATGCCTGGTAGCATGCCGAGTATGGCTGGTCCAATCAGACGGCGCATCAGCGATAAGTCAGCTCTTTCTTTGGCAGGAGGTAAGGTCATCTCTTCGTCTCATAATCTCTCATTATCTCGCCTGACAGGTGAGATATTTGGGGGTAGCGGTATAACTTCTGGGACTAATATGGGCCAGAATCGCACATTTTGCGTTATCAAGATGAAATTTGTTTTAACGTCAATTTTGCAACAGCTCTTCCGTTTTACCTGTTTCAAGGAAAATGGTTGATTCTGTGTTAAGAAATTGTTGGTACGTCGAAGTATCAATGCATAATGTATAGTATGTTTCGTTATATTAATACAAAAATTAGAATTTTTACAAAAATGCATTAAAAAATATTGAATCATTAACGATTTGTGTTATACGCTTAATAAAATATAGTTTTATATTTAATTGTGTTATCATATATATAATAATTTTTCTTCATACCTCGGTCGAAAGTACGTACTTTCGTCCCTAATAGCAGGGACGAAAGTTTAACATTTACTCCCTGTGAAAAGTACACGCGCGCTCTCTATAACTTTAAACCTTAACGCCCTTTAACCTTAAAAATAGTCATCAATATTGTTCTGTCAATATGTCATCTGATGAATCCGTAGACGAGGAAGAAGTTATACGAAATTTCGATGCAGAAGCGCGATTGATAATAAATACAGATACGTTGCCAAAGAAGTCTGTTGATCGATACAATCTTGTTTACGACACGTATAAAAAGTGGCAGATAGAACACAAAACTTCACTGTCAAACTGTGAAGAAAATAATTTGGTTGTGTATTTTAAGGACCTATCTAAAAAATTAAAGCCGTCAACTTTATGGAGTGTTTGGTCAATTTTGAAAAGCACATTAAATTCAAGAGACAATGTTAACATAGGTAATTTTCTTAACTTGAAAGCTTTAGTCAAAAATAACTCTAAAGGTTACAAACCGAAAAAGTCCTTACAAAATATGACAAGACTTGACTCTTGGAATGTATTTGATGCCTGCCCCCCCGACCAGCAGCACTCGCTTCGCTCGTGCCGCAAATGTCGGGGGCAGGCATCAAAAACATGCTTATTAACATTTAAAGTTAAAAAAAGTAAAATTAATAACGTACTTTCGACCGGCTATGAAGAAAAATCGTATACACTACGCGGGCCAAAAGTTGAAATCTCGGTCCTGCTCGTCATGATGCCCTCGGCTTCGCCTCGGGGCATCATGACGCGCAGGGCCGAAAATTCAACTTTCGGCCCTTGTAGTGTAATATACTATATTAACTACAACTTACATGCCAAGAAATGGACTTGGTTTACAAAATTACTTAACACACTCATACCATTCCACGCAACTATCGTATAAAAGGTACCTATTCTTCCTTACTCTAATATCTCTTTTTCTCTCCATAATTTTCTCAACACGTTCAATTTTATACTATCCAGTTTATCATTCCATATTCTCTTTCGAAGATATTTCTCTTTTATTTTTTCCTAACTCTATAAACCAATCCTTGGTCATATCACATTTCTTTACATAATGACTAATACAATCCTTTCCTTGTCCACAAAACGCACATAACGTTTTATCCTCTTCTAAGCAGTATTATATACGATTGAATATAAAACTTTTTATTGTGTGTTAAGAGAAAGTTGAAAGAGAGAGAAAAACTATATTTGTTGCAATATATATTGCATATTTATCAAAATTTCTTGCCATATGGTATAATTATTAACTAACGATTTGCGAAACATATATACATTATCTGTATAATATCTATTTGTTATACCGAATTTAGTGATATTAATTCATTCTTAATTAAATAGTTTCTTTTTATTGTACATCTTCTATTGTACAGTTTTTTATATTTTATTTATTTAATTTATAGGATCGTATATATATATTCTGTAAATTTAACGCTTTTAATTAAGATGTTTTCGGTGTAACCATTTTCCGAACAAATAGCTTTGTGCTTGAAATGCATACGAGAGCTAGCTTGGAAGTGGATTAATATCGTCTCAAAGCAAGGTGAAACGAAAGAAATGACAATTCAGAAATGAAATACTATTCGTAGGACTGTATGACGAGGGCACTGTAAGGCGCAGAGTAGCCGTCGATAGATCTGGAATAGATATTAACGAAGGTAACGATAACACAAGATCATACTCGGAGTGATGCGCGAGCTTCGAAACGCCATCTAAAAAAATTTTATCTACGACGCAACTCTTATTAAATTATTAATAAGAGAGGCTGTTTCTTTTTTCAAATTACATCATAGATCTACGTGTCTGGCAAATCAGGAAAATAAATAATGATATTATCGCTATGGCATTAAAACGAAAAATGAAAAATGATAAGCATTGTTAAGTTGAGAAAAGCACAAAAGGTAAAAAATTGTACGATATGTCGTTTAATATTTTCTAATTTTCTCTATAAACAGTGTAGTTTCATAAGACAATATATATTTATTCTTAATCCTATAATAGGATAATTATATATCTATTAATTGTATCTTTTTGAAAATATTCTTGGCATTTCGAGGTTCGTCAGAAAAACATATTCACTCCGACGAAATAAGAAAATACCGATCCTGTAGCAAGTGCTCTTTACGGTCCTCTCTTGGTCTCGTGCCTCTTCCTGTCGTACATTGTACCACACGCACAGATTACTTATGGTAGCGACTATGTCACGTGAAAGCGACAGTGTTCGACACCTTGTTGGCGGCGTAGAACGAGCATTATAGGTGTTTAGAGAGGGATGCGAGAAAATTTATGCGTTGAAAAAAAAAAAAAAAAGAAATTATACGAGAGATGAAAAATAAATTCTTTCATCCGCCAGCTCGAACCTCTTTCTTATTGATGCTTTTGTTGTTTCCTTACTTCTTGTGCTGCCCGCCCTCCCCACCGTGTAGGGCTGCCCTACATGCTGGAGCGTGCTGGCCTTGACGTCCAACAAGGTACTGTCAACCTATTTTCCACATTCCCCTTTTGTGGCTTACAAATTTTCTTGCGGAAGGGTGCACCTTGCATGAGCGCTCACCTCCCTTCTTCGTCTTCACCTCCCCGCCTATTCACGTAGTATCAGTTTTTTTAATTTTATACTGATAATTCCCGCGAGACAATTAAGATAACGATTTCAAAACTTCTCAAATACTTGGAATTGGATAGATTGATTGGCCGCAGTTTATCATTTTCTGGTTGCTTTTCTTTTAAACGTGAAAGAGGTGATCGATATATTTGGTTTGAATTACTTTATTTTTTGCACACGCAAAGAAGCTTCAATTTTAATGCGCAAATATAAATCAATATTATAGTGTATATATAATTATTTAAAAAAAAAGACAGTAGTTGTGAAAAAATTAAATGTGAAGAACTTTAATATTTGGATTGCCTACTTTTGATTTTTATATAATTTCTTTTGTAAAAGCATGCATCTGCAGATATTTCTGCAAATATAAAAATTATTATTATTTAGAAGAATATCCGATTTTTTATATATTTTGCATATAGTTTTAAATTCATTTGATCATTAATTCTTATTTTAAAGGTTAGAAGTCCGCTGAAAAGATAAAATTATTTTAACGAAAACGTCATTTAATAAAAAAATATAATAAGTATAAAATTGATATATCTACATAGTATAGGTACCTTTATTGCATCATATTGCAGTTCAAAATGTATACTCGTAGCTTTTCATGAAAAATCGATATAAAATTTAATGTACAAATATTATAAATCGATGTAATTTCTCTGAATACAGGAAAATACCGCGAAAAATGCGCACAGCTTAGTTTACTCAGCGTTTAAGAGCAAAATTTTATTATAATTTCACGTGATCGGTACAATATTTGCTTGTTTGTTGTGATACCACCGTTTAGATCATTTTGCACAAAAGATGTAATTAAAACACCCATAATTACTTCTTATCAGTAACGATAATATTAGCTTTCGACCCGCTACCGTTTTTAAACGATGCACATGGGTAAATGAAATTTGTTGCGTCCGGTTTCAGAAATTCAGCGAAATAGAGAATTCTACAAGAATGCAGACGTCAGACCACCGTTCACGTATGCATCCTTAATTCGGCAGGTGAGTAGCTAATACAATTGCCGAAGGATTCTCCGAATATCGTATTTTCCCATCGCGTCGTATTAACATAGCGAATTATCCTGGGGGAATTCTTTCTTTAACAACATAAAATATTATTATTTTAATAATTTCCGGAATATACTGAAAATTAATTTTTAATTTATTTATTAAAGTTGGCACGTTCTGTTAAATATTATTCCGATTGAATAACGTTTTACATTAAAGAGCTCATTATATGATATAATTATCTAGATGCAGTAAAATTTATTTTATTATTTGTTAATTGGATTTACCATATTTTATTAGAGAATTATTATGTTCTTGAAATTATTATGTAATATTGCAATAAAAAATTTCACACGATATACGAACATACACATAAGGAATCTTTTCGTTTGTGGACACTTAAATACCTTGACTATGATGTTTTGCCGCTCAGAATAGAACAAGTTAACGTAATTATATAATGTTGCTCTTTCCATAGTCTATCATCGAATCTCCCGAGAAACAGCTGACGCTCAACGAAATTTACAACTGGTTCCAAAACACATTCTGCTACTTCCGGCGCAACGCAGCAACGTGGAAGGTATATCTTATAATTCCAGTTGTATAATTACACAAGCGTTTCAAAGCAAGAAAATTAAACAAGAAACAGTAGCTTTTGACTTGAGATTCGAGATATATTCAAAATGTAACTTCTACAATTTTTTCTAATTTTTTACGCTTGCAATCAATAATTTTTACAAAGCGTAAAATATTCCAAACTTCTTCTAACAATTTTATTTTTCTATAAGAAAACTGAAGTATATTTCAAACGTAATCTTTAAATAGCGTTACGATAGGAGAGTTACGATAAAATGGAGATAACTCTCTTTTAAGTGGATGAAGTTAGCACGAATTTGTTTGTGCAACGGGAGCCACGAGGCTCCCGAAAACAATCATGCAATTTGTATTTGTAATACGAATACCGGATTAAGCTGAATGCGCTTAACAAGAAAGGATGACAGCTTATCGAGAATTTCGGATAATTATATGTATTAATTTGGATTAACAGGCTAAGTGACGTGCCGGGCAGAGCAGCTGGTAATGATAGTTGTATTGCTTTCTCGAATAAGGGGGGAGAAACTGGTAAACATGTGAAATATGACATATTACAAGTCATTTATGAGCCATCTGTCATTATATTCTTCTTCCATTTCCCCCTCCTTCGCAGATCACTCAATAGCGTGTCAGAATAACAGCAATCCTCTTAAATCTAATAGTAAACTAATAGTCTAATTCAATAGTAAATAGAATTAAAATGTCCTTACGGATGATTATTTACGTTATATATTCCTACTGGCATATTACGTCGATTATTTTGTCGTTCAAAATGATTGCTGCCAATGTATCTCTGAAAAAGAAATCGCGCATTACCTGCAAAAGCGTAATTAATTAAGTAATATAGTAGAGATACGTGTGTGTTCAATGAAGATTTCATGAATCGCTTTATTCTGACACAAGAGAGACGAGCGTATCCTGAATGATTTACGACGTACACATTCTTTTCTTAATCTGGAATGAATCGAATAAAATTACCGATTAAAAAAAAAAACGTCAAAGGGCGATAATAAAAATTAACATATTTTACGTGTACCTCCTAAGGCATAAAAGAACAACGAATACAACGTGCCGATGGTTCATGATCGATTTGTAAGCCGACGTGACAAACCGCTTGTTGGCAAGAGTGTTTTGCGCGCGTGCGTTTTTTTGCGTGTGTGCGAGTGTGCGTGGAAGTAATTGACGTTTGCCATGACGCTTCGCCTCGCATGGTTATGTGTATATGAAAACATTAAAAAAAAAAAAAAAAAAAAAAACACCACGCAAACAGGTTTGCCGCAGAGAGCGGAGGAGGGCGACAGAGAAAGAGTGAGCGGAGCAGCCGAGAGGAGGATCAACATCGTTGGCGATAGCGGACGATGGCGACAAACACACGTCATCGAGCGGCCGCGCGTCGCGCGGCCTCGTCGAATTTTACATGTTCGGCGCCCTGCGGCATGAATAATTGTTGTTGTTGCCCCTAGATTTAGATGACTAGCTGTGCATTAACGATAAAGGAATGCCACAAACCGTGTCTCTCTTTCGATTAATCATATTTTGGTTCGTTTCATCCTCATGCGGCCTTCGACGTCGCGATTTCACTGCCGGTTTCCTTCTGTATGCCTATAATAACAGCGGTCATCATCACTGACATCATCGTCATCGTCATTGTCGCCGTTGTCACATTATTATAAATGGGATATCTCGCGTCATACTTCTTACTTTGATTTTATTGGCTATAGACTTTCTATTTATTATTTGTTTTGTGAATGTCACAACGCGATGCGGATTTCCGTACCTCCTCGTTAGCTGCCACCTGGAAGAACTTGCTCGATCCTTTTCAAATAATAAAATTAGCTCTGTGAATAATTGCATTTACAGATAATATTTTTTTTAATGCAGCACACTATTGCACTTGCGTAGTAATTTGCGCTGCTTTTATTTCATATTTATTGTTTACATTTTAGTTTGCATTATTTGATTTGTTCGCTTAGCATTTCTGAAACTTTATTTTACATACGTCCCGAGAAGAAACAGCTTTCTTAAGAACGCTATGAAAATATTTATTAATCGTTTATGTTTTTAAATGGAAAAAAAAGTAGAAACCCTACGACAGCATTTAAGTTTAAGGTGGCAGCTTTGCTTGTATTCTTCAAGAATGCTAAATAGCCATTGCACCCATCTTCGAATGACGCATTCAAATTAATTTTTGTAGTAGGTATTATTAATTTAATATATAGAACTTGAAATTTATATTCAAATTAATTTTTCTATCGCGAATTAAAATATTATACTTAACAATCTACATATTATACAACATTAGTGAAAAATTTTTGCTTAAAAATAAAAAAGAAGCTATTATATAATACTTTTTGTGTATAATATGATATTTCTGTCTAATATATTGTTCTCTCTAAATACACGAAGAGATTTTTATAATTTATTTAACATATATCTGTTTTTTTGAATATGTGTTATAAATACGCATTTCTCGCGCGCGTCTTCAAAAATGGCTGAAATGAGCTCTCAAGAGCAGCGTTGTTGAACGGGTCATCCTAAAATTGATCCAGGTCAAAATTATTATCCACAAAGACTTGAATCGTATTAAAACGAGGAAATACAAGATCTGGGTTAGGTTATAGATCGAGGTCGTAACTATAATACTGAAACTGCTATTTTGTACGAAAGTACGCGGAGTCATAAAATATTCGGGCGCTCGATTGTAACTTCTCTGTAACATTGCAGTATATGCGTGAATGCAGTATATGCCATGCGTAACGTGAAATGCATGTGCAAACACAACATTATGGGATTAATAACTTTTGTTGAAATTAAATTACGACACTTTAATTATTTTCGCTCGTTATATTTTCACCAATATATTGGAAAAATGGATTTTAGTATCACGGTAAGAACATTAAAAGCTCGTCGCTTCGGTATTTATTGACGGATAAATTTTTTTTGTCTAATTCCATCTATATCCCATTCTATATTATTATCGTAATAAATTTCAATTTAATTAGAGATAACCAGTTACGACGTTGAGAACTTTGTATGTGAATTAAAGAGCTCGGGAGAAGCTTGAAATATCCGCGTATATATATTCGCATAATATTAACTCGAGATATTGATACGCGTCGTTGTGCAGTAAACATCGAGAGATGTATTTAATCAGGGTTTCCGATGGGGTTCGAGTACTCAACGGGATCGTTCGCAACGCTGCTCGTTGGCACCTTGGCACCTCGACAAATCCATACGGCACACGTATACAATATCGCACGTCTCACTTAGCAACCTCGCGCCTCGGTCTCACGATCATCATCCATTCTTGCCTCATCAGCGTGATCGGTCATCATCACCCGATCGTCGAGGAGGACTCTCCACCGCCTCTGCGTAACACACACACTCATACATACATACATACATACACACATACATACACATACGCGCGCCACGAATCGCCACAAACGACCGTGATCCTTTCCCCCTTCGCCGACTACCGGGACCGTGATTGAGTTGGCTTCGTTCGTTTTTTGCGTTGCTTATTTAGTCTGTGTATTATTTTGTATAGAACGCAGTGCGACACAACCTGTCTCTCCACAAATGTTTCATGCGAGTCGAAAACGTGAAAGGGGCCGTATGGACGGTGGACGAAGTGGAGTTTTACAAGAGACGCCCACAGCGCGCTTGCAGCACGACCGGGTACGTTGCCCCTCCCCCCATGCCCCCCCATCGATCAGAAAAAAATAATTACAACCGCGCTTTTTACTCTCTATATTCACTTTCTCTCTTTATCTCTCTCTCTCTCTCTCACTTTCTCTTTCTCTCACACCGATATTTCTTACCACCCCCCCTCTGGCTCCTCTCCTTTCGGAGCGGAGATTAACAGACTCGAAGACCCCGCACTCTTTCCCTCTCCCGAGTGTATCGAGGGGATAGTTTCTCACGATCACAAACTTCCCCACCGTTCCCCGAAATCCTTTGATATATCTATACTTCACTTTCTCTCTCTTTCTCTCTGTCTTTTTACATATATACTTAAATCATATTTATATTATCTCTTTTATACTCGCTTTTACTACATTTATAGTCGCTGACCAACCCCCGCCCCCCAGCCCCTTATACTGCCAATTTTCTACAGTTTTATATCATATTTATATAACTTTTTACATACTTTTTATACATATTTTTATATATCGATATTTATATATATTTACACATATTATATATATATTAAGAATATTTAACACATTCTATCTTATACGTATATATATAGCTCTTTTTATATATATGTATTTTTAATATATATCTGTTTTATATATTATATATATATTTCTATATATGTGATTTTTAAAGGTATGCGAACGCACGTATCAGTGCGTTTGTAGCCTTTGTATGTATGTATACGCACATACACGCACGCTCTCCTGTGCATTTCTCTCTACTTCTCTTTTTTTAATCATATATATATATATATATATATATATATATATATATATTTGATACCGCCTACACAAAATGTCTACGTCGTGTTCCCTGTTTTACATTCTCTCTTCATAGTTATACTGTACCTGTTTGTACTTGATACGTGCGCATTCATACGTATATATATATCTGTGTGTGTATAAAAACCTCTTTATACACCTAAGAACGCCATAACAATCTTTACTGTACGTCGCTTGTGTCGTCTGTCTGTATGTTTGCTGCTAATAACGCAGTTTCTCGAGGTGCCGTTCGTACAATTCGCTGATAAGAGCTACTTGTACACTCGCAACGAGATCGAAAGACCACAGTTTTATTCGAGTTTCTTATTTCTTTTTTCAATTGGAAATAAGTTTCACGTAGCTTCGCAAATAAGTTTACATTTACGCTGATTGAGAGATATACTCGAGAAACTACCGTCATCACTGTGTTTGAACCCGCGTGTGTGTGAATTTCTTATACTTGCCCGTCGTCGTGTGATGGTAGTCGGCAGTCTGGTGGGTGCGTGGATGTTGTGTGAGAGTGCGTCGCCGATGAAAGAGCCACGACAGAGATGAAGGGAAACAGAAAAAAAAAAATAAAAACAAACACGCAGATAGAAAGAGAGTTTAGAGATGCTAATCACACGTTCTCGGAGATGGGAAAAATCCGTAGTGCGTCCGTGTGCAGTTGCTTTCCATAACGAGCATGTGAGCTTTGCAGCGACTAACCCGATCGAGAACACGGCGGGGCCCAGGTATCTCTCTCTCTGGCCCGAGTCTAGTCTCTCGAGAAAAGAGCCCCCCGGATGCCCGGAAGCAGGAATTGCCCTACTCCCCCCACGGAAACAGAGTGAGAACCGCAGTGTTGCACTTTGTCAGGTAGTGAGAGGAAGCCGCCTTACTATACATACGTTCTTTTTTTTTTTTATTATTACTCTGCGTACACTCTGTTTTTATTTTCTCTGATTTGTCCATCCCTTCTTTTTGCGAATCTGTGCTGCTGTTTTGCTCTCTCTCTCTCTCTCTTTCTCTGAAAAGTCGACGTTTCCGAGATCGTGCCGAGATCACACTCGTATGTCCTGGCGACACGCGAATAAGAGATGCGACGGAGCCGTCGGCAAGAGAGGACATGCCAGCGCTCGCTGGCGCGTCTCTGGGGGAAGGTCTCCCATGAAACGCGACGGCAAGCAAAAACCGGCCCCGCGCGATACGTGATGCCACACACAACCCCCCTTTCGTACGGAAGGGTAGCGAGCGGCGAGCGAGGGCCGTGTGCGCAAAATTAAGAAAGAACGAAAGAAAAGCGAAAATGCGCAATCAACTGCAAAACAAAAAAAAAACAACCAGAAACCTTTGTCTTTTTTACTCTCTTTTTCTCTATTCTTGGTGGTCTTGTCTGTGTATACAGAACGCGATCCGCACCAATCTATCATTGCACAAGTGTTTTGTGCGCTATGAGGACGACTTCGGGTCATTCTGGATGGTGGACGACGCCGAGTTCGTAAAGCGGCGGCATCTGTCCCGCGGCCGCCCCAGGAAATATGACCCAACCCCATCACCCACTCCACCCCACCTCTCCGCACAGTAAGCACTACCACTTTTTAGAATTCTGCTGGCTGGCTGGCGCGACGTTCTGACCTTACCGCGGTACTTTTTTATGAAACGCGGCGACCGGGACGTTTTCGCTTGGTCGTTGTCTACAAATTGAACCACTAAATGGGCTTTACAACCTGCTGCCTTTGAAAAGTCTTTGTGCACTTGCTCCGCGGTTGTGCACGGTTGCAGCTGTTACTGTTATATTGACGTAATGACATGCCCCTTTGGAATAAAAAAAATTTGCCTCGAAGCAGCAAATTTACTTCGTCATATTCTTTAATTCTTGTATTAAACTGCAAAATAAATGAAGGAACTTTTAGTATTATAAAATGTGTGTGAAGGATTAACGTAACGATTAATGTAATGAGAATGAGATGTATATGTGGAAACGATAAAATTTTAGAAAATAACCATTTGATTTAATAAAATAATGAGTAAGGACTCGAAAAATTTGATTTAATGTTTAATTTGGTTAATATTTTATTAAAACGTATTTTTAATTTGATTTTGATTTTACAATATATACTGTGTACAGCAACTTAAATTATAGCACTACTTTGTTAAGGTTTCATGAATTAGAATAATTTCTTTAGTAAGTGTTTTTTTTTTCAAATTATTTATTGCGATGCTAACAGCTGCAATTATAGATGCAAGAATCAATTTGGATTAGTTAGATTTCACAATCAGTCGTAAATGTCAATATACTTTGTAAGAAAATTTCTTCTATTTTTAAGCTCAATATCGTGATGTGTAATTTGAAATTATGCCAAGGCAGCAGGAAATGGCTCCATGCAGTTTGTCCAATCCCTCTGGAAATGATTTCCGCATCATGCCTGCCTCGAGCGCCTTTAAAGTCCGATTCCTTAAAAAAACTGGACAGTAGTATCATCCCACTATTACCTTGCTCGTCTATTTGTTACAAATGTGCAATTTTTTATTCCGGTTTTTCAATATACATTTATCCTGAAACCGTACAGGTACAACCTGTGAAATTATTATTAAAAATTACAAATATAATTTTGATTTTTTAATGTAATATTTATTTACTAGACCACATAACACATGTCACTAGCAAATACAAATAAAATTTCGTGTAATATTGAGGTTTGCAAAAACAAAATAAAATTGTCATTTAGTTAAACATAAATGTAAAGCATTTAAATTTCACGTAGTATTCTGATATTTACTTTTGGATACATATTCTTTGATCATTTTAAAATTGTTCCTGTGACAAATATCGAAATAATTATTTTTACATAAATATAGGTAAATAAAATAAATTATTTTTCATTTAACGTTTTAAATCTGAATTTAAAGAGATTTTATTTATATAGAAAATAATTCATCATTCTAATTCATCATTCTAAATAAGATAGTAAACTGTTTAGGATTTAGAAGAAAAGAGATGTTTAGCCCAATCTTAATAAAAAATTGTTAATAAAAAATTAGTTTTAAGTTGGTCAAAGAATATCTATCGTTAGAAAAACAAAATCGACATTTTTTCGTTAAAAAAAAAAATATATAATAGGATCCTGTATGTCGAAAGACGAGCAAATTTTGCACACTTTTGCAAATGACGTCCAAGAGTTCATTAGGACATACCCGTATACGTCACTAGTATTTTGTAACCCGAGGCTCTTGCACTCCGTGATAGCTTGAATCCTGCACGATCCTGCAACGTCCCAACAACAGGACGATTGGTCAGAGTTGCCGGATCTCCAATGTGTTTATTAGTTGCTCGCATGTACCACCGTGAATCCTCAATATCCGTCTCCCGGATGAAGTCTTCTAAACTATCCTATCCACTTTGAAAAACACTGCTTATAAACGTATGACGCTTAATGTAATGCCGTTTGCGTAGCGTCTCGTATGAAAGTGGTGTGTTTCTGCGGGCAAGCGTTCTTTTGTGTTGAAGTTTTGCTTCCGTTTCTTCTTTTGTTCTGTTTGTTCCTTGGTTTTCTCATAATGGTAGAGAATTACTTTTCTCTTCTTTTGATTCGTAGAATTGCTATGACATTAATAGACGTGTGCAATGTTTTACGTTCGTCATTTTTATTTCATTTCTACAGAGTGACGTAGCAGTGTAGCATTCTGGTGAGGTTCTGTTTTTTCAGTTTTTTATCGGATGCAGTTTTCTTTGCGATCTGTTGCGATTTTCAACTACGTTGCAAATATCTACTAGGCGCACTTTTGAAAATTTCTCAACTTTGCAAATTAACTTGTGCTTATCTTTTTATATTATGATGATTAATGAAAGAAACTATTTGAAGAAAAAACTATTCAATGTAAAATATTAAAGAAAGATTTAAAAAAATTGAAATATCAAAATATGTATGGAAAAAAAATTAAAAAAATTAAAAATCAATTTCAAACAAAACAACATTAATTTTAACGGGATACATGGCTGATGCTGGAAGAAAACTTGGGAATATTTTCTTAAAATTTTGAAATGTTTTAAGATGGAGAATGACGAATGTCATTCCAAGGTAAATAAAGTTGAGAATCGCAAAATAAACCTTAGCATCTTACATCATGCTTCCGCAATGAGCGAATGGTTCTTGGTTTGAGTGAATATGTACGTCAGGGCTACTCGCGCATGTGTAAATTGTGTATACTATGCGTTACAATTATAACCTCGGGTGGAATTCTTCGATCTTCATCATTGCGACTCGTCTTGTATCACAGGTACCATATGTGGATTCAATATACAATCTCAGTAATATGTAACGATAATAATAATTCTCAAAAAATTTTTACTTATATATTCATCTTTAATACTTTTTATAAAATTTTATCTACTTTTACTCAATCTCTCCTTTTAACTTCTCTCTCTCTCTTTCTCTCTTTCTCTCTATCGACTTTCCTCTATCTTCACTATCCCTTTTCTATTTTTCTCTTTACTCAGCGCTCCTTGTTGCTTGATAAACGGTCGCAGGACATCTTTTTTCTCATCTTCTTCTTGGCATGCATTTTTAAATTTCTCACCAAGATTTCCGATGACATACGTTAAGACCGAGTATATTTACCATTATTTAACGGTAATTGCAAGAAACACAGCGAGGAACTTCTCTTCGCAAATCGTCGGGAAGAAAAGGGTGATCGATTGTTATGCAATATACATACAATCGAGTACTTACTAAATGATTTGCAAGGTAAATCAAAAGTGAACGGTAAGCTCAGGTAACCTGGTGGCCGTTTATAAGTACGTTTGTTTTGAAACTAATGTAATACTAATGTAATTAAAATTGAACGAACAAAAGCAAGAAAAAAAAAAGATCAAATTGCTACTATTTTATTTATGAAGTTTCGAAACCGGAGCGCTTTTTTTAAACTCTCTCTTTGTAATTTTTATCTAATCTCGCTCAATCACCGATGAGACCAGTGCGGTGGACAAAACGATATGAGGCACTGTAAGTAGGTAAGAGGTATCTCGGATACTTTTTTCGCTTTTTTAAATCTCTTTTTGATATATATCTATATGTATACATTTTTCATATTTATATAATTCTCTTTGTCTCTCTCTCTCTCTCTTTGTCTCTCTCTCTTTTTCTTCTCTTTCACTTTACACCTTTTTCACTTTCTCTCGCTTTCTCTATCTTTCTCCTTTTTGTCTTTAATACGTCTACATACATCTACTACTCCAATACACGCATACATACATACACACAAACACATAATACACCATACACTCAACTTTTACTCCTCCTTTTCTATCAGATCCGTCCCAACATTGACACGATTGAAGAAAATTCATACACGTGATTGATTTCAGGAAATATATGCTCACGAGGCCGAATTTCGAATATTATTAACATACTTTTCTCTGTCAATATCTAGGGGTGTACCGTCGAAGAGCCCAACGCTGACGCATAGTCCTACTATGTACGGTGACGCGCTTAATGCCAACCTGCAGGTAACTATTAATAATTAATTCCTAGAATACAAAAATCCTCCGAAAATAAATTTTTGTAATTTATTGTCTTATGTTAGTTAAATGATTCGCATTAAAGTAATAACGAAAATAATTAAATAGATATTTTTTTCTATATTAATGAAATCACCCATTTAGAAAGATTCGCTGACGCAGTTTACGAGCTTCTACAGTATATTAATTTTTTTATAAATAAATAGTCATTAGCTAATGATTGTACATGGTATTAGACGGTAATAACTAACCATCTAATGCAATTTGAGTATTTCCAGGCACTCGGGGAGTCTAACATGGGATTTTTGAATCCGATGTGCACGTCAACAGCGACAAGTCCTGATAAGGAACATGTGTTACCTCATAATGACTTAATGTAAGTTTATCATTAAGCGCGTCGTTCATTCCCCGAACGTTCACAGTACCTACGTTTTATCAAATATAAAATATTGACCAAAGCGTTATTATAGAATTCTCGCAATAACTCTTTCGCGTAACAAATCTGCATTTCTGTCTCCCCCCCCCCGTATTTTCGGAATGTTGTTTCAGCTTACGGTATATAATGTTGTCGAAACCTGCCCAAAATCTTTTATTTATTCAACACATCGCGAAATTTATTTTATTCATCGGACATGTTTACGGACGGTCTGTACGATCCATTCCGGGGCATATACATGCCGCGCGCAAAAGCCGTGAAAAAGCTCCCCTGTTCACGCGCGACTCTTCCACAAAACACAAACTATCCGTTGCAGTTTGATAAACCGCACGAAGCCGCGACAATGAAACAATACTGGGAAAAAACGAAATCGTTATTCCCCCGTTGGCCGTGTGTCGCTAAAAAATATACCGCCGCGCGCGCGTCTGTCCGCGATCTATGAAATATGTATTCCGACACACCGCACCGGCGCGGCGCGTTCTCGCAAGTTTTCCACTCATAAAAGCTTATACAACACGTTCGCGCGTGTCGTCGATTCAACAGGTCGCCGCTGGATGAACCGGCCGTGCACATAAAACAGGAGAGCCAGAGCCCGGAAGGAGGGAAGCACACGAGATTAATAAAGCGCGAGCTGCCGGACGGCCCCATGGAGCATGAGACGGAAGAGGATCAGGCGGACGAGAGGGAATACTCGGAGAGCCACGGCCACGACTCCGGCCAGGACGAGGATATAGCGGAGGACCTGTCAATGGCGCCCGACATAATGATCCCGGAGGATCAGGTCGAGGCGTAGTACCGCCCCGTCGCGACAAACCGATAAAGAAACGTGTATACAAGGTGTCCCGTTTGATCCGGTCACGCGAAGAGAGGAGTACCCTTCTACGTTGACCCAGGGTAGAGTAGAGAACGCGGAGGTATAAAAGAAGTGGCGGAAGAGCGAGTATACGGAAGCAGAGATTCGGAAGAGGACGACGAAGGCCCACCAGGACCACCCACCCTCTCCACACTTCTTCTTCGTACGAGTTGTACCTCCCTCAACGTATCATATCTGTGCCGCGACGTCCCAATCGGCGGTACGTTTAAGGTAAACGAAAAGGAGCCAAAACGAATTTTGTGAAAGGACTCTCTGACTCGGTTGAGCGACGACGGTGGCGAAGCGGTACGACCACCGGTCGACGACGATGTAGCGTCGTAATCTCGGCGATATTCGGGAGCGATCCTTCGATCCATATCCTTACTCAAGCAATTGCGAACAACGATGTATTTTATTTTCCTCTCTTGATCTTTTTTCCGTTCCGGAGCCGCGGTTATATCTAATAGACACATATACATAATATATACATATATCTTTCTCTATCTCTCTATCTCTTTCTCTCTCTCGTGTACATTGCATTAGAAATTAATGTAGCGACGATAGGGCACCCGGTGCACGGCGCGCCTTGCGGTCGGCGCGCCTTACCGGGCGCCCCGTAAACGCGACGGAAAGTACCCTTCGCCGGAGGAACCGGTGTGGCTTCGCGCGATTGTGCGTTTCGCGCTGGCATGCCGTGCGTAGAAATATAAGTACGCGAAACACACTGTGACAAGTGGACTCCAGCAAGTCTAGCAAGTCCTTAAACTTCTTTGCGTTATACGTTGTACCGAACTGATAACAATATAACTTCATTACAAACGATTGGAAATATATTGCGCTGCATGTTATGCGCGAAATACATTTCTATTTTCTACTTTGCGTTTTGAGAAAGTCAAATTGGTTTTGTTTCTATCATGGATATAATTATCCAAACGCGAGACTATCGTACAATGCGAAACAGTGCCATACTCGTCGATATACATTCGGTTTGGTTTTTTTTTCAAAAGGAAAATATCGCCGAAAAGCAACACGCGGTTCCGCCGGAGAAGCGAATCGATCAGACAGTCCGGCGGGATTGAATCTAGGAAATAAATCGACGAAGCCGTGGTGGCGGTGGTGGTGGGTACGTACGGGAGCGACTGAGTTTAGTCTTTAAGGCGTTCGCCCAGCGAGCGAAGAGCAATGTGTTATTCTCGCGATTAAGCCGGTCCTTCTACCCCTCGAAGAGGTCCAGTATCAGACACACACACACACACACACACAAAATTTAAACTAAGACATGCGTCCGTGACGAGATCGGATGCGTCCCGGCGTACCCGTCCGCTACATTTGGTAGCACTCTGTATAGTCTAGCGAAGTTGATCGTATAAGTAGTTTCGTATTCATTAAATGGTAATTAAACGATCGAAGGAAGAAGAAGAAAAAAAGAAAAACGGTCAGGAGGCGGTCGATGTTTGTAAATGAGCGCTACACGATACGCGACACGCGCGCGTGCGCGACGATCTTTCAAATTATACTTTCCGATCGAGCCGGTCAGGAAATCCGCGAGGCAGAACGATTATTATGTAGGTGTACGTGGCTCCGCGAGACGATCGATGACACTCGAGCGAACGTTTTACGAATGGGGATAAGTGGGAAGATCGCTAACGCTACGTTTTATATTGATGTACCGTAAGTGTAAACCACAAACGGCAAACAAAATTCCAGATTCGACGCTAACACGATTCTCTCGACGGTTTTTTTTTTCTACGAATTGTATGATATATATATATACATACATATATATATATATATATATATATATATATATATATATATTTAACTTCACCGTTTATAAGGTATAGGATAGACTCAGCGCCGTAGCGAGATGGTGCTTTTCAAGTTCCAACGCGTTGAAAGCTAGCATTTCAATGCCTTGGATGATTAACATAAAAATTTCGAGTTGTTAGGTATATTACGCGTTCAAGATTATATTATAGTTATTAGCACTTCCTTCTGTGATACGTGATGAATATATAGTAAGACCACTATATTTAATTATATATATAATATACATATAATTAAGGGACTTATATATATATCTATACGTTACAAATCGTTTTTGGTTGCTAAGTCTATTGTATATCAACGTTTCCGATCAATTACAGGCAAGTTAATTATACGTTACGTTATTCGAATGTCAAAAAAAAAAAAAAAACATATTGCATAAAACGATGGCAAGAGGTGATCACGTTATTGATCTCCCTACTTCTCTAAGCATGAAGTTTATAAATCAATTAAAAAAGGTACTATGTATGCATATATACATTAATACGTATACGTATCGAAATTATAAGGAATTAGATGTCGACATGCCCTCTCCCATCAAATTTTTTCCCTCATCCTTCGTCCAATCCTAGTCCTATTATATGCACACACCACAATCGAGGCCAGTAGACTTCTTCTAAAGTGCGCGGTCTCCATTATCCCGAAACACAAGATTAGAAAGCGCGCTCACACATCGGTACGGCGAGCACTTTAAATTGTTTCGGAATCGATACGACGTGAATAATTCGAATTTCTCTTGAGAACCGTCAGTATATATATTTGATTTTTTTAGTCTTCATATGTATTTAACGATAACACATTTGTCGAGCTTAGAAGCTAATTCAATTGCCACAAGTCGCCTGTGTCACCTCTGCGCGGTGATTGGTGGAAACGCAAAGCGTAGTTGTATATTTTATTAGATTGTAACGAGACATTATGTGCAATTTGAAAAATTATTTGCAAGGAGTTTGAGCTCTACAAAGTTACTTTGCAAACGTGAAATATTTAATTTTGTGTTGATTAGTGTAACTTCGCGACGTCATCGAGTACCGTGAGATTTTTTTTTTTACGTAAGTTGAAAGGATCTTCCATGTTCCTTTGATACCTATTATATCACAGTTGTCCAATCGTAGTTTCAGTTGTAACGATTCTAATTTTATTGGCGTTATGGCACATAGCAATAATGGATATTGATGTATCAGTGCACTTATGCTGTAGGTAGAAGGCGGAAGTTTGTGAAATTTTACAACAAACTTTTTTTTAAGCGAGCGATATTAAGACGCGTTTTAAGATAACAAAAATATCAAAATTGTTGTCTGCATTATTGTCTCTTAAACTCTAAATAACATCTTTTTCTCTCTAACGTTGTGTTCTATTATTATTAAAGAAAACAACGCGCGCGCGCGCATTTTGGACCACAATTGGTTTGGATCTTACAGTATAGAATTTCACGAGCTTTCGCAGTCTAGTTAAAAGATAAATGCAAAAGTAATGTTAAATTTGATTAATGAATGAATATGCTATACTTCGTCTCTGTTCGTCAGTTTAAGCAGGTATCTTTTTGATTATAAATATAATTGAACTAACGCAAATTAGACTATTTCAGTAAACAATCAAATAAAAATAAGAAGATACTATATTGTTACGCCCGCTCGCCCGTGCCGAGACGTTCGTTCTCGTGGGCTGAAATTGGCTTCGCTCCGCAGGAGTTTCAAGCCGAAGCGCGTCCCTTGACAACGGGGACGCATAGAATTATTGATTTAATTACCGCCTGTCAGATTGATCTGGTGACTCGAATCGTTCGGTCCGGTTTCCCAGAACTTTCTTGTATTCCGTTCTGAGTTTAAATAAACCCGAGTTCCTTTTTGTATAACGAGAGTGGTTATTTCTGCGATCCCGGAAGTACGCGGACGCGTTCGTGAGTGCGCGCGACACGAATAGCGAACGGAGCGTAACAATATTATTGATATGATATAAATATTGAGAATTTTACAAATATTTGAATTTCAAATTTTTGACAGTCAAATTGACCATACGTGCATATATAGTTTTTATCACGGCTTTTTATATAAATTGGATATTTGTAATATATGCACAGAGCATTAATAGCTTCACTCGGTTATTGCAAGCATTGTTTTATCATTTTTTATTAAATATTAAAGAAACGTTTCTTCACTTCCACAATTACAATTGCAATATTATTGTTTGTCGAACACCGACAAAGTAAATCATTGTAAAATTGTATAACTTTTGCGTTTTGAGTTATAAGTAATTTAAATTCAAATTGACACGGCCCAACTTTAATTAACGAGACATATACATATCTGCGTTGTGAGGCTTGACATATTTGAATCGCTGAATAATTTAAAACACGAAATTGATATTTCGCATGTACTCGTCCTGAGTGTAAAATCTCTGCAGGGTTAAGGAATAATTAAATCACACACGCGCATAGAAGGAAAGACAAGCGTAAAGAGCGAGAGAGAATGCCAAGTGTGTATGTGTATGTCTGCATTTTTTGTGCGCGCGAGGATGCCGTATAAACGTTCGGCGGTCACCTGGTTCACCGATGAAATTTTGCGAGATTCAGTGCCGTTTGGGCTTGCTTTCGCGTAATATGGTACTATTGATAGACTAAGTCTATATGTATTATGTATAATGAATTAAGAGAACTTGACACACACGCAAACACACACACATACAAACGTACACGTGTATGACATATAGAAGACTTTTCTGTAAATAATTAAACTCATCGAGGCATTAGGAATTTGCGCATACGTCATTCGCGGACGGATGATTCTGCCGATATCGCGGCTTATATATATATACACGTGTGCATGTGTGCGCATGGGTGTAATTGTGTATGCGAGTGCACGCGTTAATTACCCGTTAACCCCGTAATCCCGTCTGCATTTAATTTCGACTCCCGCTCCCGAAGTCTCTCTCTATCTCTCTCTATCTCTCTCCCTCTCAATGTTCTCTCGGGAGGATAATTCGACGGAAGACATTTTCTCGTTTTGCCGGGTGAACGTTCGTCACGTCGCGGGGAGGAGCGGGGCCTGACGACCGGATAATTAATAATTGATAATCGGTTAATTGATCGATCAAGCGCCGCGTCGCGTGACGTTTTGGGCGGGCTCGCGCAACGCGTATCTGCTGCTGAATCTTTTGTATTATGACAATGTTACATGTACCCACAGATGCTTTATTATTGTTTTCCTCTTTCTTTTTTTTTCTTTCTTTTTTGTTATGTTTGTTGATGAGGGCAATTTGGATTTATGTACGCGGGCATTGCGATCGATTAGCGCGCATTCGGGCGAGAGATTGTTTCATTATTTTTGCTTACACACACAACGCTGTAGAAATTTATATAGCTTTTAATCGTGCCGCGTGTAGAAACTTTGCAAAACGCTCGGAAAATAATTGCCGATAACGAATCCCGATAATCAATCAGCGATGCATTACCTAGAATTTTATTGCTTTGCTTTGACGAAAGCGACGGCGGTTCCGTGCAATCATATCAGATAGATCGAGGTATCCCCAACATGAACAGTGCCAAATCGATGCTAATATTTATTTGTGTTTAATAAAAAAAAAAGTCAAGTCAGTCGGATCCCGAAGAAAACCGTTTGTTGCTAATTTCAAAAAGTTTTCGTTAGATTTTTCAATCTACTACCCCTACGAAGCTGCTAGAGAAATTCAATACAGCGCGTCGACGAAATGAAATGACAATTCGTCGTATTTTGTGAAACAAGTAATTGTTGTATATTGATTAAATATCCGAATATATTGCAATTTCGATACATTGTACATATGTGATCGAGATAGACATGTTCATGACAAATTTCATTGCGTTCCATTCAACATTCTCACGAGTGTGTATATAACGTGAAACACATCGTAAGGATTCCCGTCAAATGAAGCATTCCCTCGCAATCAAATCAAACGTGTTAGAAGAACGTACAAATAAATATGGTTTTTAAACGTAAAATAACATACCAATATAATCTCTGACAAAATTGTAAAAGATAATAATTTTCTACATATTCTCCGTTTCTTTTTTTTTTATATATAATTTAAAGTAATTCGCAAGAAAAATAAAACAAGGAGGTTGTTATCGCAATTCGAGCTCTCACGCAAAGATGTAAAAATTCCATAAAGAACGACCGTATAATCGATCGAATAAGATACCGCCGGCATAAATTGAAAATTATTGCATTCTCCTAATAATGTTTATTGTCTGGATTACTTTGTTAAGTATTTGTATGATAAGTTGCCTTGTAAAAATGTACCGATTTTACTAAGAAATTAAATGTGTTACTGAAAGAAAAACCACGCACGATTTCTCTTCAACTGTTCTTTATCAACCTCCGGTCTTTTACGTCGGGAATTGGTAAATGGACGGAGCGTAGAAATATAGCCGATTAAGTAGCATATAATTGTAAGTACCGATGAATTATAATTTTCACCGTACTTTCTTTGGATAAGACTGAACATCGTTTGTATAATGCTTGATAATCCCGTTTAGACGTATCGAGATTTATATACGTAAATTAATGTATTTAGGGAAATATAATATATATGTCTAGATCGATAGCAGGAAGCACTTATATCATACTGTGTAAATAGTGAATTTACGAAATCGCATTTTCTAGTTCGACGTAAGCGTTAGTATTAAGATTCTAGCTGATATAGAATTATCTGGAAAGGATATACTTATATATAAATATATAAATATAAAAAAAATATATATATATAATAAAAACTGCGACATATATAAAACACGAGAATTCTAAGCTCTTTAAAAATTCTGTTTTCAAATTCCCTGTTAACGCACTTAATAAAGGGATCCTAGATATTTCTGCTATTTGTTATCACCTTTTGATATATTTCTGTTTTTAAATCTTTATCATTCTCATAAAACAATATTTGATATCGATTTGTAATTTTTGTGTACGCTTCCTTTGACCACGTGAAAATACTTTTCCTAAATGTATTATATTTTGTTTTTAATAGAAAGAATGATCTAAATTTTCCATTGAATACGTTCCACAGTTTTAGCAGTTAGCCGCCTGATTCTAAATTTTATTTTTGTCACATGTAATCAGTGATATTCAAACTGAACGGAATATCATTAATTATATTGAACTGAAATGTTGATAGCCACATTCAGTGGAAAATTAAGCGATTGTAAATACGAGTCATAATATTAAAACTAAGTATAATTTATTGCAATTTAATGCAATGAGCACATGTAGAAAACTGTTACAAAATCACGATGAAACAAATAGTGAAAGATTTTGCAACAAAAACTTTACCTACAGTTGAAGTAACTTCATCCACAGCTGATAACAATATGTTGTTATCATTAATATGTTGTTATATGTTGATATGTTGTTATTATTAATCGTAAGTTTAAAAAAATCTTAATTTAACTGCGAGCAATATGTATAGCGAAATCTTCATAAAGTATTTACGGTTTTATTTCCATGCAATAATGATTTTATTATTATCAAATTAATATTTGATGAATTCAAACAAAATTATTATGCAATAAACAATTGAATGGGTAATTATGCAGTATAGGGGAAGCACCTCCGATGACCTTGACCTTGACATATGTTGTCAAGGTCACCCTCCTAAGTGACCTTCAGAAGGTTTTAGCCGTCGCTCGTTTTTTATTAAAAAGTTATAAACAAAAAAAGTTTCGAAAATATAGCAGTTATTTTAAGTACTGAGAGGCATAAACGACTAATATTACGTTTTTCTTTAAAGCAGAGAATAATTTATTTCGCGAGAAAGTCGCTGCTTTACCAAAACACAACATTTAAAGCAGTAAATTGTTGATAAATTGAAATTTTTTTGTTAAAGCATTGAATACATTATTTTGCGAAAAAATCGCTGCTTTACCAAAACACAACATTTAAAGCAGTAAATCGTACCTATGAAGGTTAGTGACGCGCTTTAAAAGTATTTAAGTGTTTAAAGCGCGTCAACTAACCTATATATGCACCTATATATGCTATACTTTCCAAACTTTTTTTGTTAATAACTTTTTAACGAATAGCGAGCGACGGCTAAAACCTTCTGAAGGTCACTCAGGAGGGTGACCTTGACAACATATGTCAAGGTCAAGGTCATCCGGAGGTGCTTCCCCTATACTGCATAATTACCATTGAATGTTTTAAGTTAGAGAATGCAGTATTTATCTTACACAATTTACAATTATTTTTTGTCATACACATTATACGGTAATATTTTTTTGTTTCTATATAATTGTTTTTCGAGTTGTTGGATTATTGGATATTAATTATATACTTTTTTTTCTTTAATGACAAAGATTTTCATAAGATTAGTGATTTGCATATAATATTCACTTACTATTACTGCTAAAATACTTTTATTTATTAAAGTCGTTTACATAAAAGTAACGCATTTATCATATATGTTAAGATTCCCTTCAAAAATCAAATCACATTGAATAGTTCATTGTAAAAATAATAATTATAGATTTATAATTATAGAATCGTAGTTAACATATTCAGAGTTGATTGAAAGCTAGATCCGTACTATAATTATTCGTACTATAATTCTCAAGTTTTAAGCGAAATTCACGTTGATAATATTGGAAGTCGATTTGTCTAAATCTTGGTTTGAAAAAATAACAGTGCTCGATTACAAACAGTATATGCCGCAGTGCGCGATTGTCAAACTTTTCGCAGGCAGAGTATAAATGATTTTCAATATTAATACAGTAACAAAGGTATTATCCATTATATATTCTATTTTATATTAGAAAATTCATCCTTTAATTCCTTAGTTTAGTCTATTGAAACCTGTCTCTATAGACGGTTATCTGCAGCTGCTATTACAGACCAGACATTTTGTTCACTGCTTTAACAAGAAAATTGTTAATATATTGCGGACGACTTGCATAATTTATAAATTATTATGTTTTGTCCATACCTGGTGAAAAATGAAAGATTAGACGTCTATCTGTATCGTTGGCAATTATAGAAAAAAAATCCATCGGAATGCTAAACCGGGTAAAATTTGTCACACTCATACGTTGTTCTTTTGATTATCTATATCCCGCAAATGATTAGATAACAGTTCCCACTTGGACGCCCATGGAGGCTTGTCCAGTCCTTGAGTGTTAACTTCCTCTATCAAGTTCATCAGGCGAACGAAGAATTCGTTAAGCTTACCAGCGGTGCCGCGTCGCAGTTTCTGAAAATGTTTGCCTAAAACACAAGTTTTAACGATGTCAGAAAATGTTACGCTATATTTTTCTATTGGGATTAATCGATTCGATAGCGATAGAGTGACAAAAGTCTATATGAATTTATGCCCTTTATACTGTCGTGACATGACACTATATGATTATTGATGCTGAAATATAAATAGGATAAAGGCGGCACTGTGCGAGGCACTGTGTGAAGCAAATCGATATTTCTGGGGATCGCGATATGACGCAAATGAGGTATAAAACTGATGGAACAGGACAGGGCGCAATTATATCGAGTGTCTTTAACGAGGTCTTTAAACATCTTTAAGCAAATATTATTCTTGAAGACTATTAGACTTTTTTGAAGATTACATAATCCTAATTATATATAACTTTGCATTATTTAATATTTATCGTGTTATCTCTAATAAAGTAATTGTTAATTAGAAATTACAATCAATTAAAATATTTACATACTTGGCGGGTGAAAACAATTTTTGATCCAAATTTTTTGCTGCGTCAGTGCCGCTATTAGCCTTTTGGTAATTAAACTCTGACTTTCAGCTGTCACAGGCCTTAAGCGAGTAACGAATCGCAAAAGGTATTCTAATAAATATCTTGCATAAACGGGTAACTTTTCAAGGCACCGCTGCGGCTTCGAACTCCACGCGACAATGTAACTGAGGCTGTCAACATCAAGAAGGGGATGTTTAAGATTTTCCAACCATTCGAACAGTAATGTCGATAATAACTCCAAATTAGTTTCCAATTCTAATCGCTGCCAAGCGGTACATCGATGATTCAAGTCAATCTGAAAAGATATTTTTCAATTTTTTTAATATTGACACTAATATGTTTATTATAACAACACATAGCGTTATCAATATATTATTACGTTATTACGTTTTTAAAAGAAAATATCAGCCAAATTGTTATTACACTTTACTATTTGCAGTTAAGATTTACATAATTTACTAAAATTGTGTATTATTACGTTATATTTTTCCAACAAACAAATCACTCTATGCCTCGCAAACCAAGATAAAGACATTTTTATTTTTCTTTTAAAATTTTGGTTATTATTTTCCAACATATTCGAATCGATTTGCTGTAGATGCATTGTAAATGATATGTTGTATATATGAATAATAATTGTATCTTTAACTGAACTAGAATTAATATATTTGCGACTTTATTACAGTTTTAAAAATAGAATTACACATATAATACGTGGTACACACATAGTATATCCGCGATGTACACTAAATTGATTCATTTCATGAGCATATAGATCATGCTGTACACGCGATTCTAGGGCTAGTTATTATAAGCGTAGACATTCAAGCAATTGCATATAGCTTGAAGAAACTGAATGAACGTTCCTACATACATGCGTAGGCTAATTATAATGCACACGCTTATAACCGTTGTACATACATTGTAAAATTACTCCATTGTTTTAGTCAAGTTAACAATATGTTTTGAGTTATGAAGTAGCGGCCTATAGAAATGGTTAATAGGTAATGACTCAAATTGAATCCAATTTGACATTACGAATTTAACAGTGCAGTATATAAAAAAACATTTTCCTCGTACATTAGGTATGTAAAATGCACCTGATAATCCTGCAAACGTTTCTTTATGATATCAGGAAGTGAGGCGCTATCTCTGATGAGCGCTTTGATAGCTTCTTCGGCAGTCACCTTTTCGTAATCATTGCGGGAGACGTGCCTCAAGTCCATGTGCGACTGAATTTCCTTGTAACAGTCGTTATCAAGCAGATCCTGATCGTGAATGCCATCGCCTAGGACGTCATCCACGCAAGTGTCGTCCAGACCTGTCGCAGAATAAGATTCTCTTGTCAGATGTATACTCACTGCAGTTTTAGCGAGGTATCGTCGATATAGGCGTGGAGTTAAGGATATCGACCAATCTACAGTAGAATTTATCAATAGTATAATACCTGGAAATGTGGAGTCGCAGGAAGGAGTATCCGGTGACATGCAAAATACATCGCTCAATCTTCCTATATCATCGCAGGTACCTCGGGACGATCCCTGACTACTGCTGCATGCTTTTGTGAAAGCTAAAATATATACCTTTTTTTATAGATATAGATGCATATAATGTCTCAAGATATATTTAGTAAATCAGTTAAGAAATGTACTTGAAAAATATCAAAATTTTACAAAATATTTACTTTATATTTAATCAAAAGAAGGATTAGAATTGTGAAGACAGATATATATTTACATTAAACAATAGAAATTATACGTGTGAATCAAAAGTTGTAGAATTTTGACAAGTAATTCAATTATTTAATCCAGGAACGGATGAAAATTAATTGGATGTCATAGAGAGAGAATTGCTTAATTATTACATTGCATGTAATACTTCTCACTTGAGTATTCGTAGGAGTCCGTGAGGGATTCCGCCCAGGAATAGGAGTGCCGCATATTACCCTTGCTGTCACGGAATTTCTCCAATACGTGGCAAATGAACTTTTGCGTAAAAGGTACGTTGGAAACCGTGTATGCAATCTCGGAAGGCGAATTGTCTTCCTGACAGTCGCAGAACTGTAGTATTCGCTCGCAAATAATAAAAACGATCTAAGAAATACATCATAATTATAATTAAATCGAGCAGCTACAATTTTTGTTTATGTAATAATACAACAGAATTGTAACTATTAGAGAGAGACAAATAAAATTACACATTAAAACAAGTTTAAAATAAATCGAAGATATCTCTTTACTCTTTAATACTTAGTTGTATTATTTATTCTTCAAAAATCAAATTTCAAGAACTTAATTCCGACATCATATTTATTAATAAGAATTGCAAATAAAAACATGGAGACGTATAGATTCAATTTTATCCATAACTAAATTAAATTTAAAGAAAATTAATTAAGTAATTATTTAAATATAGATATAAAAGATTTACAAGATTTTTAATAAAATATAATCTAACATTACATAAATAAATTGTAAAAAAAAGAAACAGAATGCCCCGCACTTTTGGAATGTGCTTGAAGGTGCGCTGCTCATATCCGTGTAACATGTTGTATTGCTTTTTCAGGTACGATTGAAGGCTGTAGGGCTTGCGATCCCCCGTTGTACTGTGCAAAGGGTATACTATCATTTGCGGAAGCACGACGTGCTCGAATTCTTGGATGCAAATTATTTGGCCGCGCGTTTGTATAGCGGAAGGACGCTTCATGCGGACAAATCTAATGGCATCGTTTGCTCTTACACGAAGACTGTAAATAAGGTAGCACGCTATCAGAACGCCAGTTCTACCGAGACCTGAAAATAAAATACTTTCGGCATATTGTTTTGCTGTCGGCTTAACTGACTCATTAATCAGATGACAAGCAAGCAAGCAAGCAAGCAAAGTATGTATAAAATAAGTATAGGGATTGTAGCGCAAATAAAAGATTACTCTTGATTGTAATAACTTAGTAATGTTATGTATAATTGTCTAAAAAGCGAATTAATTGTGAAAGTGTTTCTAACGATGTTTGATAACATTTATCATAAAAATGAAGAGAAACGCATCGCAATTTAAGAATACGCGTAAGATTTTAGTACTTATAAGTATATTTTACGTATGATATTTTAGTATAAGATATGAAATAGAATGAAGGAAGCGCACATATAATCGAAAGCATTCTTCGTATTTTAGATTCCAAGAATAGACAGGACAGTCACGTTAGGTAATCGAACAATCGTGTTAGTGATAAAACATTAGTTTATCAATTCAAAAAGTTTTACATTAATAAATGTCGCAACTGAGAACAGAAATGACAATTGTAGTCTTACAAAAAGCGAAAATTTGTACTCTGCATATATGGTATATTGTATATTTGATAGATGATATCTGACTGACGTTAACAATACTCGGATCTATACGTTTTCCTTCTATAATTAAGTCACGTAGCATGCACACAAGACGTTTCTGGAGTTGCAGAGTAAGCTGATCAATCCAACTGACCGCGATAAATCCTGTAATTTAACTTTCCTAATCGCGCTCGTTATATTCACTTTGTTATCTAAATTCTTCTGCTACATCTGATCTGATCTTATCAATTTTAATTCACAAAATGATGATTAATGTAATCATGAGAATACTCTAGAATTACAATTAATAATATATCATGTCTCTTATTCTGTTTTTGACAGTCAAATGATTCAAGAAGACGTAATTATATATGACTAATTAATTCTCTGAGAGAAATTAGAATTTTTTGCAGTCTTTGCAATTTTATTCCATACATCTGACTTTTTATATAAACCAGTATTAATTTTTTTTTTTACAAGTGATTGTGAACTTGCGATAGTTTCGAAGTAGCCATTATGAAGAAACTGATCGATCGATCAGAATAGATAGCCAACCCCGCATGTGTCCTTAAACGCCGCTTTGAATAATAATGGATTTCTATAGCATAAAATTCACCTTTAAATTATTGTCTTATAATCAATTATATCTTTAAAATTTGTATCTTTTATATTTTAAATTAATTTAATCTCACTAATATTTAATTAAAAATATCGAATTAATATTTGATAGAGAAAAAGTACAAAATATATAGGTTATTTTTGAAAAAATAAAGTACAAAATATAAAAGACAAAATATTAAAAAAAATTGGTTATACACAAATTTATATAACGTTAACATTACTTCGTTATTTGATAAAAACTTTACAACTTTAGCTTAACCAAGCGGTATAAAACACTTATAATCACGTAACATAAAAAATCATTACTTAATGTATGTAGAGACAGACAATTCCATTTAGATAACAATTTCTACATGTATAATCCAGCACAAGAAGATTATCCATTTATTTGTTACGGCCTCGTGATTATATCTCTAACTTCCAGCACACAATAATTTCACAATTACATTCCGATGTAGCCTTCCACATATCGAAATGGATATTTTCTTTATCATATACATTATTTAAAAGTATACATGTCGTCCTCTAAAAATATAACTATTACGTTGGAAATCGCTTATCGCTTCACCCGCATTTTATGCTTTAATGAAATGGAACTCCCTGGCGACGCGGCAACGTCCGTGAAGCTAATAAATTATGTTAAGTGGAACGCAAATTTACTTTATTGTTTTTAATATAATTGCCAATAGTTATACTTTAACCGAATTACGTAATTACATTATATAAATCATGCAATAACTGGCACTGGTTTTCTCATAAATCAAATTCTTTTTAGCCAAATAATTATTCAACAATTATTGAGACGTAGAGTTTCATCATATATATTTGAAGAAATAATTTAAATATTGATTACTCAGTAAAAAATTGTTTATTTATAACAAGGAAGTTTTAAATCTTTTTATTAATAATGTAATTTTTAAAATAGCATTTGTGTGTTAAGCGGATAATGCAAAGTGTAAAACAATTAACGCAAAAATACTGAACACATTACATCACACATATTATTAATTTGTAAATTAAATTTTACCGTGCATTACTTGAGATTAGTCTTTCCTGCCTCTGGTATTTGATAAAAGTTATTCGCGTGTGCAGCGTAAAGATCCGAATGTACGGTACCGATATATGTATATACGTCAGTCGATTTGTATGCATGCAATGCAGCACGATAATATCATACACGATAAATTCTCTTTAATTATTGCTTAAATCGATACGTTTGAAACTTACAGATCCGCTATAAAGAATGCGCATATAAGCTATTTAACAAAAATTTTAGTAAAATTAACATAAAAAATTAGTAAATAAATAGCAAAAATATAGCGGTCAATAAAATCTAAGATATTTAACAACTTTTAATAAATAATAAAGAGAAGATATTAATAAGTTTTAAGCCAAGTAATAAATATGGAAAAATATGTTATATAATTGTTACTTTTAAGAAAAGTATATCATTTTGCTTAATATTGAATATTATATGTATTCGGACTATAAATATATTGTTATTTTTAAGGATAATATTTTATAACATCATATTACAACATATATTATATAGTACATACATTTATAACATACATTTTTTGTTAATACAAATTTTTGAAAAATATTTTTAAATATATCAATAAAATGCAAAAGGATCTAAGTAACAATCATACGAGAATCACGATTAAATGACATTAAATAAATCTAATAAATTAGAGAAATATCCTCGAACAAAGGAATTGAATAAGATTTTTCGCAATCCCGAATTTAAAAAAAAAGGATGTTTCCGTAAACTAATTTATGCATCCACATCTCACATAATCATACAAATAACTATGATAGCTGCAGGGGATGCAATTGGGTCAAGTGCATCGCACGAAAAATCGATTTACCGGCATGACAGTGAATGGCCACTCTTCCTTCTTGCACGGCGAAGGCCACAACCTTGACCATGTCCAAAAGCTTTCCCATCGTGGCGCTACCATAATCCTTCAGGGCGAAGTTATAATAATAAACTACAACAAAGATTTTCACGTGATCGGTATTTGAAAGACAGCTTGATGCCTAAAACTTTCTTGTGGTAGAAGGAATACGAGCGGCAAGTAAAACGTTATTTCGGAACTTTTCTTTCTATAGATATACGCTTTTGCTGCATTGCATGTTATATTGTGAACCTCTTCGATCTAACTGGTGGTTGTTAGGATTGGGGGAGAAACGCTCCCACACGATTCTACATGCGTTTAGCACAAGGACAAACTATTCTTGCTAATTTGAAAGTAAAATTCGTCGCCGTTTTATTTCTCCGTCATTCTTATATATATATATATATATATATATATATATATATAATCTATATATTGTCAATAAAATTGATTTGAGTAAATAACTTTTTAAATGTTACATTTGTTATGTATGATAGCGTGAACGATTTTTGTTGAAATATTAATATTGCTTCAACTTATCCACCAGTAGCAAAGAATATTAAAAATAAATGTAATATTAATTAAAGGGTTTTAAAAAATGATTAAGTTATAAGTTAGAACTTGCTACGTTTGTGATTTGTTTTTATTCCAAAGATACATTTTAAGAAACAAAATCAATATTTTTCTTTATTTATTCTTAATAAGCAATGAGAAATATGGCAATTAATGAGATTGTACATAGAAAAAGAGAAGTGTCAAATCAAGATTTATAAACTCGTGTGTACACCAGGAATCTGTAATCTTATAAAAATTTTAACTTTTTATTTCTCAACTTTTTTTTTCTTATTACTAATATAGTTAAACTGTATAAATGATTTCATTCAAGCAAATTTTCTTTGTTTATAAACGCAATATCTCACGATTATAAATTCTTGCGTATACCTATACTTATACGAGTATATAAGTCTCCATTTGACACTTTTTCTGTGTAAATGGATTTTTTAATTAGCGTTTTACTTACTGCCGTTTTTCATAAAAATGTTGGGATCATATGTAAAACCGTTCTCTTCTAATTGACCACCGCAACTCGCGTGTTCGCCGGGTGTCTGCAGATTTATTATGGTTTTTATACTCCATCCTTGGAATTGGGCAATTATATCTTTCTTTATTATCATCGCGGTATTGGGTCGTGCCATCGCAAGGACATCGTCAGTCACCCTAAAATAATTAAATGATTAAACAATTTAGATCAAAAACTGATACAAATTTCTAATTACTTTTACTCTGACTAATTATTTATACTGATGCAATGGAACGCATATTAATATGTCAAATGTATGTTTGATCTAAATAAAATTTTCTGTTGCAATTGAGCGATACTCCGACAGAATGTCAATAAGAAAATGTCTCTGATACACAGTATGCGCCTTTAAGTCGATACAAATTATCGAACGACTTATAAATATTGCCGAATGATATTAGAATAGAGTTCAGAACTATGTAAGTGAATGAATACATGTTTATCTAATGATATTATAGTTAGTTACTGTTAGCAAATCTATATTGCAGTTGATATAATTGATACTCGTTAAATATCTAATATTATACACGTTTTGTTATTATTATGTTTTAAACGAAACATTATTTAAAGTTATTTTACTATTAATTTATTAAGATGCAGAGTGGCCATACTTTGGTCGACAAAATGTTATTTTTGCTTGTTAATCACCAGCAATATTATTATTATTATTATTATTTTCTTCTTATTTTTATCATTGTATTAAAATTCAACAAACGGTTGTAGCGCTCACCAATGCGAAAAGATGTTCTGTATTGCCATGTGAACAGCCGGCCAGGCCTTTGGATTCTCATATTTGCATCTGGACCCGCCGCAAAAAATGGCACACTGTATAGCCTGCGGTGTGAATCTTCGCAAGTTTTCCGAAAACTTATTATATCCCGCTTGAACCTCGCACGCGTCTGTTTGCCCTCCTTGAAGTCCCGCCGGGACCAACGAGCTTACATCCATTCTACAATCGAGTGACAGAATTGATCCGTTTCACTTAACAAAAATTTCGAAGTACGAAATCTATAATAAATTTTTTAATTTTTAAGAAAAGGAATTTTTAATTTTAATTTTAAGTCTACAGCATTTTTATTATGTATTTTTGACGTAATAAATAACAATTGTGTCGACATGTCATTCTGAATGCATTTTATCTAACATAAAGTTACAATATATTCTTATGTAAAATTATATAATTAAATGTAATAAAAGTAGTGAAATTTTTATGACAGTTTGAAGGAAAAATTTTTTTCAGTTAGACGCGAGCACCAAGCAATATATTATAATAAGCAATATACATTTGTAAAAATATTCACGCGCTCCTCATCCATCTCATAGCCGCACGCACGAGAATAACGATCGTTTTTATTAATTACTCTTATTTATCAACTATTAATCCACGGATTTAACACGCGAATTTAACGTACTGGTGAAAAAAAAAGCAGTTAACGCGGTAGGCTAAGCGCATAGCGACTGGCAGTTCCGCTACCATAACGTTGCTTTATCTATTATCGAATCGCAAGAGGTGCCATGCGCCTGCGTCAGGCATGGTGGTAAATCATATTGTCATTCTTCTATGTACGGCGTTCGTACGAATATTCAAGTCTGCAAGCGTGTAATTTAACACACGTCAAGGTACATTGAGGTGCAATGACCTTTCGGTATGACATTATAAAGTGGGATTAAGATTGCATGTTAATACTCTATTTCTTTTTCAGTTTTTTAGGTACGGTACGTTAAGAAGAATCTTTTGTTAATTGAAATAATTCAGTTTTTACTCTTTGCCAGAATAATTAAAAGATAACTTAAATGCAGTTTAACTTTACTTTTAATGAAAGAATTATATAATATTGTCATTAACGTCATTTTAAGACATCATTAAAATGTGCATTAAATAAAAATTATAAAATAATTCAATCTATCATATATTGTATATGTTTATTCATATATTTGTTATCGTATAAATAGTAATTATTAATAGTAGCAATTAGCACTAAGTTGTAAAGCAAAATTATAAAGTACATGCATAAGGAGGGGAGTGCAGGGGAGCAAAATCCTTCCGCCCACGCAAGGGCTTGTAAACGAGCTTGTAAAGCGCGTCATGAACCCATGTGGCACCTTGTTTCCCGTTGCCTAGGGATTTTCGTTAGTACCAACATTATTCCCTCTACTTTTTCGGGAAACTGTCGTGTAACTGCAATTGAACGTGATTGGCTCTTTAGGCTGAGTTTCCACTGAGCGCGTCACGCGTCGCGTCGTCACAAGTTAACCAATCAAAACATCCCATTTCGATCTCGTCACAAGAATGTAATGAATGCATTGAATCGGCGCATCGAAGCACGAAGGCAACCAGACTCTTAATGCATGTTCTATTAATATACATTACTTGGAATACTTTTTATAATCGAGCCTGATTATGCCATTCATTGATTTTATACAATAATAATAATAATTAACCACAAATTGTAAGTACGAATATAAGTTTCATTTGGGTTGAGTAAAGTATTGCAGTGTAAAATACAGTTTACGATACTTATAGATTCCGCGTTTCCGCGAGTTGAGTCCCGCACGTTTGAACGGAAAAGCGGAACAGTATATAGTGACAAATAAACATTTGTATTCATTTCTTAAAATTGTGTTCACTTAATTCATTGCAATTTTTATTAATATGCTTATTTTTTCAACTTATCTATTGAATGCAAGCATTTTAATCAATAAATACCGTTAAAAATTAATATTTTATAATTCTCCGTTCCGCTTTTTTTCCGCTCAAAATATGCTCCATGTAATATAAGACATTCAAAACAGACGAAACGGATCGACGGAAATCTAGTAAATTTTGTCTTCCGCGTTTCCGCGTTTCTGCATTTCCGCGCTCCATGTAATGGCACCCTCATGCCCTCATCAGGGTGCCGTCCTATGGCGCGTATCGCGATATGCGCGTATCGGGCGTATCAAACCCTGCAACCAATCACAGACGATCCGCCGTTTTTGATACGCTCAACAATCCGCTGAACATTGTTTGAGCGGATCGCACACTCACACATGTATGTACAGTCGAACGCATACATATATCGCTACTATTTGAGTTTGAACAAAAAATTGTATCATTTTTATTTTTAAGGGGATCCTAAAGTGAAGGCTGAACTTTCTCGACGTCGGTAATGTCAACATTTCTAATCCTGTTTTCTATGTCATATATCTATATCTGTCCTTGTAAAGAGAGGCATCTGTCCTTGTTTCGATTGTTGCGCCATCTCTCGCTACACGCAATGTCAACCTGAATGTGCTTTTGCACATATAAAAGTTTATTTAAACTAATCTTTTTTTCTAGGCTTTTAATCTTAGATCTAATTGCACGATATTGTTCTTAAATGTTGTCCCTAGGTCATGCCGGTCTAATTTTGTGGATATTTATTGTGGAATTTTTGTACAAAGCAAATATTGTCGTCACGTATACCAAAAATTAACAAAAATATTAATTTTTTCTCGTTTTCGATATAAATTCGACCACCATGACCTAGATTTTGATGCCTACTTTAATTCTAGACAAGAATTTTGCATTTCTATAAAGCCAATTAAAAGATTAGTGCTAAAAAAAGCCGGTATTACAGACGGCTTTAGGATCCCCTTAATATCCGTTATTTTCAATTAACTTTGCCATCCAATTAATATTGCTGTTATTTAAAAAAAACCCTTAACTTCAAATACATAATTAAAAAATAATTCATAAATTCTGAATGGTATATGTATAGTTGCAACTTCTTGACGCAATAGATTCTGTGTTAATCTCGGTGTTAATAATCATGCATCAATTATGTATTTTTAATCATAAATGACATAAGAAATTTCTTTTAAGAACAAATAAAGGATAAATATTTTAATTCGCGATGCTTCTTTAATAAACTTATTCAATTAATTATATATTTATTATTTATACCGTCGCCGTCGTGTAGGAAAGTTTCATGTTTGTATATCAATTAAAATTTCAAAAATAAACTTTTATGTAATTTTCCTGGTAATTTCATAAAATTAATATTTTCATCAAATTTTTGCCAAATATGGTCATGCTGAATTTTGTTCACCTATATAATAACAATTTTTTGTGTGAATTTTAAAAGTATATTCTTTCGCTTCGTCAACTACACGCGCCGTACTTTCAATCTTGAGACGCAGTCTGAAACTGAGAGAAACGTACAATTACATAATTAAATTGATAATCAATTTAACAAACCATCAATATCGGTATGTTGCGAAAAAATATTATCTCAGTCAGGGTTTTTTTGCAATAAATTCTTTACAGTAATATTCGGGGGAAGGGGGATGTTAGACTGTTAGATACGATTTGTATCAGCATAAAAAATTAAATCGATTTGCGATTTATTTAAGTGAATTTACTGTTCTAACGAAGAAGCTGTGTTTCAAGACCGACAATTCGTTGGCGCGCAGTTTAGTTGGAAATAGTATTGGAAATTCACACGGAAATTATTTGCTACTTAGATCCTAGCTCGGACTTAATGGCGTTCTTATATTAAACTGATTTTAAATCTTAGAGTCCTACTATTATTATTACCCTGATGGAAATATTGTACTGAATATAATGGGATTTTACTGAAATTCTGTCTCAATTGACCCAGATGAAAATATTTTGCTGAAAGTACTATAAAATTGATGATAAATGAAATAAAAAAAAGTTATTGAAAAATTATTAAATATATTTCAAAATAAATCATAATTTTTTTAAAGAAATTTAATGTAAATACTGTAAAATATAAGAAAAATTAATTATACTGTTGCAAAATAATGAAAAATTTGTTAAAATATTAGATATCGTGAAAGTTATTGAATTTAACTAAAATTAACTAAAAACTGAAATTTTCATAATGATATTTATGGAATAATAATGAAAAGGGGTCAATTGATAGTAGAATTTCATTATATTTTTAGTCAAATTTTTATATACCAGGGATAATTATTAAATTAATAACTTACTTTCTCTAGCTTTATTTATCACCACGATTCCAACCTTTACTGACAAATTTCTGAGTCCTTGCTCGTTCAGTCGCTTTTTGGAATTAAAGCATAGGAGCCTTCGTTAATTTGAGAATTTAGCTGATGCTAATTCGAGTTTATAAGACTATAAGTCTACTTTTTGTTGAGAATTACTACTTTTTATGTCACAGTTTTAAAGAATTTGATTTTTACTTAATTTATAGATTTTTTACTACTTGACTATTACATAGCTTAACTTCGGAAAATTTTTCGACACGCAATGATTAAGGCCGTTTGCTTCACATTTTTCAGCCTTTTAACACGATTTTTCTCGCCATTAAACAAATAATTATTTTTTAAGTTTTAATTGTTAACAACTTTCTAATTAAATTTATAGTTTGACCACGCATATATTTTGACTATTTGTTAATCGGTTTTTTGGGCTTTCAACTTGATGTGGCTTCTTAATAACTCCATGTAATTTGTATCCTACTATAATTATTAATATTCAGAAAGTAAGAACGACCGCTATGATTTAAATCAATAGAGAGGATAAATTCCATAATAAAAATGCTATAATTATTAATTAATGTTAACCTTATGATGTTAAACTTCCTTTTAATTTATTTCATCTCTCGACGGATTTTTTAAGTAACGGGATTATTATGATAATGTATTACAGTTAATTAGAGGGATTTATTTGATTGATTGAAAAAGTCTCTGTAAAGCACGAAACGCTCCCAGTTATTTTGACGGAATATTAAACTATATTATTTAGAATCCTGTTGTTCGGTATTGGCTCTTATTGTTTTATCTAAATATAAACTAATATTTAACTAGGTAGTAATATAAACTAGGAAAATTATTTGACAATCATTAAAATTATTCGCATATTTTCCAACAACTTTAGGAAAGTTAACGATTTGCTCATAAAAAAATAAAAAATTATTTTTAAATTACAAAATATGTTTTCTTTATATATATATATTAGTCGCGTGTCGTCTGTCTGTCTGTATGTACGCGAACTACTCATTCGTTAGTGGACCAAATTTTTACCAAAAGTATATGAAATAGGGGTAGAATTTTCTGGGGATGAAAATGTCGTGGTTAATTTTTTGTTACCAATCTTTTTGGAAACCGGTTTCAAAATTATTCCAATTTTTCTAGAAATAATTGACCGAATTTCAAAGAGTTATATATGAAACAGGGGTAGAATTTTCCGGAGAGTGCTATAAAGTGTATAATTTTTTGTTACCAATCTTTTTGGAAACCGGTTTCAAAATTATTCCAATTTTTCTAGAAATAATTGACCGAATTTCAAAGAGTTATATATGAAACAGGGGTAGAATTTTCCGGAGAGTGCTATAAAGTGTATAATTTTTTGTTACCGATTTTTTTGGAAACCGGTATCAGAAATTTTTCCAATTTCTCGGAAAATAACAAGTAGTTCGCGGTCAGACAGACATATACATACAGACCTCAGGTACTTATATATATATATATATATATATATATATATATATATATATATATATATATATAGATAGGGGTAGAAAGAACTAAAGAGAGAATGTAATAGAATTAGAAAAATTGCTAATAGTAAAGTAGTTTACAATTTCTGTTAAAAAAAAAAATATACGTGATTGCTCCAATTTCCGCAAACTTTGAGATATCAAGCTGAATTTTTTTATGGATAATTTTTATGGATAATTTTTTGTTACCAATTTTTATAGAAACCGGTTTAGAAATTATTAAAATTTTGAGAAATAATAAGTACCTATTAATTGACCAATTTTTTTGAAACCAATGCCAAAATTTTTTTAAATTTTTAGAGGATAAGTTTAATTTTTTATTAATGGATAATTTTTTATTAATGAATTGATTTTCTTGAAACCAGTGCCAAAATTTTTTTAATTTTTTGTTGATGATTTTGATGAAAATTGGTACCAAAAGATTACTAATTATAGGGGCAAAGTCTGTCGGTAAGGGGCAAAGTGTGTCGGTAAATTAAAGCACGGAAATGCTGGTCTCGACTTTTTTTGAGGGGCTATTGTGCTGTGCATTGTGGCGTAGTCCATACTTATATGTCGATGGCAGAGATGAGGGGAGAGGGCAATCGAACTTTTGGAGCCTGCTCGAGCTCGAGGGCAGATATAGGCCTAGTTTACACCGATTATTTGATACGCGTATTAAATAGTAAATAACTAGTAAATAAGTCTGATTTAGGCTGATCAGTTCAAATATACTATTTGATACGCGTATCAAGAGATCGGTGTAAACTAGGCCATAGTATCGAGTTCCATGCCATATGGACGTCGTCTGAGATGAACGGCTGCTGCCACGGCGTCACCGTAAATAACGGCGGAATCATGGCTCGTCAAGTTTAGGCAAGATTTAGATAAGATTAATTGAGTATTATCAAAATCGTACGGACTCCCCGAGTGTTTCGGCCCAGGCGTAGTCGTCGGTGCTAAAACGAGGACGTGAGATGTCCGGCTTTGACGAGAATCCCTTCGGGGAGCCTACGATTAACGATCCCTTCTCGGTGAGTAGCGTTTTACCCTCATGTGCGTGACAGTGATGGAAGCGAAACACACGCAGCTCCGTGCTCCAATATTGCTCGCGTATCTGTCAAAAATTCCCCGAGGCGTAAATCGGGCCCAGCCCCACCGATATTCCGCGCTCGCGAAGGATTTAATCGCGACCTATCGAGTGATTTTTTTTTTACGCTAATAAGCGAAACTTGCGACACTCGACCGAAGATTTTTCGGACGTGTCATTCTAATGTCGGCATAATCCGCTTGCATTGACAATCCTCTTTTCTTATCATCATATGACGCCGATGGCTTATTATAAAATCTAATTCCCTGAATATATATAACTGTATGTTTTATCCGTATGCCATACATATTTAATGATATCACTATATTTTGCGTGCAATTTTGTGACGTTGCAATAAAGTATAATATCTCCATATTATTTCCTTTTCGCATTTGATTATAGTTTGATTTTGTAATCCCACTTCAAAAGTACGGTTCGAATAAAATGCATTTTTTAATAATAATGATTCGCTGGAATGTGTATGGATATATACATATATTTCTTTGTGTCACATTAAAATGACACAGTTATATATCTATAAGAACAAAAGAGAAGATAAGATAAGAAATTCTGTGGAGATTAAAAAAGGAATGTCAATGGATATTGACACATGTAACATATGTAATAGGATCCTGCTATACGAAGAGCAGTAACCTCTACACCGGCTAGCAGAGGTCTTGAGGATTACAATCCTTTCGCCGAGCAAGGCACTCAAGGAACTACACAAGTCAGAGGAGCAGTAAATCCGCCCATCTATGGCGGAGTCGGTGCAACGCAGCAACCCGCTACGCTTCAACCTTCTAATCAAGAAGCACCTCCTCCGGCGTACGCTCGTACTCCCCAGCAAACAGTCAATGCGGCGCTTGGAAGCACCATGTCACCTCCGTCAAATGTAAATTTATATTGAATATTTATTTGAATGTGTTTCACGTATCTGTGGAGCACGTGAATTTGTTAAGATCAGATAAGAGAAATTATTCTAATATATATTTCAGCAACAGGTGGAACCGGAATGGAAAACCAGGGCGGAAGAGGAATTGAGAAATACCCCTTATTATCGTTAGTACATATCATCTATACTTTTCAATTTTTAATATAAAATAAAATTGCTTTACACAATTATTTATTGGTGCTTTAGCGAGACGAAATAATTGGCCGCCGTTATCAGACAAGTGCTGTTTTCAGCCATGCTTCTATCAAGATATCGACGTGGAAATTCATACCGATTTTCAAAAAACAGTGAGGCAATTATATTACCTCTGGATGTGTAAGTTTAATTGTAGACGATATTATATTTATTAAGGAGGGTGGTTACTCATATTAATTTGATAAGAATTAGTTTAAATTTATGGAAAATATTTGTCTATGGAAATCTGTCGTCCACCCCAAAGTTAAAGATAATTGTCTGCATGGTTGTCGAGTAATTAATTATTGAAGTTATATTGTTGTCTCTCTCTCTTATACACGGGGGACACAGCAAAAATGTTACCTAACCTGTAACGTAACTCTCGAAAAAAAGAACACAGGGATAGTTATCAAGAAATTGTAAAAATAAAACAGGACCACATTTATTATTTCCACATTTCAACGTGGATAATAACGTATTTGGGTTTCAATTGTATAAACAACTCTTTTTAGACCTTAAGAAACAGGAATTGAATGCATTCCACATATTTATTTGCTAAAATTCGTTCATTTCACGCAACGAAAATCTAACCTACATGCTTTCTCCATGCCGCGCCGCTTGCCCCGCAACTGCCCGCAACGGGATGCTGACCAACCTCCTTAAATGTTATATATGGATTATATATTTATTTAATAATATTGTTTACAGTTCACGGCTCTGTTCTGCTGTTGAATGTAATTGGAGGTTTCGTCTTGATGCTCTGTGGCGAGGGTTTCTCGACATTCGGCCTGGCTATCTTGTATCTCATACTCTTCACTCCATTCTCCTTCATGTGCTGGTTTAGACCAGCGTACAGGGCTTTCAAGTAAATCCACTTAACATTTCAGAAATCAGAAGTGAAATTAAGGATTAGAAATTATTTTAATTAATTAATTATTAATTATTAATTAATTTTAATTATTTTAATTTTTCAGGAACGACAGCTCTTTCAATTTTATGGTCTTTTTCTTTGTCTTCTTCTTTCAACTAATCGTCACCGGTATCCAGGCTATAGGTATTCCTGGTGCTGGAACTTGGTAATATATTTGTATTACTATATTTTTATTGTACACTTTAATTTTTTATGCACGATGTGCAAGCACTTGTATGTTAATACAAATTGTATATTTTTATTTTTTAGTGGCATAATTACCGCAGTTAGAATGTTTGACTCATCGGCCAAAGGTATTTTCGTCGGTCTTCTTATGCTCTTCGTCGCTATTTGTTTTCTTCTTGCGGCAGGTGGTGATCTCTTACTGCTTTCTAAGGTACATAATACATACATATAGACTAAGATTTAAAAAAGTGAAGATTAATCCTATTCACTCCAACCATGCCCTTTCGTGTCCCACGAGTTTCTAACAGTCTTTTTTTTGTGAAAAACAAATTATCGTGGGATAATCCCCCCCCTGCCGGAAAAGTGATTTTTTAAATAAAACGAGTCGTAATGTGTGTTTGTCAACATATAAATGTTGTAAAAAAATATTTAAATAAATGATTTCCAAATGTTATTTATATTGATTTTTAGTCGAAGGTACAAAGATATTATAATAATTTTGGGGGAATTTTTCAAAGCTATTAACATTATAAAAAACACGTGGGACTCGAAAGTGCATGGTTGAAGGATTAAAGGGGCGGAAAAAACGTTGGAGTGAATAGGGTTAATATTGATCTCAAGTAAACTAAAATGAGATTATTTATTTTCAGATCCATCGCATTTATCGTACCTCCGATGCGAGTGTTACAAAGGCGCAGCAAGAGTTCGCTACAACATTTTTGCGAAACGAGCATGTGCAAAACGCCGCGAGCAATGTCGCGGCCAGTGCGGTTCGCACGCAAATGGCTAACGCTAGCCAGCCACGTTACTAAATGATTCTACCATTTATTTGTTCTACGAAAAACATTATGTTCTGGCTTTACATCATTCAGTAAGTGGATAGATCTCATTAGTTCCACTATTTATGGATTATACGAAACAATCATAGAAATGCAATGTATTGCAAAAATTTTATTCTTACAATGAAACGTAGCTATGTATGAATTGCATTATACTTCACGATGAAATTTATTCTCTGATGTACGTTATATTATTAACGTTAATTGTACAGTTAACACTGCAAAGAGTATTTCGAAGCATCAACGGATATTCTAAAGAAATCTTTCGAAACTAGTATGTATTTCTTTCTAAGTATAACATTTTATGTTGAAAGAAAAAATTATACTATACACATCTCTATATAAGTTTGATGTATTAGTTTGTATTACCGTTTATCATGTACGTTTATTTATGAGATCTTCAAATTAGGTTACAATGATATAAGCGAGCTATTGATAATATCAGTCATATCGTCATAATTTTATTATTACACAATTGCTTTATATTTACTAGCTTTCATATTTTAGTGGCACAGTCTCATGACAATGTGATCATATTATAAGTTATGAAAGTAATTAAATTTATTCCAAGTTCAAATAACTGCAAGGTTTGAATTATAAAACATAATTTTATTAATTATTCATATTTGTTGAATATGTTAACATAAATGCTAACTTACTTATAAATATTCACAAATAGCTTTCTTATGAACCTGTGAAACCCTGTACATTCCTATTTTTTTATGCAATATGTTAAATCATTTTACTAATTGTTGTTTTATATTAAACGGCTTTAATCAAAAAACAAGGAAGCATGTTAAATAGAAAGGAAGATTGAATTTTACTGGAAATTTTATAAATTTGTATAATTTTTTTCAATTAAAGCGTTAACAAATGTTATTTGTTGGAACTGAGATATACGACGGTTTATTTGTATTTCTTCACGTATTATAATGGTAATAAATATATATAAACAATACAATTAAAATGTTTAAAAATAATTTTTAAAGATATAATAAATATCAGATATAAAATTTTCTATGCGAAATCATCAAATGTCAAGTTTTATGAAGATTATCAAGTCTAATAGATATCTATATATATAAAACAAAGTCGGGTTAGTTACACCATTTATAACTCAAGAACGGCTGGACAGATTTTGAAAGTATTGTATATGAAATAGGGGTAGAATTTTCCGGAATAGTTTTTCACGTAAAAAAAAAAAATTCTAGAAAGATATCCAAATACATAGAAAAAATACATAGAGGGAGGGAGAGAGGAAGAGAGGGGTGAGGGGGAGGGAGAGGGGTGAGAGAGAGAGAGAGAGAGAGAGAGAGAGAGAGAGAGAGAGAGAGAGAGCGGGAAGGAGGTTAGGCGGTACGAAGTTCGCCGGGTCAGCTAGTTTATAATAAAAATATCATTAATTTAAAAATAAATAATTTTTAATCTCGATTATGATATATTGGCAAGTTACGTCTTTATATGTATGGTTCCAATTCCTGTAAATTAAGCCTTTTGAGTAAGTCATTTGCTGTAAAAAATATTGAAATATTAGTATCGTATAAAAAATGCTAAAATATTTTATATAATTTATACTACTTCGTAAATTGTCTAATATATCTACCTTTTAAATGATATGTTGCTATTGGATCTGTTGGAAATGGACAACCGGCATCGGAACTATTTAATAGTGTAGTTCCAACCAATTCTGCTGCAGTCACAGCATCAATGACCTCTACTTTAGTTCGGTACATGAGTTTTGCGTGGCCTTCAGCTAATCTGAAAATATCCAATGACGTTATAGATCGCCGATAATCGAAATTGAGTCAGGACAAACAACATTCGAAAAAGAGAATCTCTCGTCTTATTATTGATGACCAATTTAAATGATTACTTTTTCGCTTTACCTGATAAGACTATCTAAGAGTCGCACTGTCGTTCTCTCAGGCTTTCTATACGGGTCTGATCTATGATGAAGATAAGTTGCACTGAGTATCTTTTTTGCGTCTTCGGTTAGCGTTGGCTTTAATGCACGCACGTGTGCGAAATATTCGCAGAGAGTCTCTTCCGACCACAAGCCCGTTAAATTCAAAGGACCCATATACGCTTCGGAATATCTGTAACATTTCATATGTTTTATTACTATGATCGCAACATCGATTGTGTGAGAGGGAAAATGCGGATATTATTACGAATTGTTTTCTTCGTCTTCACAGGCAGCTTTCAAAATGTGAATCGACGTCAATCTGTCCCATTCGGGATTTCTAGTGTCTCTTAGAAGAAGAATCAGATCGAAGCGCGACAAAAGAGGATTTCCCAAGCAGGTTTTCCATTCTTCGCCTGTGAAACATCCACCGTCTGGATTGATGGCCGCAATAACGGAACAGCGACTGTTTAGCGTGCTCACCATGCCAGCTTTGGCGATGGAGATCGTTTGCTGTTCCATCGCTTCGTGTACAGAGGTTCTATCATGCGAACTCATTGTTATGAACTCGTCCACGCAACACACACCTCCGTCTGCAAGCACTAGAGCTCCGGCTTCTAAATGCCAACCGTCCGAATCCTGTAATATATTTTTCACAGTAGATATCTCTATCTTTCTCATTTACAAAATGATCGCTTAACTAAAAACGATGAATGGAAATAAAGCATTTAACATGTACTAACTTTGACAGCAGCTGCTGTAAGTCCAGCGGCAGTGCTTCCGACACCGGTTGTAAAGACAGACCGAGTAGTCAGTCGAGACGCAACACGAAGCAATTGTGATTTGCCAGTGCCAGGATCACCGACCAGAAGAAGATGAGACTCACCTCTTATACGCGTTCCCGTTTCATTAGTTTTCGTCACACCACCGCACAACACAACGGCCAACGCTAATTTCGCAATATACATCCCATATAACTATCGAAAACCAAAAAAGAAACAGAATGGGTTTATTAAAATTTTTGAGAGATATTAATGACATGAATTATAAAATATTACTTCATGTAATATTTAAGAATATTAAATTTAAATTTACTTGTGGACAAATAGAGGCGAGAATATTATCCCTGCCAGATAACGCATTCTCTCGATAATGTTCCCAATACGCTGTAAAAGTGTCTTTTATTTCTCCTGTAGAGAACGTTGCGTCAGTGATTTTCCTGCGTATGGAAATGCTATTTGCCATCAGGAACGTCGTAGCTTCCGCGCGATGACCAACCTTCAACGTGCCCCATTTTCGTATAACTACTCCACTACAAATATTTTTATATTTATAACTGAAGTTAATCGTTAAATCAAATTTTCTAATTTTATTAATTATAATATTGGTATTTTTTTCTAAATTATATATCAATTATAGATACACATTGATAAAATACAAAAATATGTAATTTGTGAACCTGACATCTACATTATCTCCAGGTTTACATTTGTCAACAAGATCATCCAACAAAACTACTTGCAGACCCACCGAATAGCAACTCCTTGTATCTATTTTACATTTATCCTGTATACAAAATTGTTGTTCAAGTATATAATATACTTTACATATTTCTAATAGTAAAATTAAGTTTTCTTCTGTACCTGAATCTTCATTTCCTGGTAATCAGAACAATCATCTTGTTCTAAAGACGTTGAAGCTGTCACACCTTGAGAACGACATGATTCGCAACTTTTAATATTTCTAAACAATTGTTTTTCCCATTCTAACTATAAGGAAAAAAATTAAGACTTTTCATTACACTACCTTTAAACTGTAATTTGTCGTTATTTCATATTATGCTTTTCGTTAAACATGAAGTTCACCTACTTTCACTATATTAATATGCTTGCATTTTCTACAGACAAAACGTTTCTTCAATTTCATAACTGTGGGCTGAGACATGCGTACCACAATTCCGGATGTCGAAACTAGCTCACCAATTTTACCTACGTCGATTTTTAATGGTACTGCGGTAATTCGAATGTGAACCTGCATATAGTATAATAAAGTAAGATCCACACACAGATAAGAATATACTAATATTTATTAACAACAGTATATAAATTATATATCTGTGTCTATTTTAAATATTTACAATAATGTAATATCTTTCTAGTTAATATATTATATAAAAAATAAATTAGATAAAATGTAAATATCACTTTAATTGACATAGACTTCAAGATTTATTTGTCAAAATAAAAATAATCGTTCCTAGTCAAATAATATGCACATAATTCACATGCAATAATAACTGATAAAGTCTCATACCCTGGTCTTTACTATTTGCTGAGTTTTGCATAGTTGTTCCTGAGCTTTTACTGCTGCCTCGTTACACAGTGGTAAATAGTGTTTAGGATTACGTAAGATTTTCTGTGCACTCTCTGCATCAGCCTCAAATAATGACACGAAGCTGAAAAGTCATTAATATATGATAAGAACACGATTACGGGATTATTATAACTTTTATTAAAATTCTTATTGATACATTTTTAAGAGATTTTACGCAGGCAATCCTTGGGTCTGTTTTATATTTCTGAACTGGCTGCACTAGTTCAGAGTTTCCTTCCAATGTGGAGTAAAAAAAATGAACTCTGAACTAGTGCAGCGAGTTCAATGAAGAAAGAAGGAGAAAAAGAACGCTTCAAAGCATTTGTAACGTCAAGTGGACCGCAGCCTCAATGAGATACATCACACTAGTCTAACCTAGCAAATGCTTGTAAAGACTTACTTTACGTATATCGAATAAAATAAGTGATCTTCTGTAGCATTTAATATGTCTTCCAAGTCTTTCGTGTGGTGCTTCAAGAGATAATCTTGAAGCATGTTGATATTTTACAGTGAAATGTCACTGATCTTTAACTCGAAGATATATCCCAAGATTCCCGAGGCACACCATAAATAACACGTGGTTAGTGGTTATCTTCCCGCCAAACGATCTCAGATTGTCAGGTAGAGTTGGCTACCAGCTGATTCGTTGCGACTCTTTTTCCCTCTCTTTTTCTCTACAGATTCCTATCACAAATTTTTACAGGATCCGACTAGTTGAAGTGTACTGAGCTATATTGAAGTATAAATGAATAAAACAACTTTAATAATTGAGATAAATCAGAAAATTAGCATTTTGCTGTGGTGGAAAAATATCTCGGAATTTTTCATACTCTTAGAATTAGAATTTCTATAAAAATTTTTAGATTTTCTCAGAATTTTAATTGGAACGTTTTTCATTTTAGAAATCTTAAATAAATATGAGAAAATCTGCAATAATTTATCAGAAAAATTTTCATACGATATACGGATACTGAAATATTTCGAAAATCATCAATTATTTCTGAAAGTATCTTTTTTCAAGAAATTTTATTTATTTTTTCAGAATTTTTCGTAAGAGTTCCAATTCTTACAAAATTTCTAAAAAAATATGAGAAAATTTTTTACCAGGGTAAATGTTTATAACAGTTTTGATATTCCTGCATAAAAGTCAAAAGACTACAAAATTCTATTAATTAATTTAATATTATAATTAATTTAATAATGTACGTGTTATTTTTATATATTTATTTATTTATTGTTAACTTAATTTAGCTTTATACAAACAATTAGAATCAAAAGCCATGCGATCCAAGCTTAGGTCTTTGAAAGCCTTATATTAGTTTCTGTATACATATATGTCTATATATATACATATAATTTTTCCAACGAACTGCGCGCCGATTATTTGTCGGACTTAAAATTATATCGTTACGATCCTATTTCTCTTATTATAATTTAGCTTTATTTGCAAATGAGATTTGTATTCATCCCCACATTGCTATATACACCATCTATTTCGATAAAAATGTCACGCCTGGCACGCGGCGGTGATTGCTAAAACGCCATCAATGCCGCAGATTCGTCAGCTGTCAGTTAAACGCTTGAAATTCCATTTGAGCCGGAAACCGTTCTCGCGCCACGCTCCGAGAGGGCTCGGTCCGCAGTTTCGGTTACTTTTCGCCAAACCGCATCGGCGACCGACCCTCTATTAATCGATCCCTCGTGTGTGTGTCTCGACTGTCTATATAGTCTATATACTGTCCTATAATTCCGCGTCGCGGTTTCGTGCAGGACTCTGCGGCAAAACTTCTTCCGCAACATTGGAAACCTTTTCTACTCCTAATTTTTGGTGATAACGATGAGGGGGTGGGAATAAATGGTTGTTGAATGAACGCCTCGGCCGAATAGATATATTCCAGGCTCCTGAATATATATTTTAGTTACGATGAAATCGGATTTTTCGCTCGTTCAAACAGCAGCCGAAGCAAACGGAAATCGATGAAAATATACATGACAGAGATAATATATAATATCCGCTGGGAGAGTTTTTCGCTCGATTTTCCTGTAATTTTTTTTACACCGTGTGTTGCTTTTTCTCTTTCCTTTATTTTGCTTATTACTTTGTATGAAAGGAATTATTTATATAGAGAGGGACCGATGGTTACCCAAATATTTATTATGCGTGCAAATTTTTTTTCTCATCCAACGAAACGCAAAGTAAACAAAAATAGATAAATATATTTTTGCCTAACTATTTAATGTATAATCAAAGAACTCAAAGCAATGCGGATGAAGTAAAACAATTTTTATTAATCGAATCCCACATGCGTGCGGACCCAAAGGGAATCGCACCGGGAAACGTCCGCCCGGCCGACAAATTGCCGAGGGCGGCAGACTCGTAATCTGAGGAACCAGATTCGAGTCCACTAGAGCCGTGGAATGTTTTTCCGAAAGCTGCGCCTCTCCGTGCAAGATTCAGGCCCTTGTGCGGAGCAAACTGGGCTCCGTCTTTCGGAAAGAGACGTTAAGCCGTTGGTCCAAAGGGTTAAAGTGAGAGGAGAAGGGTAGTTATTGGTAGTAGATTGCGAACCCTGCGGGGATATGCAATAAATTACGAATTTTACAAGAGCAATTAAAATATCTCTATTGCCTTACCTCTGTTTTTCCTTATTCATACATTCATTACGGGATCAAATTAATTATATATCCAATCTTTGAATCTAATGAATGTGTCTTTTAATGTGCTTAATCCAGGAATGTTATTATAAATATTTTCCCGTATCCAATCTCTGAATCTAATGAATGTGTCTTTTAATGTGCTTAATCCAGGAATGTTATTATAAATATTTTCCCATATCTAATCTCTGAATCCAATGAATGTTTCTTTTATTGTATTTACTCCAATATTGGTGCGGCTGGTCTAGTGGGTACAGCGCCAGATTTGTAATCCGGAGAACCGGGTTCGAATCCCACTGGGCCACTGAGAATTTCTCAGTAAAAATACCGCACCCCCCATCTGACGGATAGAGGTAGCCTCTAGATGGGAAAACTGGGCTCCGTCTTTCGGAAAGAGACGTTAAGCAGTTGGTCCACTCATAGCCGTCGACCGCCATGAAGTACCTCAGGAAAAAGCAGAAGGCGCTATCCAATAGGACGGCTTCTGTACAGCGGTGTGGAAGGCAACGGGAAACCACCACACTATTTATATTCCCACGAGAGTTATGAATGATGTAAAAAAGTTTATAACCACGACCACTCTGTCAAGAGTGTACGACTAATATTAAAGTTATTGTATTTACTCCAAAAGATTTTACATTTGTTAATGTATAATTTATATGTTTTTTTTATAATTAAATCGGTTAATTGTTCAGGTAAGTACGTATACGTTATTAATGCAAAAAATGCAATTAATAATATTATTACGATCAGTATTGTTAAAATCATAGTTTTTTTTAGATTAATTCATTTACGGATATTCCGTTCTTATATTTTGAATTGCACAGGTTTACGTTACTTACGCATTCATCCTCTTCATGAACAAAATGCTTTATATTGAGCGAAAAAAGAAAGACTGGAAATCGAAGTCGAGCGTCCGGAAACAAAGCGTTCGTTAATCAACGTTTTAACGATATCCGATTTAGGAAAATGTATCGCGGCGTAATTCATCTTTTTATTTGTCGATTCTCATCCGGTACTATATTTCTTTCCCGGGTCCCCAATACATCCCGGAGGGGTTTGATTTAAATTGGAGCACCGAGCGACATTTCAAGTAGGGATATAATGTATATTAAATATATGACGTCTGTATTGGTTTTACGATGTCATTAGTAACGATTCCCTTTACGACCTGTTTCTGAGTTATAAATTACTGGTTGGGATACACGATGGTAGAGAGAAACAGTGTAATTAGCGTTACTGTGCCGCGCGTACCCGGATATATATGCCGAGGTATAATTGGTCCGCGCACGATCACACACAAAACTTGTCTCATCCATTTTGTACTCTAACATCGCGAGCATAAGTCTTGTGATCTCGTGGATCTTCAAAAGGGCTTCGTTTTAATTTATCCTTTACGTCCGTTTCCGTGCGCGTTTAAACGTTCATATAATACGCAGACATTAGAGAATTATATAATATTAAAATTACATTATCAGGGAGATCGCATAATGATTTTAACTGTATGACTCTCTAGAATACATAAATATTGTATAAATAAAATGCAATGTGTACATTTCTGAGAGCTGCATCAGTTACTCTCTCTTTTGCTTTAGCATTACAGTATATCATTGAATGAGACGTTTTAAACCATCGGGGAAGAAGTTGTAAATAACATATACATATAATATGCATCGCTTTAAAAGCAGACACAGTGGTACATTTCGACCGTATGAAATAATAGAACTCAAACTCTTTGACACGAAATAGTGTAAACACGTAACGTAATTTTCCTTCGAATCTCCACAAAAGTCTGCAAGTCTGCAAGTTGATGCAAAAATCTCTATTTCAAATAAATTCAGCACTACTAAAATAAGAACTGACCCAAATAACTATATGCTGAAAAAATAATAAAACATAGAAATAATAAAGTACGATTAAAAAGTGTATTGTTACAGTACGATTAATAATATATCAAATTAATAGTATTGTATTCTTCAATTCTTATTACGCTATTTTTTTCACAGAAGCGTAGGAGGTGATCGGTCTTTCAGATTTTTCGATGTTAACGATATATCTTATTTGTAGAGAAACGCCATCCGAATAAAAGTAAACGATGAACTCGTAACGAGACGGAAATCGTTCTCCATTGAAATTCTTCAACTTTGTGCCAACAATAATCCCGGTGTCGCTCGATCGACGGACACCTATCTCGTGCATGAAATTTCGCCCGAAACGCACATTTTCGCTCCATTCGATCGAAGCGTGGTAAATCGTTGGAGTTTAAGTCATACGTATACCGCACATTTCCTGCAAGCACAATTCCATATAAGTTGTCAGCCGCAGGCAGTAGCTGGTGGCTTCCAAGTGAAATTATAGAAAGTTGAATGCCATCGGTATGTCCGGAAATATCATGTTCTCCCTCGAACCATTAACACTACGTTTATTTGTCCATTGATGCGCCCACTGTGTTGGTGTTGGTTGACGGTTGACACGACTGTGTGAAACGATAGAGAGCCATAGAAAAAATACGTAAAAATATACCGTACAGAATCTAGCCGAGAGTATATCCTTGCTTACAATTCAAGATGTAATTGGTAATGGAATATATATGGCCCAAATTTATTCGAAAAATGTTTTGGAATAAAAATTTAAAGGATTACAATTAAAACAGACGATAGTTTGTGCTTTTGATTCAAGCACAGAATACTCTGTATTTATATGCTTTATGAAAAGTATGACAATGTGCTGAAAGGGCATAATCTCGAAATCTTAGAAACGTGACAATGTGCATCGAAATGTCATTTTCCAGAAATCTTAGAAATGAGACAATGTCCCGAAAAGTTATACCGTTTAATCATATATATGCTTTGATGTATCATTTATGATTGATATACGATAAATGTTTAATGATAATAAAAAGTCGCTCAGCGCACATTTCGTTAAGATCTTGCGCGCTTTCTCGTCTTAGTAATCGAAACTGAAAAATTGCCAATATTAATAATGATTAATTCCAATAGCGCAGATTTTAAACTAACGAGTGCTTGTTGAATCGTTTTTCTATCGTTTGCAGTTGCCAAGATATAAGCGTTTAAAGTAAAGTAAATAAAAAATCGCTTGACGCCCGAATCTTTAAGATTTTGCGCGCTTTTTTGTTTTAATAAACGGAAATAAATAATTGCCAATAATAAAAGTGAGCAATTCTAATAGAGTAGAGCACGATCTAAAAAATTATTTTTGAATCATCTTTCTGTCTTTTACGATTGCCGAGATATAAAAGTTTTAATGAAAATGATGAATGCGGCGAGGCGCGCGATTCTTCTGGCCAGCTCGCGCTTTATTGCTTTAATAAACGAAAGTACATGATTACGAGTAATACAATTAGGTAATGCCAATAGGGCAAAGTACAAAGTACAAAGTCTTTTTTTAATCATTTTTCTATCATTTACGGTTGCCGAGATATAAGCGTTTTATGACAGTCAGAAATCATTTGGCGCCCGATCTTTACGGCACGCGCGCGCTTTATCATGTTAAATAAACGGAAGGACGTAATTGTTTACAGTAATAAAATCGAGATATTCCAATAGCGCAGAGTATAAACTAAACAGTCCTTTTTAAATCACCTCTATATATTGGATGGTTGCCCAGATATTTGCGATCAACGATAGGGAAGATTTTCTCACGCCAAGCCAACGATAGGCACAAACACGATAACTGGTGCCCCTTGATTTGACTGTGGTTTCTGGTAGTATTTTTTACGTTGAACAAAGAATTATATAAGTCTTATAGGGTTAACTGCTTTAGTTTTCGAGATATGCAGTATTAAAGCTCAAAATAAATATAACTTGGTAAATATATGTTTAGATTAAGGGCGACCTCACCGATTTCAATGACCTTGATATATGTTGTCAAGGTCATGACCCCGAGTGACCTTCAGAAGGTTTTAGCCGTCGCTCGTTATTTGTTAAAAAATTATATTAACAAAAAAAAGTTTGGAAAATATAGCAGCTATTTTGAGTATTGGAAGGCATAAATAACTAATATATATGTTGAAATAGTTCACGCATACACTTTCCATGCGAAACGAGGTGCCACATAGGTTCGTAGCGTGCATTAAACAATTAAATGTTTTTAAAGCTTACTCTCGAAACGGCAAACAGAAAAAATTTCAAAAGTGGATGGTTGGAGAATTACGTCAGTGTTGTGTGTAGGTAAGTGAGAATTTTTTTTTTAATAAAAATGTATTTTTGTGTACAATTTAAGCGTATTTCAAATATTTTTGTTGTTACAAAAAATTTTGCATTCCACAGAGGACTATTATAGCTCAGAGCTCTCAGAGACAGGCGGAAGAGGTGGGGAGGAGCTTGTGATTATAAAAATAGTATAATTTTTTTTACATAAAACATATCTTTTACACTCCAAATTCGTCTTTTCTTATTCAGAAATTCTTTTTCTGGCATCCTTAAAGTCCTTCTGTACTATTTAAAATTTCAAATTTAAGGCGACAAAAAATTAAGTATTTCTATTTAATTAATAATTATCTCATATTTTTTCTCATTCGCACTACTTTTAACTTTAATTTGCGCGCTGAAACATTAAATTTCGTCAATTTGTTCGTGAGTTATAATTTCTTAAATAAAACAAAGTTACTGAACGTTAAACTAATATATATAGTAATTATTAAATAAAATTTATATTAAATATTGAGCTAACGTTTTGATCATTTTAAAGTATTTTAAATTTCTGCAGTGTAATTACATTTTCTACTACATATCTTTATTTCAGAAGTTAATTAAAACTTACTTCTCAACCAAACAAAAATATTTTATAACATTTTTCAAGAGACACAATATAGAAATATGATTAAATTAGGTTAAAAAAGTAATTGATAAATAAGTATCTAACGTATACATAAACGTACCAATGACAAGATCACTGTCAATAGATGGGAAACTGGCAATGACACAATTCAGCATTTATATGGGGTAAACTGAAACAACCAAATAAATATAAAATTCAATGTTCTCTCTATTTACTCTGATTATTTTCTGATGGAATATAATAATTATTTGTGTAACAAGAGGCGAGTGCGACCACTCGCACGTCCAATTTTCAACTTAACACACGTGTTACACACCCTATTTTATATTGCAAGTGCGTAGAAAGTGGTCCATTACGCACACGTCACGCGCGTAACGTGCCACTTTCCACGCACTTGTGATGTAAAATAATTTTCCGCATTTTTAGAACTTTTACTAAGGTATCATATAAGATATTCTAATTTTAAAGATATTAAAAATGTTATAATTAAAATATGAAAAAGTGCGCATACGATACGTATACATAATGCGTATATCGCACCAACCAACGGTTAATAATACGATTAAATTTTCTTAACAAATGTTATGTATAACGTCAAATGCTTAATTTTACAACAAATTACAAATAAATCTGAACTAAAAGTAAAAGTAATTTGAACTAATAAGAAACAAAATTGTCTTAAAAGTAAAAAATAGACAGTCGCGTAATAAAACTATTTACTCTTATATAACGAATTAACGATATCGTCTCTATTACCTCTACTGTGCTATTGGATGATAAGTTGAAGTTATAGATAAGTCCTTAAAAATGATCAGCACGTCTCGTGAGTAGACTCGCGAGTGACAATGCTTATCAATTTTTTCATTTTCTTTAGCAAAAACAATTATTTGATTTATGCATTAGATGAAAATATTGCGCAAATTTTATTGTACACTTTTAATCATCTTTAAAAGCATTAAATGTTTTGCAAGTTAAAAATGCCATAATATTTTGACGAACACAACTATTCCGTAGAATTATGTACAAGATTTTCGCACAAGAGTTTCGCACAAGATTTTCACGTTTCTCTTTTCTCCAAGCCAATCCAGAATCCGCCATCAGGGGCCAGTGAAAACTCCTTTTTATAATGTACAATTGGTTCGACGGTTTTTTCTACAGACTTCAAAGTAAACTTTTGTAAAAGATGAGCTATCAGAATCTTAGTCTCCATAAGAGCAAATCGATTCCCGATACACTTTCTAGGCCCGTGACCGAATGGTAGATAACTGTATGGTAAAATGTTGTCCTTGTTCTCCTCGTTGAACCTTTCGGGATCGAACTTATCCGGGTTCGGAAAATATTTTGGATCGCGATGTAAAGCATAAACGGGAAACATCAATATATTGTCAGGTTTGACGATCACATTTTTGCTGCCTGGTTGCGACGGAGGTAGTTGGTATTCCTTAACGCAAAGTCTATCGGTGAGGATCGTTGGTGGATACATTCTGAGAGTCTCGGAAATCACCATGTCCATGTAAGACATCTTCGATAGCAACTCGTAAGAAATCTCACCGTTTCCTTCGGTAAGATGCTGCAAGATCTCCTCGCGCAGGCGATCCTGAATATCTTGATTAACCGCCAGCTCGTGAGCAGCGAAACACATCAGGGTCGAGGAGGTATCGAAACCAGCGAAGAAAAAGATGAAAGCTTGCGAAACGATGTCGTTTAATGTCATTTTCGGTACACTGGCACTGTCCTTGTCCCGAGCCTGCATTAGCAAATGAATTAAATCTGGTCTGACGATATCTTGTGTTTCTCGCGCTTTAATGGTTTCCTCTACGATTTTCTTAAAAAACTTGGACGTAGCCGACGGGAAAAGAGTTAGACCTATTAATTTAGCGAGCCGTGGACACGCGCGTAAAAATATAATCTTAACAAATGCTAGTGGTCCGGAAATAAATTTGGAAGTCTCTATTCCTCTTGTATAGAACTCATTGTCTCGATCTTTCATAGAATTTACACTTATGCCAAAGGCTGCCGTAGCAATTACGTCATTGGTGTATCGGCTAAAGGCCGCCTTTGTTTCGACCTCCTGACAGAGCTCCGGATGGTCGACCAGATAATTGACGAAGTCGTGAGAACATTTCGATATCAAATCGAACATGAACTTCATTTTGCTGGCGGTGAAAGAGGGACTCAGTGTATTCCTCATTTCTTTCCAACGATCTCCGCGCAAGAAAGCGACGTTTTTGCCAAACAGCGGTTCTACGCTTTCGTCAACGAAGCCGAGATGATCCGGAAAATGTTCAAAATCTTTCACCATGATGTCTTTAATCAGCTCGGGGTCGCGCAAAATAATGGCAGGCGTAAAAAAATTCATCCCTCCAACATATTTAGCGTTTGGAAAGAAACGGTATATATATTGGCAATAATCGGCCAATGGGATGTAGCCTATAAACACTTTCGAAACTGTTATAAAAGACGATAGCGAATTTGGCAGGTAAGGTAGACCCTTATTCCTCCAGTAAAAATACGCGTGATGCAGCACAGAAAAAATTTTCAGAACGCCGATGACGACTAGAGTAGTCAGCAACAACACGAAGGTCGAAACCATCGTGATGCGATGAGATAACAGACTAACGAGATGCTTCGTCGGACGCGACGTAGAACGTTATAAATACGTTATAAATTATGCATGTACGTATACCTATATATGTAAGAAAACCAAGATAGGAGGGGAGAAATGCTTCTTGGACTTGAAATCATTGCGATGATACTTGTCGCATCCATAGTCAAACAAGATAAGCTGTGCGATTAAATGCGCACAACAACAGATTTTAATATCGTGACTTATATCAAAAGTTATTTATTATTATAATTTTATATTAAAAAAGTTTATCTCATATTTTCATTAAAATTAGATTTTAATACAAAAAGTGTCTGATGATTAAATAATTGACATTAATTCATCATGTGCTTGTTACGCTTATACATATAAAATATTATGTGTAATATTAATATATACATATATTAAACACTACAAGCGCGCGCCGCACATTTAACTTTTTCACTATATTATTACACAAAACAACATTTTCGACAATATTTAATATTACTATTTTTTTAGTACACACAGGGCACGTTGTCACATCGGTTCTATTTAAAAAACTAATAACCAGAGGGCAGAGCACCCGTCATTCCCAAAACGTGTTAGTGTATGCCCATCTTTGGTGTGTTTACAGTGTTGAGATTGCTCCAGCCGTGTTGACGTAAAATCAACTTGAAAGTTTTTTGCGACCGTAAGTAAAATTTTATTGTCTAATATTCAACGTACTGGCGTACTGGACATGAAGCTTATGTTTTTTCAGAATAGACCTTTATATTATCTTAAAGTATGTACTTTTACCTACCGCGTGCAATACCTAACCTTATGAATATCTCAAACGTGTCGGCCATGAAGCTGTTTGAAGTAAAAAAATGCCCTCGGGGCACGTTGTCACGAATTTGATGAGAATCTATTGCAAATTTTCGGATGACGATAACGAGTAAAAATATTTTATGTTTAATCACCGACATGATTATAAAAGAAAAAATGTATATCAATAAGTTGCGCATTCGAGTGGAATTTTTGTATTTAGATTAAGACGAAAACTTCGTGCTTTTTGTACTTTTTTGAAATAAAATAAATGTTTTTGTGAAGGATTTTACTTTTTTACATTGCAGCGCACTATAATATATTGATATTTACGTTGAATACAGTTTGGATAATATTTTGCATGCAATTACATTTGATACCGGGTACGTTGTCACAAGCAACTTGTCGTTATTTATTGTTATGTAACAACTGTAGAGTAACAATCACACAAAATTCGATACTGTCCAATTGAAGCTGAGGGTTCACTCGAAATTTTGGCATATCGCAAAGTACTCTTAAATATTGAATGTGAAAAATACAAAAAATATTGAACTAAATGTGTGACAACGAGCCCCGGTTTACCCTACCACATTAAGAAAAATGTAATTACGGTATATAACAACATGACTTTTAAATGATTATATACAAACAAATCTTTTTATTTAAATTGATTTTATATGTCTCGCAAAGATATAAATACATTTTTATTAATTAATTAAAAATCTCAAAAAATAAATTTAATAATTAATTAAAAGCATCGAAAAATAAAAAGAAAGAAAAAAAACTATACATATATAATATATAAAATTTTTAACAGGCGATATATTATCATTATTATCTCTTTGATTACAAAAGTGAATTTTTAACTTCGTCTGCTTCCTTTTCTCTTGTTCGTCATCTTTAACTTTGTCGTCTCATTTAATCACGGAGAAAAGAAATTATAAAGAAACATGCTATCTTTTATTATCGACGATTTACGCATAATATAAGTTTAATTATTATTTCAAGGGTTACCTCCTTCTCTTCCTCTCCCTTCTTTCTTTTTCTTTTTTTCTCTGTTTCCTTTTTTTTCTTTGTTTCTATCTGTCTCATATATTTTATACTTTACATATTTTATAAAAAAAATTACAAAATTCATAAATTTAATTATCTTCCAACATTATTTTGTATCTGACTTTAATATATTATTTCAAAATACTAAAAAATATCTTTTTTACTTTGACTTATAATTTTATTAATTTTTACCGATAATGCACACAAGTTTCACTTTCTGTACATTATCAAAATTTTATATCCTGTTCCTTATTTCCAAGCTAATTAAAACTTACCATAAAGATAAATATTATAATGTGAGGTGTGTTAAAATAATTAGTAATAGACATAGCGTAAAAAACTATAATAATTTATTTCTAAACAATAACAAACTCATTTACCTTATTAAATAGTAATCTTAACCTTTTCAATAAAAATTTGACACAAATAAGGACTACACAGAAAAACGCAAAGTATGATTTAAGAAATACTCTTTCTCTTTCATTCTTTTCTTTACTTCCTTTTTTCGTTTTGTCGTTATTTTATTCCCTTTCTTAATTCTATCCAAATACTTTAAATCGTCGTAGATAGATGTCTGAAATATAACCTTATCAGTCATCGTAAAACATTTGTACACAAAACATTTCATACGTAATGTCAATAGGGTGAAAACAAAAGCTACTAAAAATAAAATGTTACACAAAGTATAATTTTTTGTAAAAAATTAAGAATAAAGATTATAATAAAAACGTTTTGTAAAACTTATCTAAAATAAAATTTTGAATAAATACATCCAAAAAAAAGTTTAGAAGTCTTTGTCGACGTAAAAGCAAGTGCTAAAATACTTAAACCTTTAAATTCTCGAATTGAATACTTAAATGCAAACAATTAATATTACACTGTTACTATTATATTTTATTAACTCCTTGATACACATAACTATTAAAATATGCAATGACAGCCGCTCATCACAAATTTGTAAATGCAATGAGAGAACCAATCAGCATCGCATAAAAGCTTCAACAATAAAGCATAGTTCACTAAACTTGAGATCAATTTTCTCTATTCTGATTGATTACATTTCAATCTAATCTCCAATCCCAATCCGTAGTTTGATACAGGCTTCACACGGCTCTTTTTATAAATGGATAGTAAACAATCAAAATATTTTATTAAAATCATATACAAATAACAGATAAAAAAAGAAAGAGAAGATTAGTATGCAAAGATACTTCAAAGAAAAAGAAAAATAGAAAAAAATATTCTCCCCAGTTACTCTATTATCTTAATATTTTATTAATTTACTTGTCATGCAATTTTGTTTTATTTAGTAAAATTGTAGTGTATCTATATATATAAACGGTGTTTTCTATTATTAAATTAAAAAAATGTATTAATTGCCACTAGGAAAATAGCAGATAAACAAAGTTACTAAACGTTAAAAAAAACTAATATATAATAGTTATTTTAAATAAGATTAATATTAAATAAAGAGCAAACGTTTTCATCATTTTAAGATATTTTAAATTTCTGCAGTGTAATTACATTTTCCACTGTATATATATTTTTCAGAAGTTAATTAAAACTGACTCCTCAAACAAACAAAAATATTTTACGGCATTTTCCAGGGGACACAATAAAAACATGATTAAATTAGACCAAAGAAGTAATTGATAAATAACTAACGGATCTACAAACCTACCAATAACAAGACCACTGTCAATAGAGAAGAAACTGGCAATAACACAATTAAACTTCAGCATTTATATGAGGTAAACTGAAACAACTGAAAGAAATGCGCTTTGATGTTAAACTTATGATACAAATAGATACAAAATTCAATGTTCTCTTTCTTTACTCTGATTATTTTTTGAAGAAATATAAAATAATTTTCTGCATTTTTAGAGAACTTTTACTTTAGTATCATATAAGATATTACAATTTCAAAGATAATAAAAAATGTTATAATTAAAATATAAAAATAAGTGCGCATATGATACGTACATAATGCGTATATCGCATCAATGGTTAATGATACGATTAAATTTTCTTAAAAAATAATATGTATAACGTCGAATGCTTAATTTTACAACAAATTACAAAGAAATCTGAACTAAAAGTAAAGGTAATTAAAACTAATAAACAACAAAACTGTCTCAAAAATAAAAACATGCAATAGACGGTCGCGTAATTAAACTATTTACTCTTATATATAAAAAATTAACGATATCGTATCTCCATCACCTCTACTGTGCTATTGGACGACAAGTCGAAGTTATACAAGTTATTAAAAATGATCAACACGACGAGTAAATTCGCGAGTCTTAAGCTACTGACAATGCTTATCAATTTTTTCATTTCCTTTTAGCAAAACCAATTATTCTATTTGTGCATTGGATGATAATAGAGCGCAAATAAATCTTATTGTACACTTTAATCATCTTTAAAAGCGTTGAATCTTTTGCAAGTTAAAAATGCGATAATATTTTTACGAACACAACTATACCGTATATATAGAATTATGTCTTTGCACAAGATTTTCACGTTTCTCTCTTCTCCAAGCCAATCCAAAATCCGCCATCAGGGGCCAGCGAAAACTCCTTTTTATAATGTACAACTGGTTCGACGGTTTTTTCTACAGTCTTCAAAGTAAACTTTTGCAAAAGATGAGCTATCAGAATCTTAGTCTCCATAAGAGCAAATCGATTGCCGATACACTTTCTAGGCCCGTGACCGAATGGTAGATAACTATATGGTAAAATGTTGTCCTTGTTCTCCTCGCTGAACCTTTCGGGATCGAACTTATCCGGGTTCGGGAAATATTTTGGATCGCGATGTATAGCATAAACGGGAAACATCAATGTGTTGTTAGGTTTGACGATAACTTTTTTGCTGCCTGGTTGCGACGGAGGTAGTTCGTATTCCTTAGCGCAAAGTCTATCGATGAGGACAAATGGTGGATACTTTCTGAGAGCTTCGGAAATCACCATGTCCATGTAAAACATCTTCGATAGCGACTCATAAGAAATCTCACCGTTTCCTTCGGTAAGATGCTGCAAGATCTCCTCGCGCAGACGATCCTGAACATCTTGATTAACCGCCAGCTCGTGAGCAGCGAAACACATCAGGGTCGAGGAGGTATCGAAACCAGCGAAGAAAAAGATGAAAGCTTGCGAAACGATATCGTCCAATGTCATTTTCGGTACACTGGCACCTTCTTTGTCTCGAGCCTGCATTAGCAAATGAATCATATCTGGTCTGACGATATCTTGTGTTTCTCGCTCTCTAATGGTTTCCTCTACGATTTTCTTAAAAAACTTGGACGTGGCCGACGGGAAAAGAGTTAGACCTATTAATTTAGCGAGCCGTGGACACGCGCGTAAAAATATAAACTTAACAAGCGTTAGTAGTCCGGAAGAAAGTGTGGTAGCTTCTATTCCTCTTGTATAGAACTCATTGTCTCGATCTTTCATAGAATTCACACTTATGCCAAAGGCTGCCGTAGCAATTACGTCATTGGTGTATCGTCTAAAGGCCGCCTTTGTTTCGATCTCCTGACAGAGCTCCGGATGGTCGACCAGATAATTGACGAAGTCGTGAGAACATTTCGATATCAAATCAAACATGAACTTCATTTTGCTGGCGGTGAAAGAGGGACTTAGCGTAGTCCTCATTTCTTTCCATCGATCTCCACGCAAGGAGAAGACGTTTTTGCCAAACAGCGGTTCTACGCTTTCGTCAACGAAGATGCGATGATCCGGAAAATGTTCAAAATCTTTCACCATGATGTCTCTAATCAGCTCAGGATCGCGCAAAAATATGGCAGGCGTAAAAAAATCCATTCCTCCAACATATTTAGCGTTTGGGAAAGTAACGGTATATATATTGCAAATAATCGGGAAATGAGATGTAGCCCAAAAACACTTTCCAACTTGTTATAAAAGACGATAGCGAATTTGGCAGGTAAGGTAGGCCCTTATTCCTCCAGTAAAAATACGCGTGATGCAGCACAGAAATAATTTTCAGAACGCCGATGACGACTAGAGTAGTCAGCAACAACACGAAGGTCGAAACCATCGTGATGCGATGAGATAATAGACTAACGAGATGCTTCGTCGGACGCAACGTAGGACGTTATAAGCACGTACGTGTAGCGCATTCTATATACGTATGTATGTATTTATATACGTAAGAAAACCGAGGTAGGAAGGGGGAGAAACGCTTCTTGGACTCGGTATCATTGCGATGATACTTGTATCATAAATCACACAAGATAAGCTGTGCGATTAAATGCGCACAACAACAGATTCTTGACTTCTATCAAAAGTCATTCATTATTATAATTTTATTTTTAAAAAGTCTATCTCATATTTCCATATAAACTGGATTTTAATACAAAAAATTTCTGATAATTAAATAATTGACATTAATTTATCATGTGCTTGTTACGCTTATGTATAATAATATATTTATATATTACATGTATTATATATATATATGTATATAGTAAATTTAACATCCAAGGCCGTCATAAGATAGAATTTCGGTAAAAAATAAATATATTATATATATATATATATATATATATATATATATATAAAATAAAGAATACTTTTTTTATCTTTTTGCTATAATTAATTGCACATTTAAAAAGAGATGTCGGCGAGCGAAAGCAACACGCCGCGCGGGACTTGGAAAATATTCGGCCCGTACGGCCGCCGGAGGTAACGACCGCGAGCGAAAGCAACACGCCGCGCGGGACTTGGAAAATATTCGGCCCGTACGGCCGCCGGAGGTAACGACCGCGAGCGAAAGCAACACGCCGCGCGAAAGTTTGTATAATTTTGGATTTTACACACACAAAAATACAATAGGTAAACGTCACAAAAGTGCCGATGGTCTCGAAATTTCGTCACCGGCGCCCGTAAGCGGCCGTGCGTAAGACCGTGCGTCGCCGACCGCTCGGCCGGCCGGTTGGGTACTATAAGAGGCGCGGTGCGCTCGGCGAGCCGAGCGACGCGAACGATACGTAACGGACGTGCGAACGCGTTTCAAGCGTTTCGCTCGGTTCGTACAAACTTTTTTTATACGAACACAGCATTGCCACGAGTCGGTGTCGAAAGACCGAATGGCTCATATGTGGCGCGCACGTGTAGTGTTGGTCGCGCGATCTTCCCTCGTTCTTAGACGAACGTGAGTGGATGTATCGTCCGCGCTTACCGAACATCAACTTCGCGGATACGAGTGACGAAAGAAAATCGTTTCGCGCGATTTCTCTTCCCGCTTACTTGT